>NC_069716.1:25854224-26197974 GCF_027358585.1 Pangasianodon hypophthalmus
TGTGCTGTTATATGAAAATAATGCACACCAGGGGGTGTGATTCGGCACAGCGCGCAAGCGGAGTGCCTTATTTCCATACAGCAGCATGGTCCGGAGTGTGTAATTCCACTTAAACCACAGCGATTTGCCAACGATTACAATGTTTAATTTATTAACGTACAAAACATGGCATATTTTAATGGTTTTCTAGTTAGATTTGATATTATGGAACATCCTAACACAGACAAGTTAGTTCCTGTTCTCACTTATGTTATAGCTGCGATAAACAGTCATTCCCTCAGCAGCCTCTCCCGTTTTTCTCTCTTTCTTTCTCTTGCTCAATCAGGTCTCTCCCTGTCTCTCTCTCTCTCTCTCTCTCTCTCTCTCGCTAAAAAAATGCAGCTTGTCATTTTACAGAGAAACCAGAAAGCGTAAACTCGTCTGTCCTGAAGACTTTCCTGTTCTGATAAACTTTGCAAAGCACCATGACTGTGATAAAGCGCTTACAATTGAGATCAATGATTATACTTTTTACTTTGTTAAACTACAACACGTTTTTAAATCCATTTATTATTAGTCTTTGATTATGTGGCGCGTCCATCGTGTAAGTCCCTGTGTGTATGGTTACTAACAGAAACAATAACATAGAACGAGTGCATTAATATTAACCTATCATTCATGTTACACACAGAACTACTTTCCAAGCCGTGATGTTATATGAAAATAATGCACACCTTCTGACCAATCAGAGTTGAGCTCTTCACACACTATGGTATAATACAGTTAAATTCTTGATTCTGATTGGTCGGAAGGTGTTAATTAATGCATAATAGCAGTTTGGACAGTTGTGTCTGGTTTAAGTTTATATAAGAATGCTCTTTATAATATGTTATAATTTCTATAGTAGAAACGTACACAAGAACTTGTATGGCAGACACTTCAATGTCACTGCTTTATAACCATCAGAGCTAAAGCTGTTCCTTTAAGCTATCCAAAACATGAAAGTCTTCAGGACAGAGGGCTTTGTGCTTTCTGATTTCTCAGTAACATGACAAGTTGCATTTTTTTGTCTTATTAACCTCAAGAGAGAAAAAAGAGAGGCTGCTCAGGGAACAACTGCTTATATCTGTTATAACATAAGTGATAACAGGAACGAACTTGTTTTGTGGACATTCCACAATGTTAAATGTAACTACAAATGGGTAAAAAAAATATTGTGATTCATTCATTAATAAATGAGAAAATTCTGCTGACAAATTGCTGTGCTAATAGAGAAATAAAACACCTCAGGATGTGTTGTTATAGAAAAATAATCAACTTCTGGATGGTTACAGTCACTCCGCTTCACACTGGGCTTCATCACTCCACTCCATTGTTGATTATTTTCCAAACGCAAGACTTCTATCTGAGATATATACAGTTGAACTCACTCCAGATTAGTTAGATCCCTCAGGCTGCAGTGACTGAGCTGCTGACTCTGTACATTCTTCCAACCATCTGATGGATGCTCCATGTTTTTTAGTCTTGCTGCAGCGATCCCCATCAGTGGTAGCATGCATTTTCAGCTGTCACATGGATCCTTTTTCCCTCTACACTTATCTCCCTGATGTAATTTGCACCGTTTATAAGTGTCATGCGTCTCTTGAGGCATTGCTTCATTTCTCTGTAGCGTCTTTTCATCACAATCTAGACACTCAGTTACACGGCAGACCTTTTATCAACATGATGTATAAGCTAGTCAGACCAATGGAACTGACTCCGCATGCAGTGCAGCAAAGTGTGTCCGTGACTGAGCAGTGTCCATATCTAACCGGTGTGTCACCCCAAAATCAGGAGTTATGACTCAATATTCAGAGCCTACAGGGTTAACAGTAGCTATGTGGCCTGAAACCAAAGCACTTTCGCTTCGGCCTTGCCAGCTAGCCGTAGCATGACCTCTGCCAAGGCTGAAACAGACTTGCTTCACTAGCCATTGAGTTTCCATTAACTTACGCATGTCTCTTATCTCTGCCACACAACTCTGGAAAAGCCCAGAGCTGCAATGACCCAATGACCCCTTCATTCTGTGCTGAGATGGACGAAAAGCCCCAGTGAACAGCTACACTGGGCCCAAACACTCCTCAAAGGGATTGAGTTCACCTCTAATGTACATCACTAGAATTGCTCAGCAGAGAGCTTTGTGCTGATGTACACAGAGCCTAAATTGGAATTTAAGGAGGAAGGATTGATCGTTTCTCGGGTTCACATTAGGGGGTTTAATGAATGATCTTCTGAGCTCCTGATCCTGCGACCATTTTGAAAGCTTTTTCTTATCTAAGAATTCTTAGCTGTTCTAATGGGACATGATTGTTATATTAGTTTTCTCCCACAGAGTTGGTGAATTCTTGAATCTGAAGCACTGATAGCTCTGTAATTCAAACCACAAGTTTATATTAGTGTGCTAGTGTGCCATATTTATCATTTAGCTACTATTTATCATGTTATCATTTCTATAGTTACAGCTCATTTACACAGACTTATAAGTGGCGGACGCTTCACAATAATCTAAGCTTAACTTTAAACGGATTATGAAAAAGAATCTTTGGTATGGTGAATCTTTCTGTAAATTGATGTTTATTTATCATTTATGGAAGGAGTCTCCAGTGCTTTTGATTTCTTGGTTAACATAACAAGCTTCCTCTTTTGTCTTAAAATGGCTGGTCAGGGAACAATTGTTTATAGCTCTAATTTGTCTTGAGGGCTTTCCATAACATTAAATGTAACTATAAATGGATAAAAAAGTACAAGTGTTGTTCATTAATAAATTAAAAATTATAATTGTATAAATATTATATCCACCACCAGCCTGTCGTATTTTTACAGCACACCCTGCCATGTTTTGTTCCTTACATGTATATTAAGGCTGAGAGAGTTTTTATTTTTTTTAAATCTATTTTTAAACCAGAAAATCACTACTTTCTGTGCCTCAGCCTCTTGACTCTTAGAGTATTCACTAAGCTAAGGGCATTGCATGGGCATAGCCAGTCAATCTAATTTAATTTGCACTGTTTGTACTTTTTAGAGAACATTTTTATTAAGCATGCAGTGTTTGCTGTTCCAGTCATAATGGCCGTTGGTATACAGCCCCTCATACTTGAAAAACGGAAGCAGTACTTTCTGTTTTCATTCACAATATAAAATTGGTTGCGAAGCTGTTTAGCGCTCATTATTTGTCTTTTAAACATGGCTGACAAATGGTTTTGATAATGAAAAATGGCCAAAAACCTGTTTCAGATAAGGAAAGTAATTACCTCATGCAAGTCCAGAGTCGGAGTAAAGACCAATTTGACAGTGGTTGGAGGAAACAGACGAGCGCAGAGATTAAATGTGGAGGCAGGTATTTGCAGCCTTGTTTGTTGAATAGTGCTGAAAGTACGACCTCAGACACAGACAGTGTCGTAAAACAGAAGCATCTGTCCACTTCCACCTATATCATGAAAAGAGACAGGTGATATATGTCTGCTGGAGAAAGTTTTATAGCAGATGAAGCCATCACAGCGATGGAGCCTGGGTTTGCATTTCTAACTGGACCCTGTCAGCACTTTCAGAGAGGTTCTATCTTCTTTGCAGAGCAGAAATAAGAGCAGCCTTTTATTCACCTTGGTGTTGGGGGGGCACTAATGAAATGGGTGTATGACATCCATCCTGAGCTCATTATTCCTGAAACCCCAGCTAAATCAGCTTCCTATTTTCAATTAAAAATGGAGATGTCTTGGTGCTTCTGATTGCTCGATCAGGGCCTGAATGAAAATCTTCTCAGCATGCCACTTTTAATTCGCTCTGGCACTGTTCGGGCATGATCATCCACATATACGTCAGCAGTCAGCAAAGGAGTCTAGGATATACAGCCCATTTTAAAACAATTACTTCAGATTTATGAGGCTTTCAAATCGCTAACAGCTTGTATATGCTATTTCTCCTTGTGCTATTAAAATCTCCATCAAGAATAACAAAAATAACTCTGCACAGGAGATGTTTTACAGCCAAGCCTCTGGATTTATTGGATCGTTATAAATTTTTTTTAGCCTCCTGCCTTCTCTTTTTGTCATAATTACTACCAATAATTGGTTGCGGTGCCGGTGTTAAAAGTTTGTTCTCAGAGTTTGTGCAGTGGATTTCAGCTTCAGGAATGGAAATCGTCAATAACAATTACATAATATAACAACACATTGATTTCCTTCATTTACCTGGACTGTTTTGATAGCAAATGATGTGATTTTCTATCATAAACCATCTTACCGAATGTTGCTTGCTTCATTTTTTTACTCCATTCAACCTTGCAATTGACCGTTTACTTCAATCAGTCCTGAAAAAAAGCACTGAGCTTAGTTTCTATTTTCAGGAGACTGAGCGTTAAGCCGAAGTGCATAAGTGTTGCCTATGAGGCTGACCTTTTCGAAAGATTATTCTCATAACACTATGAATCATTACTCTCAGACAGAGTCAAAGTTGCTTTAATTAAGTGCCATCTGAAACTCGAGCAAGAAACTTCAAATGACTTATTTCATGTGCAATTAAGCAAAAGCTTCATACGCCTACTAAAACCTGCAAAGGTGTTTTTTTTTCCTTGTTCTGACAAATGTATTTGTCTTATAATGACAGATATTTAAAAAAAAATCTGTTTATATTAACAAAAAGCAACTTTAATTCAAACAACTTTCTTTGTAAGAGAAGGTGCGAGTTTTTCAGCTTGATCAAAAAATCTAAAATTATTAGCTAGCTTACTGTGCAAATAAATGCTGTACAGTCATGTTTTGGTTGCTCAGAAATCTAAATGACTTGGCTAAAATGTTCTAGCTGACATACAGTAACAGTGTTAGCTTGTTAGCTAGTTATGAACTTTAATGCAGACTAAGGAAAACAAAAGAGTATATGATCTACTGAAATTTCTAAGAGTTTGACTAGTGTCTTTAATTTCTTTACATGTTTAACCACAAGGTGAGTGCATGTAGCAAGCAGGAGACTTATATGACAACGCCGTGCTGGACTTTCTGAAAAGATCGTCTCTGTCCTAATTCACCTAGTAAACAGATCATGCCTCGGTGGATGTGTGTAGTGCAACGGGCGGTGTGATTCAGAATAAGAAGCATGTGTTATAACTACAGCATCGGGTTGTGGCACATTATCGTAAAGCATGGTAATTTAAAATTTAGCTACTTACTGAATAAAAACATTTGTACTGTCAATAAGAAGTAGTACGTTTTTTTTCTGGTTGTTGAACTAATAAAAACTGATACAAAAAACTTATCTCTTGCACCCAGGCTACTGATTTGTGTCCATCCCTGATCAGGTAACATCTTGTTAAATTGGAAGAATACTGGGGTTCAAACTAAAAAGGACCCCATCATAAAAAGAGCAAAATATTCATCATAGAAGAGAAATCATAACAAATATGGAAAGCCATTTTATGAAGATTAACTCCTACCAGAAATGTGGTAGTGATTGCCGTTCGGTCTGCCAGATTGCTCTGTCGCACTAAAATGCACAAACCTCATGTAAGCGAATTTCCATTTATCATTATATGATCAATTGCATTTTATTATTGCATTTTTTTTATTTCTGCCTTGTTTTTCTCAACCTGTAATGGAGCACTTTGCTGAAGACAGAGGCTTTTGCTATGTAGTGTAATGCACACACAACCTACCAGAAGACACACTTTATGGCCAAAGGTATGTGGACTCCTGACCATCACACCCATATGTGGTTCTTCCCCAATCTGTTGCCACAAAGTTAGAAGCACTCAGCTGTATAGGATGTCTTTGTATGCTGTAGCATTACAGTTTCTCTTCACTGGAACTAAGAGGCCCAAATGTGTTCCAGCATGACAATGCCCCTGTGCACAAAGCGAGCTCCATGAAGACATGGTGTGTTTAAGGTTGGAGTGGAAGAACTCGAGTGTCCTGCACAGAGCCCTGACCTCAACCCCACTGAACACCTTTGGGATGAACTGGAACACCGACTGCACCCCAGACCTCCTCACCCAACATCAGCGCCTGATCTCACTAATGCTCTTGTAGCTGAATGATCACAAATCCCCACAGCCACGCTCCAACATCTAGTAGAAAGCCTTCCTAGAAGAGTGGAGCTTATTATAACAGCAAAGGGAAAATCTGTATCTGTAAACAGAGGCGTGTCTCAGTTATTCATGTTTCTGACCTTGTTACACTGAAATGTATGTTTTGAGCTGTAAATATATATATAAAAAAACATGGAATGCCATTCAAGGGCAATATTAAATACATAAATATGACAGTATTAATTAATTGACATATAGTATTGTCCGTTTAAAGTCCATGAAAAGGTTTTTTCACATGGGCGACATTGAAAAACCTCATCTCACGCATCTCTAGTCAAGAAAATTCAGGCAACCTCAGAGACATGACCTGCACGCAGGTAATTGTGATAAACAGTAAATAGTACCATAACTTTTGAAATGAAGTCTCTGACTCTGGCCCACAATAATGAAGAGAGATTGTAGTGTTTTCTTAAAATGGCTGACACTCTAATAGTCCACACAGAATCCAAAATGGCTTCTCATTCCCAATATAATGAACAATATACTGTATGCATTGAAATAATGGCTCCTACACCCTTTATAGTACACTATACTAGATCAAGGAAGCCATTTTTGATTAACTATTAACATTTAGGTCTCTGGGACCAAATCTGCATGTCAGCTGTTTTGTTTCACTCCTCTTCGGCACTAGCTCAGTCCTAACACCATCTACAGTATTTTTTTTACCAACTACTCCTGTGCGTTATGTAAGGAATTAAACACTTGGGGCGTGTTTTAGGAAACTAATCAAAGATAGGGTGGTGTGATGCAGCCAAACGCGGAGCTCAGTTACTGTTACCACACCATAGTTGATTATTTTCCAATAACAGCACATTCCGAAGTGTTTTATTCCTCTTAAACGGTAACAATTTCCACTGCAATTTTTATTCATGAAAGAAGGACATGCCGTAATTTTTTATCTGTTTATAGTTACATAGTTTATTGCACATGAAACAAGTTTGTTACTGTTATCCTAGCCTCTCTGTTTTCCTCTCCTGAAGACAAAAAACCCTTACAGATAACTTCAGTTTATCAAAAATTACAAGCATTCTTAAAATCCATTCATGTGGACCATCCACCATACTATCTGTGGAAATTGTTACTAGTGCATTAGCATAAACATGTAACAGACATGCTGTTATAGAGTGCTGCAGGGATGACGTATTTTTTGGAGGACAACCCAAAAGTTCGCAACGCTTTCAATCTTTATTTAAAAAACATGTTCCCTGATAAGGATCCACTGTGCTCTTGATAAGGATCCACTGTGCTCTTTTTGTGGATGAATCTGCACCCCACCTTTTTTTTTTTTTTGGAAATGTGTCCATGTTGCATTATTTTGGAGAAAATTCCATTAATTTATATGTGCATATCTTTTGGATAGTTTTTCTTTGTGGTATAAAGATGTTTTATTTGGCTTCTGCAGTTTTGATAAAAGTTTAAAGAATAAGTACTTTTTGATAAATGTGCCTCCAGGCACTCTAAAGCTTTAAAATCCATCTCATTGTGTAATATATATAATATAATATAAACACTAAAATTGGAAAATACTATAAATTGATAAATCTACAAGTTGGAACGTTTGGGCTGGAATAGTTTGCAAGAGCATGATGATGTTTAATGTCCCCAACAACATCTGTAGTCCCCTTTAGCCACTTGTTAGCAACCACCTTTTTCAAGACACATAAAAACTTTTAAAAAATGACGAGTGGGGTATTACTGATGTATGTTTTATGTCATAGAATAAAATGTGCAAATATCTTGAGCTTGTGTTAACCATTTAAACAAAAACCCATTCAAAAACTCATTAACTTCGGGATGAGGGAACCAGAAGTGCAAAAATGCCAATTCATTTCCAGGTTTTAGGACTCGGTCCTGCAGCACTCTATAGAAAATTAATATAGCTTCTGACCAATCAGATTCAAGAACTAAACAGTACTGTGGTATAGTAATGTTTCTCAGTAGTCTCTCTCTATTGCCTGAGCTTTGATTACAGATTTTTCTGTGATTACTCTCTCTCTCTCTCTCTCTCTCTCTCTCTGCGCCTGTATCTTTCTCCCTCTCTCTTTTTTCCCTGCTGTGTATTCGGGTGCACTGTCTTTCTGTACGCAATCTTATCACGGTCCTAAATGTATCTTCACAGATGGATACGTTCCTGCTTCATGACATGCAGCAAGACAGATGTGCTCATTTTCTCCAGCATGGGGTGAGAATGAACACGACACTGTCAGTCAGCTTTCAGTAAAATGACTCACTTGCCTCTAATTCCAGTACACTGGTTACCTGTAATGTGAAAAAAGGTAGAATGAAAGGCCCATAAAAAGAAATGTGAATACTGAATGTCACATCTCCCTGGTGTAATTAAATCTTTCACGTTTTAGTTTGAGTAAGGAAGACCATTTTACCTGTGAAAGTAAAGGTACTGCTCTAACAGACAAGTTCCAATTTAGCAATGTGGTCTTTGCCACAAGAAAGAAAGACATAGCGGATAAAGTATTCACCCCCCCCCCCTTGAACTTTCCCACATTTTGCAGTGTTACAAGCAGGAAATGAAATGGATATAGCTAAGATTTTATGTAATGGATCAATACAAAATAGCACATAATACTGACGTGGGGAAAAATCAATGAAGTTTGCAACATTATCCACACATTTAAAAAAAACTGGAAAAAAAAGAAATAAAATCTGCGATTGCACAAGTTTTCACCCCCATTGCCTTGAAACCCCTAAATTAGTGCCTTCTAAAAAACCTCAGAAATAATTTTATCACATGTTCTGATAAATACTGAAGTCACTACAGGATATTAGTATGCAGTCATCTAAAATTTTGTCTTGTCTCGATGTTTCCGTACCTCACATTTTCTTGTGCTATTACTTTCCCTATTGTTGTGTTCGTTACTGTTGTGTACAGTACTTTCCTTTTTCTGTGTATAATTTTATTTGCTATAAAAAGTGTATAAAAAATGCTCTGCTGCAACCGGAAGTCAAATACTGAGTTGATTGGTCTTAGCATGTATGCAGTTAAAGAGTCACATGTTCTCAATATAAATACAGTTTTTCCTGGAAGAACCCATTAGAGAACATACCTCATCATGAAGACCAAGGAGATATCAAAACAAGTCCAGGACAAAGTTCCTGTATCAATCAGGGTTTTGTTCTAAAAAATATCCCCAATGTTGAACATCCCATAGAATGTCATTAATAAAAAAAATAATAAAATAGAATATGGCACAGCTGTGATTCTGCCTAGAGGAGAAAAAGTCAGTGAGCGGGTAAAGAAGGGATTAGTCAGAGAAGCAACCAAGAGACCAATTCCACTGCAACACTACAAAATGTGGAAAAGTTATGAAGAAGACTTATGCAAGCCACTGCACAGTACCAGTTTGGACACCCATGTTCATGGAAAATTTTCCTAAACTTCCTGCTACTTCAAAGTTTGGAATGAAAACTGCTTCTTTGGAGAAACAGTTTATTTTTAAGTAAGAAGTACTTATTAAAAATATATTTGGTTCAGAAGTAAATGTATGCACTACCTGGCCAAAGGTCAGTCACACAACTCAAATATATATTATATATAAAACTTAGGGTTGAATTTGTTTCTAAGTCAATTGTCAGTAGTGCAGTTAATGCTCATGTTTAAATTCAGTTCTAAATTAAAACGTACTCTTAATAAGCAGGTTTCCTGTAGAATTTAGGAGCTTGGCATATTTGCAAGTCTCATGGGTGAAGCTCCACATGAAGCTGGTTGAGAAGATGCCAAGAGTGTGCAGAGCATCATCAGGAATAGAAGCTTGGTAAGAATTTCTAATATCAAATAGCTTTTGACTTTGGTTAATGCATAATTCCATGTGTTAATTCATAGTGATAATATGTTCATTATTAGAAAATAGTAAAAATTAAGACTTTGTATGAGCAGCTTTGTTAAACGTTTTGACTGGTTGTAGCCCATATACATTTATTTCTGAATCAAAATGTATTCAAACAAAGAATTTTACTTAAAATCCAATTTGCGAAACAAGTATTTAGAATTTAGGAGAAGCATCAAGAATAAGAAACCATAAGCAGGGGTTAATTTTAACATGTTAAGCTCTGGGCTTCAGATTTTCATCTTAAAGCTTATTAATCAGTAGATAAATAATAGGAAATGGACGTAGTTAAGAGTCTGGACCTGCTATCATCTACTGGGAGTTAACCAGCTAGTCATAACTGGATGTAGCAAGGTGCTAATGTTACTTTTCCAAAGTTTAACATGAATTTTTTCTGATGGTTGTACGTGATGACCTTTATCTTGAGTTCACATCTTCAGTTTTCCCTTTTATTTGTCTAAAATAAGCACCAAATGGCTTTGACCTTTTCATTATCGATGCGCTTCATAATCAACGCATCCCCTACTGTGTGACTAAATGATTTCTCATTTCCTACCCGTGTCAGTCAAGCAAGCAAAGTGAAAGTGCACCTGCAGACACAAGCTAATTAAGACAGCCTATATGTGGCATGCATTTGCTTTCCTAGGAAATGATCTGTGTTGCCTAGTCCAGGAACCAATACTGGAGACAACATTACTAACACAAGTCCTGGCACAAGTGTTGTTTAGCAGAAAACTTTAACTTGGGCTCAATCTTAAAATTTAAAAAAAAAAAATGGCTGATTTCTTTTTCTTCTGTGATAACAATGGTACATTTCCTTCTAGTTCAGCATTTCTATTCCTTAATGCATCATGTCAACTACGCCGCTTTGCAGTGTACCTGCTGTGTTGAGTTTTGCTACAATGCTTTTTACTCACACTGCCAAAAGCTTTTCTCACCAGGTGTTTAAATGGTAACTCTGCCTTAAGTAGAATGCAGAAAGCCTCGGCTCGGCACATTAACCTTGTTGTTGCTGTTTCCAGCACTGAGAGAACCGTGCTCAATTTGCCAGGACATACAGGTGGAAAGAAATAGTGCTGACCTGACCTTTGGTGAAATGCATTTCTTACAGAATTGTCTTGCTTAATGTCTCTTAGTTGAACTGCTTTTCTACCAGAACAATAATATTCTTAGTTTTACTTCCTTTAACTTTACACTTTACTTTTCTGTTCATGTACTCTTTTTCACATTAAATAATTTTAGTTTCAGAATCATTTTTATTTTCTCACAGGAATGTTTTCCTTTTTCTATTTAGCCTGAATCCTAAATGGTTTTATAGTAAATTTGTTTTCATTATTTATATATATAAATAATATAAATAATAGAGCTGAGCACCCTATACTACTACTACTACTACTACTACTAATAATAATAATAATAATAATAATAATGATAATAATTTATATATAAATTTATATACACTCACCAGCCACTAAAACAGGAACAGGAAGTGTACAATTTTTCATCAATGCCTTGTTGATAAGAGAGGTCAGAGGGGAATGACCTGATGGGTTCGAGCTGCCAGGAAGGCTACTGTAACTCAGATAAGCACTCTATACAACAGTGGTGAGCAGAAAAGCATGAGCAGGATAATTGATATTAATATGGAATGAGAAATGTGCCACGACAATCTGAATTTAAAATGCACAAATCTGAAATTTCTGCCTTTATTTGAATTTGTAAGTGAAGTTTTGTTGTTGAATTACATCAGATTGAAATTGTATTAAATGGCTTGATATTAGCATCCAAGGTTTCAAAGGAGATCTTATAATAATCAGGTATATAAATTTAAGTTCGATTTTTTTCCATTTCAATTATTCAATCCATTTAAAAAATTCAGTTCTTCAAAATTCAGATTTGAAATTTCAATTTTAGAAAAAACTTTAGAAAAAAAAAAAAAAAAAAAAGCAAAGGAGCACAGATTTGATTGCCACCATTCCAGTCAATAATGAATTGAATTTAAGATTTGAATCTGAAGAACTGAAATGAATCATAATAGCAAAAAATGAATTTGAATTTTGTTCATTTAATTATTATAAAAACTAAATGTGAAACACTGCACACAAATTCAAGTCATGGAATACAATTTCAATATAATAATTTATCTACAAAACTTCACTTACACATTTACATAAAAATGTTCAGTTCCGATTGTATTGGCACATTTCTCATTCCATATGTATTAAGTCACAGAAAATGCAGAACTCTGTGTGTTTTTGTGTTTTGTTTTTTAATATTGGCTTGTTGTTTATACTGAAATTTATCTGTAATTTCACTGAAGATTGAAGTGTTTAGGTGCACACAGAGCCATTAAAAAGATTTTCCTTTTTTTTCAAATTGTTTTTATTTTGAGGAGCAATTTTTAAATTACATTTTTTGTGTAGTTTTTAAATGTTTTAAAAAAATTTGAGTACTATTTTTATATTGTTCTTTTTTCCAAGTCATTTTTTTTAGTACTTAATGGTGGTGTTTCTAGTCACCACCAGACACCTTCCAAAACTGCGTGTACAATTATGGGTAGAATTGTGGGATGGAAAGCTGATACAGGGACTCGGCCAGGATACAGACAGATAGTCCTGAGTTCTGATTTGTAGATGAGCCTCGTCATGCTGCTGTTTAGTGGAAAAGCATGAAAAGTGACTATATATATCAGTGTATTGAAGTCAAAAACTAACATTTCTTTTCAACAGCAAAAAAGTAAAATTTAAAAAATTTATATGTATATACGTACGTAACATATATATATGCCACAGAGATGAATTTTTTACTTTAAACATCATTTAACTTTGTTTTTATTATAACTAATTTATTTTAACTTTTTTGTTTTTATTTAAATTAATTTATTTTATCATTTGATATTTTAAAAAAAATCTGAATGACAATTCTTTTACAGGTGACAAACGAGGCAGCGTATTATATAGCTATTATTTCTGACAGTCAGGAGGAAAAATACTCTTCTCCTTCCACTGAGTCACAGAAGATGTACTTGTTCGAAACTTTGTGCTAAGCAGTGCTTAGCATTCTAATGATCCTTACCATGTTCACTTCTTTCACTTCAGACCTGATAACTAGAGATCTGTTCTCACTTGCACGTCTGCCTCTTGATCTTTTTTTATCTGAAGAATATATATCGAATTAGATCATTAGAACCCTAGTGGGAAACTTTTCGATTTGGAGGTGATTCATTCTGCCATGGAAAACTCTTAAGCCATGCAGGCTGAGTGCCAGTCGAGGCTCAAACGTAGGAGTAGGTGTTGTCTCTTAGGCCTATTTCTGGTTCTGTAGGATGTTGCTCGATACAGTCTCAGTTTAGTTTAAAGAAAAGAAACCCAGACTCCCAGAAAAGCAAAGTCAAAAAACTCGGGTCAGCAAAGCTCCATGGACCATCAGTATTGTTTTCTGAAAGCTCTCAGTATGCAAGAGCATCTCTCTCTTCATAGCATTGGTCAGCTCTTTTTTTTTGTATCATGACCTTGTGGCAAAAAACTGTCTGGCAAAATACAACGCAGCCTTTCCGATGTATTATTTATAAAGTAAAGAAGTCACTAAAAACCCCCACGAAGGCGGCGATGACATGAAGAGAGAATGGCTATTTAACTCCACACGTCCACCTCTATCCTGGTCTCCAGCTCCCTCGGAGTCTGCTGATGCGGCAAACCATTTACATATATATGAGAGGAGTTTCACAGCTAGGCTTTTTATAAAGTGCTTCAACATGCTGCAGGAGTATGGAATCAGAATAGAGTCATTAAACGCAAATGCACAAAACACGATTCGTAAGTGGATTTCTTGATTTATGACAGAAAAAAAAAACGTGTTCAATTTTTGTGATGCAAATATTTCTCATTTCTCATACACAATCACAAAGACTTTTTTTGCCTATTTAATCTTTAGGCTATCAGCTGTGATTTCTGCTTCAGCCAATCGTATTGTGTTTACATTTAAACCCAGAAATGAAGGTCATCACATGCAGCATATCCGTTCAGTCTGATAAATCTGTCGCTTTCACATATGACATATAAATTACAAGCATGAGGTCACAGTGGAGCATTAGGACAGCAGCTTGTAATATATGATGTAAAATCATTTATTGTGTAATTATTGATGGAGTTCTTGCTGTAATTCATGTCATAGTTTATATTCATGCGGTCGTTCTAATATGTTTCTATGGTAACAACTCACATGGTTTCAACAATTGTTGAAATGGTGATGTTCTCTGTGAGGAGATGTTATGGAAGGAGTCTCCAGTTTCAGAACTTTGTAACACTCAGAGGAAAAGCTCTAAATTTAGATTTTCCACTACAGGGAAGTCTTTTTTGAGTTTTGAGTTTAAAAAATTACACAGGGACTTGCAAGGCTAATAATAAACTGAGTTTTCTATTGCGTTATTATTTAACAAAGATGTGTAATCGTTATTATGATAAAACGTTCTGAAACGACATGTTTATTTAATGTTTATGGAAGGAGTCTTCAGTGTCAGTATTTGTAACAGTTTTCTGTTTCTATTTTTTTCTTATTAACATCAAAATTGAGACAAACTCTCAAAGTTATAGCTGTGATAACAGAAATAATAACTTGTTTAGCAAGCATTTCAACGTTAATTGTAACTTCACACTATATTTAATGAATAAATTAATTGTACTGGTTGGTAAATGGCTGTTGTATAAAAGGAATAAAATACTTCTGGCGATGTATTTTAAACTTTTGCCATTTTCTTCTTCGATTATAACGTAATTCACTATGAGTAATTATTCTACTGCCATTTGTTCAGTCACAGACTATTCTGCTTATTCTACTAAGACTTAAATAATTAAGCGAATATGCTAATGTGGCTAAATGAATAAATTGTTATAAGGATCTGGAGTAATACTTCATGTGCAGAATGCTAACTGTGCTCCAAGCTCGCATTTATTGAGTGCAATGTTAGCATTTTTAGGTGAAGCATTCCTTTAAAGTGCTGAAAGCTACTTTAAAGAGTAATTAGCCTACTTGGCTACACTGCCTTGCATAAGTATTCACCCCCCCTCCCCTTTGGTCACATTTTGTAGTGGATTTGACTTAGTTTGGGATTTTTACCATTTGATTTAAACAATATGGTTTCAATTTGAAGATATAAAATATATAATTTACTATCATTGTGACATTTGTTGGTTGCGTATGTATTCACTCCCCAGGTCTACCCCTTCGGTAGAACACCAACTTAAGGGTTACAAAGCTACTTTTTTTCACAGCTACACAATTCTTATTTGTAAATAGCTATATTGATTTTCTTCCCCCAATTCAACATTATGGACTATTTTGTGTAGATTTGTGACATATAATAAACAAATAAGTAAATTTCAGTCCCAGATTGTGTCTATGTGATCTTCCATGGCCAACACTGGAGACCATCTAACTTGCTTTACGTTTATCTCCTACTGCTCTTTTTTCTCACCTCAGTGGAGAGGTGTGCCCTTCCTGCCAGGGGCGAGCTGGAGAAACAAAAGGATAGTGGATTGTGCCAGACTTCTCTCTAGACGGGGCAGATTGACATCGCTTCTGCTGCCGTTTTTCACACCAGCCCATCTGGGCAGTCAGCCTGGACCCCAAAGGCTCAGGCCAGGCAGTTTGATTGGTTATGTTTCCCCATGTGTTGCAATCTCAAAGTAAGATTTAGAGCTGAAATAAAAACCAATAGCTCTCTCTTTTTTTTTTCTTTCATTAAAAATGTAAACATCATCAAAGCCATTGAGATAATATCTTCAGTTTACATATATATATATATATATATATATATATATATATATATATATATATATATATATATTTATATAAATAATTCATAGCCCCAGGCAGGATGATTATAAGACAAGGCATTTTGTACAACACTAGTATTACAATATAATATAATCTTTAACTTCATTCTTTCAGAATGTAGTTATTAATCACCCAGTTTTCACAGTACGCAGTATGGAGTTGACTCCATATTTCGATTCAAAGTGACGTTATTGTGGCTTAATTATGCTTGACATCATGTTTATACACCCAAACATACTTCCTGCTGGATAACAGACGTGCTGCAAATGATGAAGGGCGCTCAAGTGTGACCTTTCTCATGCCGTGAAGAAGTGGGCTGTTTTGTTTTTTTTTCTTCTTCCATTTTTAGCAAATGCAATATGAATGCAAAGGTCTGCACGAAACAACAACAACAACAACACCAACCAGGGAGGTGTGTAGGCTAGAAAAGGGTTATGGAGGGCACTGCAAGTGAACACTCCTGTAATATCTGCTATTGCATTACTAAATATTGCTCCAGGTTGTTCATTTGAAGTAGAAGCTCTTTCTATAGGTTTAAAAAGAGGCCAAAAAGTCTAAATAATTGAAATTCTATCCGTGAAAGAAGTCTAAACTGTCTTAAGAAAAAGTATACACATGAACATGCAACGACCACTCTTAATGGAAAAACCTGTGCACTTGTTCTTTCATGAAGTTATCCAATCAGCTACCCATGTGGCAGCATTGCAGTGCATAAAATCATGCAGATACAGATCAAGAGCTTCAGTTTATGTTCCCATCAAACACCGGAATGGGGAAAAAATGTCATCTCAGTGACTTAGCATGGTCGTTGGTACCAGATGGGCTTGTTTAAATATTTCAGGTACTGCTGATCTCCTGGGATTTTCAGCAGGCTTTAGAGTTCACACAGAATAGTGCGATTAAAAAAAAATAATAATAAAAAAATCCACCAAGTGGCTGTTCTGTGGGTGAAAATGCTTTGATGAGAGAAAGGTCAGAGGAGAATGTTCAGTCTGACAGAGAGGCTATACAGTAACTTAAATAATCACTCTTTACAACTATGATGAACAGAAAAGCATCACAAGACACAGAGCAGGTCAATCCGTGAGGGAGGTGGGTTATGGTTCCACTCCTGTCAGCCAGCAACAGGAATCTGAGGCTACAGTGGGCACAGACTCGCCAAAACTGCACCGCTGAAGATTAGTCTGTCTGGAGTGATGTAGCTGAGGCTGAGGAACTTCACTCAAGTTCATAATTGGTCTCAACTAGAGATGTGCTCTAGCTAAGGAAATGAATGTGTGTCTTATTTCTTTTCAAACCGACAATGCATATCATTTTAAAAATTCTTCTGCATGCAGGTTTTGCCTCATACAGCATATGCAACCCGTTAGAGGAACTGTAAAAGCTTTCCTGCCTGTTTCCATGTCCTGCAGCTCGAGACTGTTTAGGCTCCTCTGCGCGCGACAGGCGGGCGATTCCCGAACGAATCGATTCTGTTTGAACGACTCCCAAAATGAGTCAGTGAATCGATTCACAAAGCACCAATAACAAAACACTTGTTTACATTTATGATATGTTTACAGATGATTTCAGGATTGCAGTGTCATTTAGCACTTGTAACTTTACATTTTTTAAAGTTACACATTGAAGCAATGAAAATATGCATCTAACCAATCAAAAAAATAAAAAAACGTTTTAACCCATCTCGGACAACAATCTCATATTAATAAGTTTTCTGTACTGAAAAGGGCTGCATGGTGCTTTAACAGGATTGATGGGATTTTTAAGCATATAATTAGCAAATATTCAAAATATGGATAGCTAGCATCAATGCTAATGAACATTACAGACATTCTAATGATTTACTTTTATTTTTAATTAATTGGATAACTGTGTTATACTTTCAAAGTGACCTCGTCAGTCAATATCACAATATCATTAAAAAAAAAAAAACAATGAAAAAGAATGTGAGAACTTATTTTCTTCTTCTCATGATCTTCAGGAAATTCAAATGGTCCAACTTCCTGTTGAACATGTGACTTGTGGAAATATTCCAAATATTTTCTAGGGGTGAATGAGTTCAGGTAACAGGGATGAGGGAATGAACGCAAATGTACATTTTTCATAAAATATAATGGACGACTCGTGGAAAAGGGGGTTAAAGTCACACATTAAAGCAGAAATAATACGATTTTCTGAAGCATTATTAATAGTAATAATTATATTTCAAGGTAAAGTGCAGCTATCCTGTATACACTGTGATGTAGAGGATTTATTAATGTTTTAATTGAAACATGGATATTGGATAATGAACAAAATGGCTTCTAAATATAAATAGTGCAATAAATAGTGAATAGGGTGCAGTTTCTTTGCTGGAGCACGAGCTGGAGTGAGCAATTTGGAAAAACAAACAAAATAAAACAAAAAAAAAGCAAAAAACAAACAAAAACAAACAAAACAAACAAAAAAACAAAACAAAAAACAAAACAAAACGAAACCGACCATTGTTTATTTCTGAACCATTCCGTGTGGTGAATCAAATGAATCAAAACTCGAGATTCGATTCAGCCACATGGGTTTGTTCGAAAGAATCGGATCAGTAAAGTGAATCACAGTAGTAATGCCCGCCGCTGATCCTCTCTTCAGCACATCGCAGTTTGGTGTGTGGAAGACACTGCTGCTTCCCTCTTTTTCTGTTTCTGTGAACGTTGGATAAAGTGAAATATTTGACTCGCAAGCCGATCTGAATCCTCTCTGGGACTCATTGAGCCCGCGCTTGCAATCTGTGAAGCTCGGAATGGATTTTGAGTCATTTAGAAAAGTGGTTTAATAAGTGGTCAGGGTTTGGATCCTTCTTGTTTTCTCACACTCACTTTCTTCATTCACTGGTTTGCACCAGTGATCATCCAGGCATGGGCATGCATGCAGGTACAGGTACGGCGTTTTTCCTCTACCTTGTGCTGAATTTCTTCAGCATTCATGCTCTTTCCAGAGAGAGCTCGAGCTTCTGCAGGAGCCTCCGCAGCTCGAGCCGGGGCGCGCGCAGAGAAGGGCACAACGAGTACCGACTCCGGGTGGAAGGAGATCCCGAAACATATCAGCCTGGCAGCACTTACAGAGGTAGGAGAGAACAGAGTAAATAATGTACAGATATTCCAGGATGCATTTATTTACTGCATTTATTTTATTGCATTTCCTGACATTAATCTGAGTTTAAGTTTGCACAGCGCGCATGCTGCCCGAATTGGACTGTCTCCAAAAATACCAAAACTCTCCTCTACACTGTCCAACAGACTGGGTTTGTTAAGAAGACTGAATGTCTTGTGTAGGTTTTTTCCTCGTGCTGCATTTCTTTTGCAACATGCATTGCCTATATGCATTGCTTTTTGCAACATGCATTGGATTCCCTGAAAAAAAAAATACATGCATGCATTTTTCTAATACAGGAGAAACAACTGTAGCATCAGATATATAATGCATTAGGATGGAGTACACTGAGTTGCACACATAAATTTTACCCAGGTGAATCATGACAGCAATTAAAGGTAATAGTGGTGTAAATGGCCCGTATTATGCACCAGATCCCTCATTGGAGGTTTTGTGTGGAGCGTGTCTGCTCTTGCATTTGCTTTCAGGTGGTTCAGCTTCACAAAGGGGCTAAAAAAAAATAAAACAACAACAACAATAAAAAAAAGAGCGTACAAAGACTTCTGAGACACTTGAACTTGCATTGACTGCTTTGGCAGTTTGCAACTTGCCCTGACACACACCTCAGAGATCTGACCCTCTGTTTGGCTAAATGCTGCTGTGTCTTGACCTATTTCTCTCTCTGTCTTTTCATATCTGCCCCTCCAGTGAGTTTACACGCCTCCAGTCCGTCTTATTTCCGAGGTTTCACTCTGATTGCTCTGAAGGAAGGAAGAGAAGGAAGCAGCCACGATGATTATGCTGGCAATTTCGAGGTGAGCGGAGTATTCCCCTGGCCTCTTTTTACCGCCCCTGACCCGTGAAAAGCCAGCATGACATTTTTCACAAAGTGATGTTTTTCACTTCACTAGAAGTGAGGACGTTTTGGCTTGATGGTGACATTCTCAAAAATGTGTGTTTCATCATTCTGCACCATTATCTGTAAATCCAGATCAAAACGAAACAAGTTTTGTGCAATCGTTTTGAATTTCAAAGCTCAACCCACAGCTCTTACTCTCTTTATAAGCGGCATTGTTTGGAATGGCTGGAGTTTTGTGACTTACCGGGAGTCTGTTGGGTTCCGACACGAGTTCACACCTCTGCGAGTTTAAAAAGCAGGACAAATGGGCTGGTCAGGGCTAATTGAACGCAAATGAAGCAATTGGAAAGATCTGAAAGGAAGAAAAGGTCACACGGATGTGAAATGATCCGAAAACAATTATAACTGCAGGTTAGCTCTGTGCAGCACGAAAAATGAATTACTGTGAATGAAAGCACAAAAAAGCAGAGGAAGAGTGGCTAGGGATATGATTTTGATCACTCGCCTTGCTACACAGATTCACAGATGCATATTTATGCTCCTGAAGATCTGGGGCGTGTCCCAAATGCTAGTGCTAGAGAAAAGAGCCTGTAGAAGAATTTGTTTTAACAGGTTATGCTTACACACACTCAGAAACACAGACCTTATCACTGTTGTGTCTTTTGCACCTTCGATATATATCATTCTCAAGATCTTTTCCAACATCTTTAGCTCATCCTGCTGACATTAATTTTTCAATTGTTCCACTTTTCCTCACTGAACTGTCACTGCACTGTTTAAAATGCTTTAGCATATTTGTGAGATTAGGTTTGCACTAATTACTCAGGTACTACTGTAAACAGATATATTCTTAGGTATATCAGTATTAGGTATATAGTTCTGTTTAATTTTATTGCTCATAATTATTTTTAAATATTCTTATATTTATACTTTTGTTGTCTTGTATGCTGCTGTAACCCATTTTCCACCAGAGATCAACAGAGTTGTACTGTACATTAAGGTCTTTGATTATGTGTAAATATGTACATTAAATCAGTTCACAAATTCACTTTCCCAGGGGAAAGATACATTCATTTATTCATTCTTCTTCAGAAAGCACCTTTATCCTGGTCAGGGTTGTGGTGGATCCAAAGTCTAGCCCAGGGAACACTGGGCGTGAGGCGGGAATACACCCTGGATGGATTGCAGGGCATCATGCCCACACAATCACACACTCGTTCACACTTAGGGGTGATTTAGTCTAGCCAGTCTACTGATCTTTGTGGGAGATGGAAGGATACCGGAGAACCTGAGGTAGCTTAGGATCGACCTGGGGACTCGCAACACTACACACTATGCCACCGTGCCACCTTGGAAGATACATAATAAAGATAAAAAAGTTGTATGCTTAAGCGTAAAGGTCCAGTGACAAGGAATGTTGAAGTTTCGCTCCTTTTTTTCTGAGAATGAAAGAATTGTTTGGGCTAGTGAACAAATGTGTGACCGAGCCAGGTCATTCGAAAAGAGCACATCATAATTTAGCAGATAGATAGATAGATAGATAGATAGTTACAGAAGTGGTAAAAGACTAACTTTCACAGATAAACATCTGTCCTAGTCGGTGCTAGAACCAATAACCTTCCTAAGAACCCATGAAGAACTCTTTGAGTTCTTTGAGAAGAACCAATAACCATCCTAAGAACCCTTTGAGAAGAGGTGTTTAAGATGAAGTTTCACAGTATTAAAGATGACGTTCAGTCGCACTGCATTATGGGAATCTCTTGGCCAACAATACTACACTGTAAGAACACTTATAAATAAAGTCTATCAAGACATCATGTCAGAACTGGTCTCATGAGCCAGACCTCTAGCTTCTGCTAGAGAGTCTAATGTTGTGTCACAAAATTTGTTTTCCTGTTGGAAACACCAAACAGAAGTAATCTTGAGATCTAATCAGTGTATAACCTTTAAGATTCTGAAGCTTGTGGCTAGAAAAGTGCACAGAAATCATCAGATTTTCCCTGAGAAATGGGCAGAGCATCTGAGGCTGAATCTATGTCAAAATGAATTCTATGCTTTCTAACTTTGGCATATTTGAAAAACAAAACAAAACAAAACTGAGAACATGAACCAGCCATGAATTGCAAGTCAGAGTTGAACTCTGTTGCTAGTCTAATCTAAGAATGTGGAATCTTAAGTAATGGTGTCATGCAAACATGCTCTGGTAGTTGACCTGATTTTTATACTATGATATTTATGAGAAACCGGGCCCTAAATGTCCCAGTACTGAATGATGAAATGTGTTAGCTTCCTTCCTGATTTCGGCTTCTTCTGTGTCTCGTCTCCTGGAATGTGTCTCATTCACGGTGCAAGCGTGCCTTCTGGAGATAGCATTTCAGTGCAAACAGTGCCTCATCTCAGCAGATGGCTTTCTCAAGCAGAGCTTAAGAAGCTACAGATGTTAGATATTTACATGAGACACATGGTTGATGGTGAGAAAGTGGGACATTGTTTAGAAACTTTGTGAGAGTTGATGTCTAGTCTTTCTATGATTGGGTTTATTCCGGAGACAAAAATAGATGAATGTTAGTGTATTGTTAAGAACATTTTTGGGAAGCACTTGAAACAAACTTTTGTTTCAGCATTTGTGGTTTTGTTCATTTTTGCAGTTTGCCCTCAGACAAATGGCACACAATAACTGAGATGATGACACACTTTCTGCTGTTACACCAACATTTAATTGATTGTATACGCAAAATTGGTGCATTTAGACTTTATGCAAAATATTTTTTGCTAAAATCAACATGTCGGTATGCAAAATCCTGAGTGTTCCCCTCTGATATGAGATATACAATAACATATGCTGTATATCTTATGCATATGTTATTGCATTATTGTTAAGGCAAGCTTTAAACTGCTTCTTGCTATGTAGTAAACTATCTGCTAATACACATCTGTGAACTGTGAAACTCTGACACACAGGAGAATAAAGTGGTTTCTCACACATGAATGACTTTTTCTATGCTATTGAAGTGTGTTTTTCTGCATAAAAGGATCCCAACAGAGCAGTTAGGTAGTCTTTAAAAGCTTCAGAGTGCAGTGGAAATGGGTTGGTTCAATGTATCTTAATAGCAAGCTCAAGATGACATGAGACAGCAATCCTAGTTTTTTTTTCTTTTTAAGCTGATTTGCACATCTTGGTGGTGCCATGGCATGGCTGTTCTTAACAAATGTCACAGACATTTAGCATACATAATAGACATATTTGGTGGCTATGAATATGAGGTGCTTGAATATTAAGGGGCTAGGCAATTAGCTGAGTGCACTGTCATGTAGCTTGAGCTTTCGTTCATAATAACTTACACTTGCTCATGGTGTACTTTATAACCATTAGCATCTTAGGTCATTTTCACACTTGTTAAACACTTCTTTTTGGATTTCTTTGCCTCATTTTGTCCCTAATTTGGTCTTGGCCGATTCCTACCCACGAGCCAGCTCTCCCCTTTCATACAACAGCTAGCACCCGGGGAAGGTGAAGGCAAACATGCTAAATCTGAGACATGTGAAGCCAACCAACCGCATCTTTTCGAACTGCTGCTCTTGCTGTGTCACAGGAAAACAATATCCGCCCTCTTCCGCTTAAATGAGCTCACAGACGCTCACGGTTGGCTAGTGCCGCTGTGATTGACAAGAGAGAGAGAGTGTGCCCCTCCCAATCAGAGAGCACAGCCAATATTTGCTTTCTTGGACTCCCGGCCATGGATGGCTGTGGCATTGCTAGGATTTGAACTTGCGATCTCGAACGCTTTTCTGTGTTTTCTTCCACACTCAGAGCCAGCTGCCCTGAGAGTTCGGGATGTTTGGTGAAGTGTGCGGGGTGCTTCTGAGCCTGCGAGTGGTCCAGACAAACCCTGGTCCTCTTTAAAATTATGTTCTGGGGTTTGCTTAAAGTGAACCGTGGTGCGGTCTGCATCAACCGTGGTTGCTCTGCAATCTTCAGAGCCACATGTCGAGTACCATGATTTGGTCAACTTGTCACATTCCTTCGTGTTTCAAGTTTTACAGGAAAGGGTTGTCATAATCAGCAGAGAACATGGGAGAACATCTCAGTGATATAAAGCACTCAAATGGCCACAACTCATAGAAACTATTTGCTAATAAGTGAGAACATCATGAAAAAATGTAACGATCCGGGAACAGTAATATACCTAAAACTGACAGAAGCATTGTTTCACTGAGAAGTCCTTTTAATCATCCTCCTAATTTTGTTATTTTGTGTTTTAAATGGCTCCAATACCTCGTTTTGTTACCTCGTTCGGAGTGAGCACTTCCTGGAGTGCCTTGAATGCTTGAAAACTCATTTCCCACGGAATATGACGTTCCCCAATTTATAAAATTTTTTAAGTCCTATAGTTTATTTGCTACAAACTAATTCAAAATCCATTGTAATTACCCCAAATATGATTTGATTAGGAAGCCATTTTAGAGAAAGAAACAGCAAAATAAAGCTAAACTCCCTATTAAAATCTGGGACAGGAGCGTCATGCCATGCGAGCAGAATTGCATTTGCAAAATCCTGAATTTAGGCTTTTGTGTCTCAGCAAACTGTAAAATGTAAGTGATCACCCAAATCCTGTTTATTTTCTAAACCTCTTTACTTTTGCACTGGAACCACAAGGCTAATGTTGGTAACAAGTAAGGAAAGCATAAAGCTACCATTTTAGCATCATGAGACGCCACTAGCCCCATAACCAGCCTTCCTGTCGACAGGATGTCATCCCCATTGACTTTAAGAACATCACTTCTGAGGTGTTTAGGGTAGAGAGTATGCAGTTTGATCCCTGTGAAACTAGAGACATCAGGCTAATTAGTGAGCCTTTGTTTCCTTCTGATATCCTACGATCACATAAAAAAATAAGGATAGTCTGTTCTGCTGTTTGGTGCATTTCTTGAGTATTTTTTTTTTTATCTTTGTGAGTGATGTACAAAATGACAGTTTAGATACATTTTGCTTTTGGCAGGTTTCATGATAGCCTATAAGAGCTTTGAGAATCTGGGCCACATATCTTGGCTTGTTAGCATCGATGATCTGTAATTCTGAGGAACTAAACTCCCTTGAGTTCAGAGTTCCTGAAATAGTTTCTGTTTTGTTTTTTGCAGCACACTGCAGGAACCCTGATCTTTTTTTTTTTTTTAGGAACTCACAAACATTTTTAGGAAAATTTTAATGGACTTTTTGTAGAATTCATGAAATTTCTACAAAATTTCAGGGAAACTTTTTTCAGGAACTTTTTCAGGTCTAAAAACTGATTTTTTTTTTTTTTTTTTGTAGGTGGAACACAGTGAATCGTAGTTTTTCTGACTGACAGGAGTTTGGTTCTGTTGGTTCTTGATTCTGGTTGGTTCTGTTCTAATATAATCTGTCTGCATTTAATACACAAGGCACAAGGCTACGGTTTCTGATTAAACAGGTTAGCATGAATATGTATAACATATACACCTGAATAGGTAAAAACACACTTAGTGACATATAAGAAAATAATCAATAATGGGTAGGTGTGATGTTTCCTGCCGTGAAGTGTAGTTACTGTTATCACCCTGGAGTTGATTATTTTCCTCTAACAGCACGTCCTGAAGTGTTTTATTCCTTTTATACTGAAGTAATTTTCATTTTTTACTAATTAAAGTATAAAAAACATATCCGTTTACAGTTACTTTGTTGGAGAACGTTCACAAAACAGGTTAGTTCCTGTTATCACTTACGTTATAGCAGCTATAAACAGTCACTCCCTCACCACACCTTTTTTCTCCGTCGTGAAGTAAATAAGATGAAAAAAATGCAGTTTGACGTGTTACTGAGAAACTGGAAAGTGCAAACTCCTCTGTCCTGATGAAGAGTTTGTCTTATAAGTTGTTACTATTGAAACGATGAAGTTATGCAGTGAGAGCATTAAAATAAACCTGTGATTTTACTTACAGTCGGCACTACTGCCAGAGCTGCTGTTAGAAAACAGGAATCAACACCTTCTGACCTCAAAGAATAGACACACTTCTGGCGAAGTTGTTAATGTGCTTAGCATATGCTTTATTATTTTTAGTGACCTCAGGCTCATCCAGCGTGATAACAGTTTCTAAGAGATAGATGTTCTGTTAAAGCGCACTGTTTTTGTGGAACTGAATGGTGACACATTCACACTTTGTAACTACTGGCCAGCTTTAAGAGATCATGACATTGTGTTCTGCTTCTTCTTCTTCCAAATGTGTGGCTTCACAAAAGAACCGCAAATTGCAAAACTGTATTCACCCAAAACCCCAGAGAGACAATTTCTCTGCTTGACCTCATCCTGAGCTGTTTGTAGAACAAGTCTGTTTACCGTGCTTTGCTTAAAAATGTCAAAATACAGCGCTTATCAGCTCTAAAACGTACACAAGCATGAAGTCTATGTTTAATTACTCTTAAATAAATTGCCTACTGTTTTTTTTTTTAGTGTGACCATTGAGGCTAAAGCAATAAACTAAACATCTTGCCATTAATTTATTCCATTTGTTTTAAGCAGTAAGAACTCAGTGCCTTTTTCGAAAGCCGAAGCTTCTGCCAGTCCCTCTAGGAGACATGTGTGTTTACTTTGGTCACGGCATCTCCGCGAGTGTTTGCGTGCATGCTGAGAGAGGAGCGAGAGCCAAGCGCGGTCACATGGCCATGCCAAGAGCCACAATTAAAACAAACACACTTCCCTCCTCCTGTTCCCCTGCGAGTGCCGTTATGACAGCTACTTAGAGTCCTGCTTTTTTTTTTTTTTTTTTTTCCCAGGAAACGGATCGCAGCTCTGCCACTCCATGTTGTGAGATTTAAAACAGACAGACAAATCCTGCAGCAGGATTAAAATAAAAAAATAAAAAGCAGGATAACATTGCTGAGGATGCTTCAGACACATCACGAGAGGAGGGAGGATAACAGAGGGGCTACGAAGCACTGCTTAGGGAGTGTCTGTAAAATACATTACTAAATATCCCACTTTTCCCCAAAACTAACTTTTCCACAAAATAACTTTCTTTCATTTATTATAGAATATAAATATCAGAAGTCGAATCATCATTTTTGTTGGATTTGCTTGTAAAAGTTGCTTGTGAAAGGATCTGCCAAAACATGCTTTTCCACAAACCTTTTCAGGAACCCAGAAACGTTTTTCAGGAACTCATGGCACATTAATAGGATATAAATAATGGAACTCGGATCATCACTTTTATTGGATTTGCTTGTAACAGTTGCTTGTAAAGGTTACTACCAAAATGTGCTTTTTCACGAACCTTTTTTTTTTAGGGAGCCCAGGATTTTTTCAGGATCCAAGAAACTTTTTCAGGAACTCAAGGCACATTTCACCTGAATATTGACCCATACCTGATTCTGATCTGAGCAAATAACCAGTGTTTGCATTGGATTTGCTTTTAATTAATATGAAAATGTGTGGATAGAAATGAGTAAAAAGGTGCACTTAAAGACAAATAAAAGTAGTCATCTTTCCTCCACAGGAATTTTTTTAGGAACTTCAGTCTCCAGTCTTTCACTTAATAAGAGATCTTATTTGGGCCAAAAAGAAGTAAATATAAAAGATGTCAAATGTCTCAAAAATGTCAGATGTAATTGCAGAACTTTTCCAATGAAAACAGCTTTAATGTTTAAAAGACAGTAAATATAAAAAAGTAAGAGAAAGTATTATAACTGGAGAATCGGACAAATTAATAAAAAAAAAAAACCCAAAACAACAACAACAGTGTCTCTGTTATAGGGGAGGGGGCATTTATAAATTTTTACTGACATGGTTTGTGTCCGCTTGCCTACTTAGAGAGAAGTGTTATTGTCAAAGCAATGTTGAAACTTTTCTATCCTGGTGGGCGTGGTCTCTTCCAGGAAGACTCCGCCCCCATCCTCAGGGCACGACGGCTCACTAAATGAGTCTAAAAATGATGTAAATCATCGGTTTGGCCTTCTCACTGGCTAGATCTCAACACAACTGAACACTTCTAGGAGATTTTGAAGTGTTGTGTTAGACAGCGCTCTCTATCACCATCATGTTTTGTGAAAAAATCATGAATTTCTGAAAGCTTCTGATGTCAAGAGAAAGTTCTTGTGTTTTAGAAGAAAGATCCCGAGTTCCTGAAAAAGTTCCTGAGTTTACTGAAAATATTTTCTGAGGTTCAGACAAAGTTCTTGAATTCTCAAAAAAGAGACTAGTTGCTTAAAAGGTTACTGAGTTCATGAAAAAAGTGTCTGAGGTCCACAAAAGTTCTTGACTTCTAGAAATAAATCACTGAGTTGCTTAAATGTCCATGTGTTCCTGTAAAAGTTCCTGAGTTCCTGAAAAATATCCTGAGTGCTTAAAAATCATTTCTGAGGTTCAGAGATATTTCCTTAGTTTTAGTAATAGTCCATGATTTGATTTAAAAGTTCCTGAGTTCATGAAAACGGTAATGAGTTTTGAGGACCAGAGAAAGTTCTAAAAAAAAAAAAAAAAAGTCCCTGAGTTACTTAAAAGTTCTTGAGTTTCTGAAAAATGTTTGAGTTCCAGATAAATTTCCTAAGTTCCTGAAGAAGTTTCTAATTTCAAGGGAAAAGGTTTCAGAATAGTCCAGCCAGTGACCTGAAAAAAAAAGCTCATAAGAAAGTTCTTAAAAAGGTTCCTGAAAAGGTTCTAGCAGTGAAAATGTGCTTTTAGTTGCCATATTTTTTAAGTGTCGCATAATGTTGCATAATGGTCACAGTTCCATTAGTGTGCTGCAAAAGCAAAACAGGAAGTAATTCAGGAACTGTGAGGCCCTCGTTCAGAAGAGTTCATCCAAAGTCTCCACACCCTCGATGTAAACGTGACGATTCAGTGGCCCGGATTCTCAAGTCACTGTGCTTTAAAGATGTGTTGTGTAACCAAATGGTACTGTTAGGTTTCTAAGCCTGAACAGATAAAGCCTGAAGTGCTTGGTTTGTCTCTTTTCTCAGTCTGTGGGAAGCAGCGAGGTTATTGTAAGGTCAGAGTATATGCTGGGCTTTCAGAGGGCACAGAGGTCAACAGCTGCTGTTTGCTCCTCATGTCTGGAGTGTGTAGAGGAATCAGCCATGACTGAGACTCTTGGGAAAACTAAACATGGCTGCACTTCCTCTCTCAGGGCAGCTAAGGGGAAAGTCGAAGTCTAAATCTTTTGTGTGTGACTTAAAGCAGGTCAATACAGTACAGCAGAAGATTTAATGAGCAGCGCTGTGTTCACATTAGCGAGTGATAAGTCACTCGTGTTGCTTGTAGATTGTTTCTTGTGGGCGTGGAGCGTACGCTACTGTTGTCTCTCGTCGGCGTGTACCGTCTGTCCAGCTCTGATGAGAAACAGTCATGGCCAAAATGTAGCCTACAGCACACAATTTACTACAGTGTACAATTTATTTGTCTTTAAAATATTCTAAAAATAATTTTAATCAAGTGAAAAAAGTGTGAAAAATCCATTGTTACGTGCCAGGCGTATTCATTTTAGATATTAGCAGCACAAGCTAACTGTATTAGCTACAAACACTCTCAGGAGACACCAAAGATCTTTGCTATTTTTTTAAAGCTTTATTTTACTCTGTAGTGTCTCTATACACATTTAATGAGAGGTTGTATATGACAGAATAAGATGAAAACACAGTTTGTATTGCTTTTTTAGAGTCAAGCAGTATATAGGAACTAAAAGCAGGTAGGAACTATGGTTGTGAGGGGGGAATAAGAAAACACCACACGCGCTAAACGATTGGTCTGAGGAATCAGTCGATCCAATTGTTTGGATTTGTCGCTTTACCATGTCATATCTAATTTGCAAAAAGTTGAGAAAATTTCACTTAGATAGAAAATACAAAATTAATGAACCCCCCTTTGCTGTTAAGTTAAAACTCAGCTTGTTATGTTCATGAAGACTTTCCTGTGGTGGAAAACCTACTGAATGTTACACACGCTGACACTGGAGACTCCTTCCGTAAAAGTTAAATAAACATCTCCTTTCAGAAAACTTTTCTTAAATAACATCATGTTTTTATTCATTTAGTATTAGTCTTAGAGTCTTAGTCTGATGTAGATCGTCCACCTTACAATAAGCACATTAATATAAAGTAATGATTTGTATTATAGCTGGCACTAAATGATTCAACACTTTCTGACTAATCAGATTCAAGAATTTAGCAGAACTGCAGCAAAAGAGGACCTTAATGTTAAATGTCACTGTAAATTTCCTTTTGTTTTCTGTTGCCGTAAAAAAATCTTAACGATCCAGATATTCCAGGTGTCACTTTCCACAAAACTGATTTTTATTGTGATTTCTGTTTCAGTCACAGTATTGGTTTCATTGACCTTCAAAAGCAATTCTTCTTTCCAAGTTATAAACATTTAAACGCTTCATAACTGTGCACATTTTGGCGACATTTCTGCAACAATGTGGAATTCTCAGATTAGCTTTTCTTTGCTTTAGCTGATTGAATTCCAGGCTTCAGACGTGTTAACAGCAAGGTGATAATGTACAGAAATGACTGTGGTGTTTATCAGTGTGGTGCGAATCAGAACCGAAAACACCTGATTGCATCTAATGGGCAGGTAGACGAAACACAAAAAAGCTAATTCGTCTGGGAATGAAGCCTTGCATTTCTGGGTTATTTTGAGGGATTATCTGAAGATGATTGCACACATTACCGTGCTGAAAACATGCCTCAAATATCAGAGAAATGACTAATACTCACCTTTTTCAGAAAATTATTTCTAATCACATATAAGCACTCACAATGATCTAATGTGTTTATTGAACAAAGTAATGGCAGTATTATTGCTTTTGTAATAATTTTCCAAAAGAGCTATTTATCTTGACTGCCAGTGCTCAGGTTTGTAATCTAGTGTCCATCCGGCTTTGGGTAATGTTTTTTTGTTTTGTAGTTTGAATATAATATACATTATAATGTACATAAGCACTGAGCATACAGTTTGTAGTAGGGTTGTGCAATATAACAATATAATATCGATATCATAAATACACTTTTCTGAGATACTGCAGTGTCACAGAATCTTTTTAAAAAAATTTTTATGTGTTTTTTTTGTAAAATTTATATTGAAAGCATCTGATTTCATGTAAAAACAGTGTTTATTATATTGCTGCAGATGCTTTCTGTGTCCCAGATGCTAATATAGTCACTGTGTTCTACTGAAGGACACTATGATCAAGTACGAACACCGACTTCAAGGTTTATATGATTTTTAAGGTCTTCAGTGAGCACACAGATTAGTTCCCTGTCACCATGAAGGATTTCTGTCATCTTAATCTTACAGAGATTCTGATATGCACCATGTTACTAGGTGGAGAGATACACATTTCTGGCAAATTTATAACCCAGTACTAGTATTATTATTTCAAATAAAGACTTGTATACGTCAGATATTTCAATGATGGGCAGTTGAGAAGCCGTAACATCTATAACATAAACATCTATGCAAAACTCACCTGCATACACACTCATTGACTCCCAGTGAAGCCGTGTGTCTGGGTGGGAAGAAGAAGAATATGAAGCCTGTATTTGTCACATATACATTACAGTACAGTGAAAGTAATTTCTTCGCATATCCTAGCTTGTTAGGAAGCTGGGGTCAGAGCGTGGGATCCCACAGAAGCCGTGCGTCAGTGGAGTTCTGTGGATGATGTATTGGTGGGTTCCAAAGGCGAATTTCCTGCAGGCTGTGCAGTCCACCGAAAACAGTTGCATTAAATGAACGAACAGCATGATATTGTGGAGAGATATTTGATATTTCACCAAGTGTGATGAATAACATAGACGCTTTGGTTAACATTTAATTGCCACGTTTTAATGAAATTGTAATGGACGCCGGGCTTCCCTATAGTCTTAAAGCAATCGCCTGTGGTGCAGGGTGACAGCATGTGCTTTTTTATTACCTGACCAATCAGATTGCAGCTTGGGAGCAATTAAGGAAATCCAACAAGGAAAAAGTCAGGTGAGAAAGATCTTGTTAGTGAGTGAGATTTACCGCAGGTGAAGTTGATGATATTTCAACACAACACAAAAGCCTTTTTCCTCGCCATAACTGGGCTAAATATTAAGAAATCAAGGAAATCTTATTGTTGTTGTTGATAAATCTAGACAGATAAAGGTAGCTAACTGGCCTGGGGTGGCATGATGGTGCAATGGGTAGCGTCGCTGCCTCATAGCTTCAGGATCAGTTTGATCCTGAGTCTTTTAATCTGGAGAACATTTCAGTTTTTAATCCTAGTGAATGCAGAAATTGTTTTATGGTGTATCAGACTAAACTTTGCATCTCTCACTTGCTCACAAGTAATTTATATCTCTGTCCCACAGATCATAGATAAAGAAGACTCTCAGTTCATGACCAACTGCCCACCTGCCGTCACAGAGAGCGTTCCCCGGAGACGCACGCGGATCCAGGTGTTCTGGACGGCGCCCCCTTCAGGCAGCGGCTGCGTGATACTCAAGTAAATGCTCAATTTCTTGCATTTTGGAGCTTTTAACTGTGATTGATAGACTCAAATCTGCAGGTTAGGAATTGACCTGACCACACCTCTACAGACTTGATAGCCTGATAGCTCTGTGGTTGACCATTTCTGCTCACTTGCAGCAGCTTTTAAACTGCAGCTTTTAAATTTGTGCTTCACGTAGACTGCATTTAATGAAATGAGCTTTAATTTCATGTGCACCATGAGCGCATTTTATGGTGTCCTGATGTGCAACCTTCAGATGTAACCCTCAGTACTGGCTGATGGAAGCTTGAAGGGAAGTACATGAGTATTAGATTAGGAAATTGTTGTCAGTATGTGTAATAAAACAGAAGATACCCACCAATGAATGCTCTAAATGTGCAGAATTGATGAAAGTAAATGCACAATTTAACTAATTACGTGCTCATTTTGGAAAGCAAACACAGTCGAGAGTGTATGAGAGAAATCCAGTAAAGACTCATTAGTCCCTTTTATCCTGCAATTAGTAATGCAGATTTTTCGATGTGTAAAATTAGCCAGAAACAAACGTGTCCCTACTTTCTGGGATTAAATGCGTAATAACTTTTTAAAAGGAGTGACATATAACAAAGTAGCCTTCAGATTTTTGTGGTTGTAATTTTTTTTTTTAATTGAGAAATTTTTAGATATTCAAGTCGCATTGCTCTAAGTCTCCATAACATACACAAATGATTAATATTTTTATAGAAACCTTGCTATTTTACTTGAATTTTTAGAGCATCTCATTGACATACCTCAAAGCTGTGTAGGAGATATTCTAGGAGTTGGGATAAAGGGAATCTGACAAAATTGTGTAGGGATACAGTTAGTGAATGTAGACGTACAAAATGACTGATCTGTTAAAATAAATAAAATGGTCAATAAGTGTAACAACATGCTGTGGAGGAAAATAATCAACGATGGTGTGGTGTGATGCAGCCTGATTTGAAGCAGAGTTAAGGTTATCACCTTAAAGTTGATTTTTTTTCTATGACAAAAGTTTTTATGCTTCTTAATAAGCCACAACAAATTTTCAATGTTTTAATGTTTTTTTGACACATCATACTTTTTTCTATTTATAGTCGCATTAATATTTACGTTATGGAACGTCCATGAAACAAGTTCCTTTCTGTCGTTACTCACGCTATAGCAGCTTCCATGTCTTGAAGTCGATCAGATGAAAAAATACAGCTTGTTATGTTACCGAGAAAACGCAAATCACCACGTCCTCCGTCCTGAAGACTTTCCCGTGTTACAAAGCGCTGACAGTGGAGACTCCTTTCGTAAATGTTATATAAATGTTTCCTTACAGAAAACGTCACCACAGTAATAATGATTCACATTTTAAAATCTGTTTATTAGACTTCCTGCATGTGAGCATCCACCATACAAGTCTAGAGCTCAGAGCTGCTGTGATAAAATAAATAAATAAATAAATAAAAAATCAACACCTTCTGACCAATCATAATCGATATGAACAGTGCTATGGTATAAATATCTATATTTCACTTCAGTGTCATAATTTTCTGCAATTCTACAGACCGCAAATACACTACCGTCTATAATAAAGTACTTAAAAAGCTATAACTTGCAGAACCCTGTGTTCCAGATGTCTGTTTTAACGCTTCTGCAGCTTCCTTCTGTACAATCCCTTCATCCTTTCACGCTCATATTCATTCATATAGCTGTCACATAGCAAGCCGTCAGATCAAACCTGAAGAAAAGACGTCTCTGCCAACAAAAATTCTGAGTGCCTGGATAACGAAGAATCTCATTATGCATGCATGTATACATTTTCACACCACCCTCTGTGTGTGTGTGTGTGTGTGTTTGTGTGTGTGTGTGTGTGTGTGTTGGGCTAAATACACGTCCCTCCCTCCTTTTTCTCTCAGTCTCACAGGCTCATACTTTTGACCGATTAGCAAGTAAGCCAGGTGAGTCAGGCCATAATGAGATATCTCACACACACACACGGACACACACACACACACACAGAAACACACACACACTCTCCAAAATCTCAGTAGGAAGCTGAAGAGCGTTGGTGATCCTGATTACAGCTTAGCACTTAGTAAGAGTGTGTGAGCGCACACTGATGCCTGGACAATGAAAATCCTCCATCATGGACATTTACATTATAAGAGCCTTGTCCTCATTTCCCTCCACACACAGCCTACACACCTTTCTCGTCTCGTTTTTCTTTTTTTCTTTTTTTTTTGAATACTTTTCTCTGTACTGAATATAATGAGCAGCCTTATCCTTGCTCAGCCTCAGCCAGGTCGCTGTCACATTTCTCTCCGAGTGTGAAATATTTCCCGTCTCGATATATCTCTCCCGTTTCTGTCCCAGCCCGTTGCCGTGTATGGTTTTATTCTGGATCCCGCTGAAACATCTGCTGTGGCACTCAGAAACATCTGCTGCACTAAGACTTCCGTCGCTCCAGTTTGGTGTGGTTCTGGGCGTCAAGCCAGTCGAAAGGCCATGAAACGTGCCTGGCAGCGCCGCGCAGCCATTAAATATAAGTCCAATTACTTTTGGGAGACAGCCAAGACTTCTCCAGAGTCAAGCTGTCAGTAATGGATGCATTTTACAGTAGCGGAGAGAGATGTGTTTTGGGAAGGTTTTTTTTTTATCGCTGCCGTTTGGACAGTGATAGATTTGACGTTGGGTGCCTTGAATCTTCCTTGCGATGTGTTTATGGAATTGTTTTATTCACACTGCCTTTGTATTTCATGGCTTAGTTTGTAGCAAACAGCTGCACGCAAAAGCAGCTGTGTGCAAATCTTTCATCATACGTGCCAAAAAAGAGGGGGTTAATTCATGCACAAGTGTGGCCACCAAAGTGAAATCCAGTACTCGTTAACTAAACTAGATGCAGACATCCAAAACAGATTATTTAAAAAATATAAAACGTGGCTTTAAATAGAAACCAAAGGTGCCAAAGACTACAGTATAGCCATAGGATTATTAATTTTTGAGACGCCTGCCTGGAAACTATGCTATTTGGAGATTTCGCCCAGGAGAAAAGCCAATTCACTGAAAGGGAAAGGATGCAGGATGTGAACGACACACATCTGTCTCTGATAGAGGTTAGTTTCATATTTTACCAAATTTATCTAGGTGAACTTTGACCTGTGAATTTATGAGAAGGCAGGACTCTTGGGTTGTTACATAATGAAGGAGCTGCTTAATTTTTTTTTTTTTTTTTTTTTGAACTGTTGGTTGGTGTACATTTGATAAAACGTTTTTTTTTTGGGGTAAAATTCAGGGTTTTTTCCTTCTGCCTGCTTGGATTTTCTTGTTAGGAATTGAGCGTATTTTCGTAACTGTGATTTGCGTATTTTCGTATTTTCAAAATCAATTAATCTTATCAGTTTTTCCCAAATAATAAATTAAAAAACAGATGATTTCAAATGATTTCTTACAGCATTTCAATCAACTAATACTATTACAGACCTCCTAACTAGGCTTAATTATACAAAAGGTCACTGACCGCAATATTACTTGATGACTTATTATATTTTATAAAAATTTTATTTGTGCGTGTTAAGAAAATTAAACAAGGTGAATGCTGTATTCTAATCAGTCCTATAACAGCACACTCCATGCTGTTTTATTCCTTAAGTAAATTCATTAATTAAGATAGCTTTGTTAATTGTGATGAAGTGAAGTGATGTAGTGCATGCCACAGCGTGATATACAGTCTAGAGCAACTAACTAATGAAGTTAATTATTTTTATTATCGAAAGTTATTGCTTTTCTTGATTACTTGTTGAAGTCTTAAAATTATCTGACTTTTTTGATGCTCGTGAAAAGAAATACAGATGGTTTTGTTAAAAATGTATTGTATAATGCTACTTATAAATGTTGCAAATTATTTTGAAATGAATTCCACAGCTTTCCATTGGATTGGAAGGGAATGTCTTTAGAATTTTTCCTGGTTTTCGGTCTGGTACGATATCACATTCAGTCACTTTGAAGTAGAAACTGTCTGAATGTTAAACAAGAGACAAACAGGAAGCTTCTGTGACTTTAATTTGAAACACAACCTGCACAGCATAAGGTGAACATGTGTGTGAAATTTGCCTGTGGTGATTATACTGGCAGTATGAAATATCTGTGATTTTTTTTATAGTGGATTCGAGGTGGAAATGTGTAAAACTGTGTAAAGCTCCTGGAAAGAGAAGGCATTCTCTTCTCCCTGGTTTAGTTCTGACTACAAAGTAATACGTTCATCTTCTCAAGGTCTGCAGGAGAATGCTACCGTAATTTTTTCTGAATTTGTGGAAAGTCTGATAGATGTACTGTAAGTCAAGGTGACTTTATTTGGTAAAATATCAGAGACCTTTCTGTGAAGCTTCATTAGTTCATGTCTAGTTGCCTTGAGCTACAACTACCAGATATTCAGTATGATTGAATGAAGAACTGAGATCCTTCTTAGCACCCACACCACATGCATCGTAGTTTCTGATTTGGAAAGAGAATAATTCTAATTCAAATCTCTTTAGAGTTGTCAGTGGTTGCCATGTATTTTCTCTCTATTTCTAACAGGAAAATGTAACCTGTAGGCCAAAACACTTGTACAGATGTGCACCATAAATTCATTAGCTAGCCCACCAGGCATCTGAAAATGACTAGACTGAATAGTATCTAATATATTATTACAGACTATGGGAAAAGAATGGTGTGAATGTATTTCATTGTGCTTGGAACAAAACGCCATTGGTGAATGATTCGGCAACAAGCTGCGGCTTTCTGTCTTTGCGTCTTGAATACACAAGTCTGGTTGAGTCAGGAGTGGAACTTGGTGTGGTCTTCTGATTTTGTAGCCCATCTGCATCAAGGTTTGACAGTTTGTGCTTTCTGAAATGCTTTTCTGCTCACCACGGTTGTAAAGAGTGGTTATTTGAGTTAAAATAGCCTTCCTGTCAGATCCAACAAATCTGGCTTTTGTCCTCTGACCTCTCTCATTGACAAGCCGTTTCTGCTTGCAGAACTGACGCTGACTGGATGTTTTTTGTTTTTCGCACCACTCTGTGTAAACGTAAGAGACTGTTGTGTCCCAGGAGATCAGCAGTTTCTGAAATACTTAATCCAGCTTGTCTGGCGCCAATAATCATGCCACAGTCAAAGTTACTGAGATTGCATTTTTCCTCCATTCTGATGTTTGACGTGAACATGAACTGAAGCATGATTGGTTTAATAAAATAAAATAAAAAATTATAAATCTCAGCAATTTGGCATGAATGATACAGTGAAATATTTAGTTATTTGCATTTGGAAACCTGTGCAAACCATTTTGTGTGTTGGTGTTTGGCTGAAATGTGTCTCACTTTGCATAATTGTTTTGTTGCTGTTGTTTGCTTGTTTTTTGTACAGGTGCATGAAAATATTAAAAATACTTTTTCGAGCATTGAAAGGTATTTCATTTTTAATTAATGACTTTATAATACATGGATTTCCAATTAGAAGGAACCTTGTATCATTTGAAAAGCATGAAAGCATTTAATAGTCGCCACTGTTTTTTTTTTTTCTTTCCTGCCTGCAGTGGGAAATATGCAGCCTTGATAGAATTGACTGTAATTTTAATAATTATCAAAGAAAAAAATCTGTAGTTTTCAGAATTATATATACTGCATAATAGAAAATGTCAAAATTTCACCATGCGAAGCGATTTACAGGTTGAAACACAAATTAAAAACCAAATATGCAAAGAGCTACAGTGACACCATAAAGTTACTCTAATGCATAAAGTATTAGCTAAAGCCACACAGAGAGTCCTTTGTAGTCTACTCATCAAATAGCTAATTCATCTCGCACCACATTTCTGCTAATGAGGCACACAAAACATTTTATAATTGAACACCCCACTTCATTCTTGACATTTGGAACATAATTGGAGAATGATGCTAAATGCAGATTAAATTATTGTGAAAGTCATGTGATTAACATTGAGCTTTCGAATTTGAAACCTAAAACAAATGAACACAATGTACACGGACCATTACACTGAAGAAAGTCTGACTATCAACTTTAAACCTGTTGAAAAAAAAAAAGAGAAAATCTGTAGGATCTCTGAGTTTTGGGGTTTGTGTCTGTTGTTTTACAGATGTGAGATCTGCTTGTGAGATTGAGGACAAAAGTACAATATTAGAGCCAGATGTGTAAGCTGAATCTAAACTCTATGGGAGATGAGATCTCCTCAAGCTGGGTTGGGTTTGTATGGAGCGCATGTATTTCTCTCGTACGTCAAACAAAAAGTCTTTTCAGCGTGTCAGATTTGACCCTCGGGCCCCTGTTTGGAGAAGCCTGCTGTAAGGTGTGATGTGCTGAGCAGGACAGTTTTAGTCTAATGTCCCCATAAATTTGCAGTTTCTGCAGCGAGGGACAGTGCTGATGAGGATATCTGCACCATACAAGTGAAATCACATGGGGGAATAAAAGGAGAAGAAGTTTAAAATAAATAGCCACCTTTATTAGGAAGGCGGTCACATCATTCAGCCTTAAGAAGTAACGGCGCATGCTGAATACTGAACATGGTGGAGTCAATACAGGAGAAAAGAAGGAGGTCAGATGTAGACTGGCTTGTGCGGCAATGCCACACAGACGGATTGAATCAGTTAGCATATGTGACAAGACCTGGGGAAATTGCTGCATTAAATTCAAATCCTATTATTTAAATATTAGGCTTATTATTAAAATGTCTACAATAATAGTTGGCCATTTATTGCATCCATACAGATTTGTGTTCCAAAATTTTCCCCCCACAGCACACATTTTTATTAAAATTATAATTAAAATCAAGCTAACATAATTTATAGGCTACTTGTTTTTGCATTACCATTCAATTCAAGTAACAAATCAAACTGGCTAATAACTCTAATAGTTGCGATTTTCACCAACAAATAAAAAAAGTAATAAAATAGTGGGAGGCAGTGTGTTTTGCAGCTGGTCTATGTAACTATAAATGGCTACAAAGTATGATGTGTCATACTTTAATAAATAAAATTCAGTAATTGTTGGAAAATTGCTGTGGTGTAAGAGGAAGTAAACACTTCAGGATGTGCAGTTATTGGAAAGTAATCAATTTTCATGTGGCAACCATAACTCCGCTTTGCATCAGGAACGGTGTTGTTGATTATTTTCCTAAAACAGCACACCAGCAAGTGTTTTGTTCTTTTGAAACTGCCATTGGCAACACCATGACCCGTTGCACTTTTACAGTCTGGTACCTCGGTGAACACGTCCATTTGGTTTACAGATGATTTCTATTAATTTTCATACAAGAAAAATTGTTTGTTTGTGAATGTTAAGCAAAGTTAAATCAAAATAAAAAATGAGCTTGCTCCAATGGTTGAGTGTATTTCTAGTATTTTTCAGCACAACCACTATCATTTCTGTGAGTTAAACCTCGGTTGAGGAGTGTGTGTGTATGTGTGTGTGTGTGGTGTGTGTGTGTGTGGCAGGTTAGTGTAGATGGACAGCTCTCCACAGTATCTGTGAGTTATATCAGTTGGCAGCTCCACTGGCACTCAGTAAGGCCGCATTAGCATTCGGTGGACATTGTGGAGGTGTGGCGAGGTGTGTGATCCCGCTCCGCTTTAAACTCCTGGGAGCTTCTGTTCAAGAGGATTGGGCAATTTTACAGGTTTCTTTTTAACTCAGGGCTGTCCAGCAGTCTGGAAGTGTCAGAATGCTCATATTTGAAGAAGCTCAGGGAAGGTGACCTTTGTTGTGGAAGTGGACTTTTCTATTCAACCCTTCTTTAGAACAGATGAAAAGTATGTTAAGGATATGTTTTCTTCTTTTTCTTTTCTGATGACAGCTAACAAATGGGTAGGGTGAAGGCTTGCGCATGCTTGCCCTGCATCTTTTCATACTGATACTCATGCTACATCACAGTACAGCTGAACACTCAGAAGAAAGCATTAACCACCTTCTTCCATAAACACCTGCTAAACAGGTACTGAGAGGCACAGAGGCCACACCTCCTAAACAGGTACTGACAGGTACATAGGCCACACCTCCTAAACAGGTACTAGCAGGTACAGAGGCCACACCTCCTAAACAGGTACTGACAGGTACAGAGGCCATACCTCCTAAACAGGTACTAGCAGGTACAGAGGCCACACCTCCTAAACAGATACTGACAGGTACAGAGGCCACACCTCCTAAACAGGTACTAGCAGGTACAGAGGCCACACCTCCTAAACAGGTACTGACAGGTACAGAGGCCACACCTCCTAAACAGGTACTAGCAGGTACAGAGGCCACACCTCCTAAACAGATACTGACAGGTACAGAGGCCACACCTCCTACACAGGCATTGACAGGCACAAAAGCCACGCCTCCTACATAGATACTGACAGGCACAAAGGGAATTCCTCATTCACTGAAGTTGACAGACACAGAGGCAACACCTCCTACAGAAGTACTCACAGGCACAGAAGCCACATCTACTACATAGGTACTGACAGGCACACAGGGAATGCCTCCTTCACTGAGATTGACAGGCACAGAGGCGACATCTCCTACACAGGTACTGACAGGCACAGAGGCCACGCCTCCTACACAGGTACTGACAGGCACAGAGGCCACTCCTCCTACACAGGTACTGGCAGGCACAGAGGGAATGCCTCCTTCACTGAAATTGACAGGCACAGAGGCAACACCTTCTACACAGGTACTGACAGATGCAGAGGCCATGCCTCCTACACTGAAACTGACAGATGCAGAGGCCATGCCTCCTACACAGGTACTGAGATGCAGAGGCCATGCCTCCTACACTGAGACTGACAGATGCAGAGGCCATGCCTCCTACACAGGTACTGACAGATGCAGAGGCCATGCCTCCTACACTGAGACTGACAGATGCAGAGGCCATGCCTCCTACACAGGTACTGACAGATGCAGAGGCCATGCCTCCTACACTGAGACTGACAGGAGAAGCCATAAAGCACAGTGCCAACGAAGAGTTAGTTGATGATGTTTCATTAAAATTTTTTTAAATGAGCATGTGGTAAATGGAGATTAGAGATACAGAGACATCTGGATCGGCTTGGTCCAGATTTCCTCCAAATCTGTTTTTTCTCTTTTTACCAATAAAAATAAGTCTGTGCAGCCGTATAATAAATTATGCTTCCAATGAACTAATTTCTAATTGCCAAGTTATTACACGGCTATTAATTAGTAATGAGGAACACTTAGTGATACTTAAGCAGCACATTCCTAAACCCCAGGGTGTACTTTACAAAATATATATTATAAACACCAAAAAGTAACTTGTTCAATAAGTATTGTTCAATAAGTCTTGTCTACTTGTATACATGTGAAAAATTAACACGTGAAACTAAATGAATAATGTGAAAAAACACATATGAAAATTAAAAACATATTCTACGTGTAAAAAGTTGACATGTAAACATAATTCTATAAAAAGCATGTGCCAATAAAAACACACATTTAATATTTGAAAACGAATGAACGATGTGTAAATATGACATAAAAATAAACGTGATGGACATTTATCTAGGCCATGCAAGGACTTCTTGAGTTATTTTAGCTCTGCGTTTACGGTTGTTATCTTGTTGAAACGTCTGTCTTCTCGTCAGATTCAGTTTCTTGGCTAATGTGATTAAATGCTTCGCTAATATGTCCTAGTTAATCGCTACATACATGTTTCCTTCGATGATGTGTAATGCCCCAGTACCATTTGCAGAGTAGAAGCCCCATATCATGATGCTCCCACCACCGCGCTTCACTGTGGGTATGGTGTTTTTGGGATTTTAGGCACAACCCTTCTTTCTGTAAACATGATGAGCTGAATTATTGCCAAAGAGTTCTATTATTGTTTTAGCTATTTCCAAAAGAGTTTTGATTTGTCTAACTGCATGTAGACGTGCAACTCTGTACCTTTTTTAGTAGGGGAGTTCTGTGTGAGGTGTAGAAACGAAGATGATTGCAGTGCAGTTCATTGCCTATTGTTCTCTCTGTATCTTCAGGAAGCTCCTTCACCTTCACCATGATGCCTGCTTGTTGCATGAAATCTTTCTAACCAGTGGCATTTTATAATGACACCTGGTGCAATTTGCATGAAAAAACCTTTTGCAGAATTTATATTTAGAACATGATTTGCTTTTTTATATAGTTGTCCGATTACTTCTTTCCCCTATCAATTTTTTTTAAAAAACATCTCTTTGTTCATGCTTATGAACACAAACATTTTTGTTCATATTTATAAGTACATAGTCTAAAGACATTATGTCTAAATTTGAAGTGGATATATGCACTGGAAATATATTAAATAATGAAAACAAAAGTGCCCGAATACTTATTTTCCCCTCACTGTAAATGAACCATGTGTCAATATCACATATGAAAGTAAAACATATTCACTACATGTAAAAAGTTAACTAAATGTGAAATGGTAGCATCTGAAAATAAATGAACTGTTGAAAAAAAAATCACATGAAAATTAAGAAAGCAATTGTGTAAATTTCACATGAGTCATGATTATTATTGTTATTATTATTATTATTACTTATGTGACTTTACTGTACAGGTTTAATAAGATGAGTCGGTTGTGACTTCTAGTTTTAATGTTGTTTGTTTAAACCTAGAAAAACTGTGTGAATGTTCTCGATACTTCAGCGAGAATCTGTTCTCACAACGGAGGCGTTTTGTCTCCGATAAAATGGAGTAATACGTGAAAGCAGTGTAACCTTTTTTAATTTTTTCTTCACAGGGCGAGCGTGGTACAGCGGAAGATAATATTCTTCCAGGATGAGGGCTCTCTCACCAGGAGGCTGTGCGAGAAAGGTAATTATAAAAGTGCACCTCAGCTATGCAACTAGAACCTTATAATTACATTTTTTCTTTGGACAATTCAGTGTAATTTTCTTGGCCCATTGTACTGTGTGTGTGCATCTTATGCAGACTGGTGCGGGGGTGTGTGTGCACATGTGCTTGGCTGTGTGAGACCTCGTGTCAGCCTGGTCTGAAACTAATCTACAGCTCTTGTTCTGCAGATCCTCTCAGAACCACAGAGAAGCCTCTGCAGGAGTGCTGCGCGTGTGGAACGGCCAAGTACCGGCTCACCTTCTACGGGAACTGGAGTGAGAAAGTGCATCCCAAAGATTATCCCCGTGAGTGTTTTATACACACTTGCAGCATGATTTTTCATTCATTTCGCACAATGTCACTGACGTCAACTAGTAGCATCTGCTTTCTAAGAACTATTTGGCTAAATAGATATATTAGAGTCCAGAAGTATACACACCCTTAGAACTAAATGAAGACTCACGGTGTATTAAGACTGTTTCTTAAAATAGTCAAATCGTGTATCTTAAGATATTAGTAATGAATAGATTCAAGGTTCAAAAATTTGTGTTTTCCTTTCTAAATGTGATAATAATACCCTGTATCCCTCCAATCTCTTTCATATCTTCTGTATATCTGGTTTCTGAAAATTACCTTTACAGCTTTGATACTAAAAGAAAAAAATTTTAGAATTAACAATTGGCAAATTTTAGCCACATAAAACCCAAACTTTTTTTTCTCAGTGTAACGAAGTTACTAAATTCAATATGAGCACCATCAGTGACGTGCAAAACATCTAGGCGATAATCCAAATGCTGCTGTGTACACTGCAACTTGTGATTCTTGCCTTAAGATCATCAATGTCTGTCAACCGAGTGTTGCACACACATCTTCGACAACATCAAGGAAAGAAATCACAGGGTGTGATGATGGGCAATCTAGGCGGCCAAAGATTGTCACCTCGGCAGCCAATCTGTGTGAGCAATCCAATCCAAATGAAGACGAGAAACTTGTCAAACGTTGGTTTTCTCTGTAAAATGGGACAATCCCAGCATTTCTACACCTCCTGGTTGATTTTTTTATGTTGGATAAAGTTGAAAAACAATTTTCAGACACCTTGTAGTTATATTAGTTATATTAAATCCTCTTGGTTGTAGTCGGGAGACCCAGAAAGCAAAACTTTCAAACTATTTTTTGTTTAATACAAGTAGACACACAATTTCCTTTTTTCCATTAAAAAAACCATGGGGGGCACTAAGTTTTGCTCTCAACTGTAATGTAGACGTATGTAGTATCACTGAAGTTTCTTGCATTTGTTCCTTTTAGCTTGTGAGTTAAAAATAACTATCATTTATTGATAAGATAAATTGTATGTAATTATACATTGATACAGGTAAATAGGACTGGTTTATATTTTGAGTAATCTTATAGTACAAAAAAATTAATAATAAATTTATTAAATTATATTATTATTGTGCACTAATTATTAAGAGGCAGAAATTAGGCAGGAAGCTTTCTCTACGCATTTTAAATGCATTAATATATTAAAGAACTATTAATATAAATATTAATAATAAAGCTAATAATAAAATATTAATAATTTTATGCTGCTGTAGAATGAGGTAACAGCTGTGCTTGTATTGTATAAACCACAGAAGGCGAACAGGTTACTTTCCTAAGCATAGAAAATCATCTTATTGTTGTTTTGTTTTTAATTCGCTCACAATATTGCTTAACTGATATTTAGCTTGATTTTTTCTTTATCAAAAAATCGTCCATCTTCAACTCTTCATGCAGGAATAATCCCTAACGACATACATGCTAATGACTAGCTATGCTATGATTTTTAACAAATTAGTTAAAAAAAACACTATGGGTATGTGTAAAGACCATAAAATAATTCAATATGGTACACCAAACTCATTAAATGTGCAGTGCTGCGTTGATAAAAGGAGCACCATTTGTAAAGTGGTCAGATTGCTAATAATTAGCAAACATGTCTGAAAATTGATGCTGCGCATGTTTGTTTGTGATAGTAGCATTAAAGCAGACCATACAGCTGTGGTGAAGAGTATTAAATCTTTCAATTTTCAGTATCAATCTGAATATTTGAAAAAAATAAAAAAGTGTCAATAGCAGGTGGTTTGTTGTTAACTTGATAGCTAGCTAAATAGCTGCCAACTAGCTAGCAAGAAAACATAGCAAGAATTCTAATTAGCTTGCAGAAAAACAAAACTACATGTAGATGTAGCAGGCTATTTAAGCCATGTAGCAACTTGAAATAATTTTTATTGCCGTTTTTATATGCCTATACATCTTTGTCTGCTATTTTTTATGCTGTTTTGAAAAAAAAAAGGCTGAATTGCAGATGCTTTGTTGTTAACCTGATAGCTAGCTAACTACCTGCCGAGTAGCTAGCATGAAACAACAGCAAGTATTCTAACTAGCTTGCAGAAGGAAAGCTACATGTAGCTGTCGCAGGCTATTTAAGCCATGTAGCAACTTGAAGTATTTTACTGCCGCTTCTGTACATCTTACTTCTGTACATCTTTGTTTTCTATTTTAATGCTGTTTTTTTAATAGAAGCAACCCTAAAGACAAAACATTATTTGTTTCCAATTTTTTATCATTGAAGGCCTGTTAAAAACAGCATTCGAACATCTAGACTGTAAAATGGCTTATTTCTGTGTTCATTAGTAAACAGTGAGCTAATGTGTAATCAAATTATAGCTCATCTCATAATTATGCCTCCCGTGTGGGTGATTACGAAGACAGGAAGTGGGATCTCTGCCTCTCCCTCTTAGTCTTTACAGATATGTGTGTGCGTGTGTGTGTGTGTGTGTGTGTGTGTGTGAGAAAGCATACGGTGAGCTGTTTGCTGAGGGACAGCAGCAGAAGACTTTTAGGAAACAGTAGAGAGAGGAGAAATCCTGTAATGAGAGCAGGACCACTGACCTGGACTTTAGAGACAATGTCGAAGAATCATTATTTAATGCTGGATGTAATCATGCTTTTTTGTGTGTGTTAGTCTGCTGTTCCTACATAGGAACTAGCAATTAGTGAAATAACAGCAGCCCTGTTTATTCTAATACGTGTGTGTGTGCGCATGCGTGTGTTTCATTATGGGGAAATATTTTTAACATGCTTCATCATTACGAGGGGTGTGATATCGTAATAAGGAAAGCTGAAATTGTTATACTATTATTTTTATTATTATGTTTTATACCACAGTGCTGTTGAATTTCCGAATCTGATTAGTCAGAAGGTGTTGATTAACTTTCCGTAACAGCGGCTCGGACACTAGTGCCGGCTCCAAGAAAAATCACATTAATGTACTTATATTAATGTACTTGGTCTGATACATTATCATTTCTATAGTAACAACTCATTCAGAAGGACTTGTATGATGGACGGATTAAAAAAAAAAAAAGTCTGTAGTTGTTGTTCATATGGCAGTGTGTTCTGTGAGATGATATTTATTTATCATTTATGGAAGGAGTCTCCAGCGTTAGTGCTTTGTAACAGTCTGAGGTAAATCTCTATCTGTAAGTTTTCCAAGTCTTCAAAAGAAAGTTAAATAAGGACTGTTTAAAGTTGTTATAATGTGAAGTGATAGGAACTTACCTGTTTCTCAAACATTAAATGTAACTATAAATGGATAAAAAATACTTTAATATATGAAAAATCGGAGGAATGAAACACTATGGGACATGCTATTATAGGAAAATAATGTAGGGTGAGAACAGTAACTCTGCTTTGCTTTGGGGCAAAGCAGAGTTACTGAAGAAGAAGAAGAAGAAGACGTAAAATTCAAACAGTTTTTTTTCCCTTGGTGTTTACATCCATGAGATATCTGATTACTCATATACATGCATAGAATAACCTGATTATTGTCCTAAAATGTCTCAGTTGTATCAAATTTCTTGAAGTCCTTTTACTGCAATATTAAATATCTTTTTTTAATGGAATTCAGATCATTGTAATTTTCATTGTTTTTTAATCCTTATTTAAAAAAGTTAAAGTACATAAAAAGAGAAGGAAATTTTATATTAAAAAAATAATGCAAATAAATGATAAAATATAAAAAGAAAAAGGAAAGAGGTTGAAAATATACACTAAAGAGACTAAATACTACACACTAAAGAGGAAAGAAAAAGGAAATTATGAAAAATTGTGTGCATGTGTGCATATGCATGCAGTGTAATTGTTTGCTGTTTACATGAATACCTGAATCAGGCAACTGCCAAAATCAGCTAATGATATTGCCATGAATCATTATTACATATTACATACATATTACAATTCTCCCAAATACATCAAACATGTACATACACGTCTAGCAGATTTCCTAACCAGATATTTTATTCCCTACACTGCTGCAATGTTGATTGCATTCTACATGCACTTCCTGAGTGTGAATTTGTAATCAGATTATATGGTTATTATTATATTGTGATTTTTCATAATATTTCAGTATTCAGCTTTTGACAACATTATTATAATTCCTAAGGAAACTCTAAGCAGGTTCCTTTAACAGCTGTCAATCAAATCAAACCCGACTGCTGCATTTCTGATGGTTGTGTTTGTTTCTAACAGGGCGAGCCAATCACTGGTCAGCTCTGATTGGCGCCTCTCACACCAGGAATTACGTGCTGTGGGAATACGGAGGATATGCCAGCGAAGGTGTGCGCCAGGTGGCCGAGTTCGGCTCGCCTGTCAAAATGGAGGAGGAAATCCGTCAGAAGGTAGGACGTGAATTTTCCGCTGTGTGCACTTTGCAGATTAGCGTCCATCAGATGCAGGGAGAGAATATGTCAGTGTGGGTCATGATTTCCCCAGTGTCCTGCAGTTTCAGACTCATTAGGCTTTGTAGATATTTTCCAGCCTTTGCAGTATAAAGATGTTCTCAACTTATTTTCTCATATATATATATATATATATATATATATTGTTGTTATTACTATTATTATTTAAACAAATCTCATATTTAGTTTTTAATAATAAAAGAATTAATGTAATTCGTTTTGCATTAAATGGAAGGGTTCATTTCACTACATATATATTAAAGACATTTTTTTTTTTTTTACTGTTTTATTAGTTATGATGACCTTTTTGGCATTTTGGCACCAAATACAGAAAATAGTATAAGACTTGTTTGAAAAATTGATGATAATAAATGTTTCAATAATAAACAGCAAAAAAAAAAAACAAGAAAAATCATACAAATTAGATGTTAAATCATACAAATAAGATGTTAAAATATTAAAAATAAAGTAAGAATAATAACAGGTAGTAAAAATAGATATACAGTATATTTATAACTACATCTTTGAATGATGTGAGGACATTAATTCTATTAAAATTATTCCAGAAAGCAAACACCAGCTTCCCTGTTTATCTTAGTTCCTAAAAGAGAGCGAGTCAGAGTGAAGAGAGCAGAAATAGCACAGCGGATAGGACGCAGCAAGTAGGTCGGACAAATACTGTGTTATCAGGCCACATGAAGCTTTGTATCGAAGTAACAGCATTTTGCACTGAGTGCAAGATTTTGTAGAATCTATCACAGATCTGATGTCTTTCCTTTATACATGTTAAAATCTACTTCAACTAAAAAGAATAAATCAGGTGTCAGGAGGTCATAACATCTCAGAGACATATTCACAATGCCTCTGAGATGTGATCACAATATGGATCACAATGCACGTATACTTTATCAAAAAAAATGTTAAATTATTTTTCATTATTTGCAGTTTATGGATGTCTTATGGTAGATTGTTTTGGTCCAGTCGTTGTAAGAAAAACACACAGAGCAAGGCTGGGGCTGATTTCTATCTAGACCAGACTGTGGCTTATTCATGCAGCCTATCAGTGTCAGGCGATTACACACAGTGACACGCCCACTAGATTAGTTTTTTTTTAACCTGCTTCGCTGACACATCCGTATCACGTCATCAGCAGTGATTGAGAAGGTGAGTGTGAAATACAGTCATGGGTGTAGTGACCATGAACAAGGTGGATTATTTACTTAATAATCCTTTTTTTTTTCACCAGAATGCCTTTGGAGGAGAAATTAATTAAAACATAGACAGACTGAGCACATATTGTCCAGTCAAAGCACAAATCAGACAAAAGAACTGTATGTTTAGTGTTTTTTGGTTAGAATGAAAGAGTTACAAATTTTCTGTTTACTTTGTTCAAATAAAAGAGGCATGTGGTATCCTAAGCCAAGTGAGAATAGTGTACCCCTAGGGGTACTTGGAGATACCATAAATTGGAAAATTGTGACATTTAGGTGAAAAAAAAAGCAGGAAATTGTTTTTTTCCAGGCATTAATTTAATGTAATCAGAACTACTATTTTTTTAAACACAATTTTAATGAGTGATTAAGAATTGCTGAGCACCAGAACTAGCTTTATAATGGAATGGGCTTTGTTGCTGTAGGGTAGAATGTAATTGTGAATGAGACGTTCTGTGATGAAAGCAAATCAGACAAGTGAACTTACTAAAAAAACAGATCACGTATTTGTACAAATGAGAATATAGGACCAGCTTTAAAAAAAAAAGACAGAGCTGAGACTCAGAATGCTGCCAACTTGAAAAGAATGTATGAAAAGAATGTATAGGAATGAAACAGGCATGCTGTTTGTCTAACCTTGTAATATCAAATAATCTGTTCCTTTTCTAGCTGATATACATACATGGGTAACCGTTGAAAGCTTTGAATTACATCTCTTTTCCTGCTCTCCGTTGTAAAAATTGTGAAAAGTGATTTAATCATCCAGAAATAATGGCCTAAAAAGACAGATAAATGAGCCATTTCTAGCAATTCAGGTTGAAAAAGAGAAGGGGAGGGATTAATAATATTACTGGATGTGCAGTCGGGAGCTGCTTGCTGGCAGTGGCAATGATAACCTCAGATGGTGGCTTTATGGATGGTTGATATTTAATCACTTAATCACATTAACATTATTTGTAAAGTGTTAAATTTGTTTTTTCTTCCCAACCAGTTTCAGCCAATATGTTTTTTTTGTGGCATCCCTAACTGATATTATACCGACTATATATGTCAACTTTCAGTGATGCATTAATATTTCACATTAATGAACTCAAAACATTCTCCATTTTACGTGATAGAAAGTGAGGGCGCCCTGCGAGTCCATCCAGTCTAGAGCATGTGAGATTAATTGAGTAACAGCTGAGAAGATCATTGAAAAAGGTTAGCCAAAAAGATTCTAATCAGTAGAAAACCTATTGGTTAATTCAAGTAAAATAAGCATGGTCAGTGACAATCTAGCATGCCAGCACTTCACACACTTTTTTCACACACTTTTTTGAAGTGGTACATCATGAGCCCTCTTCAGAAAGCATTGGTTTTTACCTTGAACACTATGGTAATTAAATCCTCTCCAGGTGCTACTCTGTAATGTTCTTTCCATCCAGATTGATAATGTCAGTGCTTCTCCGTCTACCCCGATAATCTTCCAGCCCAAAATTTGGACTGTTTTTCCAGTCGCTCAAGGGTGATCTATTTACATGGAAAGCCATCTTAATTATTTTGAAAGCAGATGCTGGTTTTGGATTTGGATAGACAACACTATCATATTTTAAAAATAAATATATAATCCAAAAATGTCTTTATATCCTCCTGTGTGACACAATTACACCTGCTGGAAAATGGTCCTGCTGCGTTAATTCATAGCTGTGTGGATGCGAGAGTATTATCATGGTGAAGACATGCAAATATTTCATTAAAAATGTCAGCCTGAGAGAATAATAGCATCCCATTAGGGCTGTATTTGAAGTTGCTGTGGTAAGTAAAACCCTGTTTGTACAGATAATAGTTCACTTTCTTGGAATCATCAAATCATTAATTTCAAAGTGCACCACCACAAAGGTTTTTTTTTCTGTGTTGCATCTGCCTTGTTCTTTAGGAGTTAGCTCACGGCATGACTAATGCACATAAATTAAAAAGTGCAGTAATTTTATTTCTAAAGCATTATTTCATTTTGGCCTCAAAGTGCTTAATATATAAAGTATTTAAAAAAATATACTGTGTGCCAACAGGAATCATGTTTGTTAATATTTTAGTTTCTAAAAACCGTTTGGGTTTGACAGGCCAAACAATTTCTTATAAAAGCATTATTATTGTGTGTACATTTTGCCCTAACTGTCCCATTCAAATAGGATGAAAAACTGGATTCAGGGATCTGCTGCGCATTACAGCATTGACTATTGACTGTTACTCATTGCTGTTCTTGTGACTTGTCACAGAGGGGTTTGTACTACATGATTAATTGCAGAGAAAATCAAAATACTTGAAAATATTGGCGCATCTGCGACAGATAGATAGATAGATAGATAGATAGCTTTATTAATCCCAGAGGGAAATTCACAGATTAAAGCAGCAATCCAAAAAGAAAAGTGTGCATGCAAGAGTTCAGAATAATAAAAATAAACACAAACATATTCAGTAAAAACTTATAAAATATAGTATAGTTTAAAATATAGAATTGATAGCTCGCAGACTGAGAAAATCGCAATGCTGGATGCTTCACACTTCACAAGCAGGATCACACAGCGAGCAATTGCCGAGTGCCAAAATTATTCGGCTACTTGTAAATCAGGGCTAAAATCGTGTAGTGTGCACTAGCCTTAAGAAAAATCACAATTTTTGACAAAAAATGTCTTTTATAATGCTGAGACACAGAAGGGAGGATTCAAGTGCAGAGTTTGTTGGCAACGTGAAGCTAAATATATAGTCATAAACCACAATGATAAATCGACAGTCCAGACATCCAATAACCATAAATCCGATCTTGATACAAATGACTCAGAAATGCAGAACTGCCATGAGTGCAAGACTTCGCGATATGTGATAGAATCTCTGGGTATTTATTAGCATCGGCAAATGAGGACACGTATCCTGATTTGCTTTTTACAGATTTCAATCCAGATGACTGGAAACACTTTTGACTACAAGTGTAAATGCGTGATAAAATCCTACCAAGACACAATTCGGATACAAACAGCCAGGTGTAAACAGGATGAAAATATTTACCAGATCTGAGACAGATCTTTTTACCCAACATCAATGTTTTGCTCTTTCTGCTCTTTGAGCTCTGACTGAAGTTACAACATCCTCATTAACATTCGTTTTGCCATTATGCTGTCAAAGTTACTTTAGTCAACACTTCAATACCACACACACTCCTCGGTCTCGGAAATAGCGTGTCAAAGGTCGATCGGTTCAAGTGGAGGTGGAGCTTTGCTCTGAATCTTAATTAGTCTCATTAGTCTTTATGGTTCAGATTTTTGTAGGGCTTTTAATTTTTGTGCTAATTCCCTGCCAGTGAAAGGCGAGCAGGCAGTAGGAGGGAGACAGAGGGAGATGAGATTGAGAAGGTCAGCTGTAGCTTGATGTGTCAAACCTAGCATCATTTTAATACTGAGACAAGAGCAAGAAAGGATTTAAAGGGCACCTACAAAAGGTTCATCCCCTACATGTCCCCATTCGTCTTTTCACGCAATGACATGAGTCGACTTCCAATGCCAGTCTCAGATTGATCATAGATAAGTTTTATTCATCTTTGCCCGTATGCGGATATGACAATCATCACAAAAAACTCAGTCAGTGCTCGTTCTTTGTTTGATCGTTCATCACAGGTTATAATTTTGTAATATTTCACAAATTATTTCATGTACCTACTCTTATTTTGAGCATAAATGTATCTGAGTCCAGCATGTGCAGTAAACATTCGCATGACATCGAGTAGCCACTTTATTAGGAACATTGGCCTGTTTATTAGGTACAGTTACCATATAGTTACTCTTTGTCAGTGTACAATTGCAGACTATAGCCTGCCTGGTGAAATGGACAATTTGTTAGATACTTTTCACTCTATTCATCAACGGAAAGGACTATAGGGCCATGTAGATAGTATTTAGGTTTTGGACTTTCGCAGTACAACAGTGATACTGGTGTAGAGACAAGGGTTTCACATATAGCAGTGTTCCATCATTGATTATTTTCCAATAACAGCATGCCTTGTCACTTTCTATTCCTTACTTATGCGGAGTGTGTGTCATAAAATTCCCTGTGAATGAGCTGTTACTACAGAAATGATGACATAGAACAAGTGCATTGATATAAACCTGTGATTTGAATTATTCTTGGCACTACTGCCAGGGCCACTGTTATAGAAAATGAATCAACTCCTTGTGACCAATCAGATTGAGAATTCACCTGTGCTGAGGTATAAACTTAGATCATCAACATTCACAATTTATACTTAGATTTATTAACCTTGCATGTGGATAGAATTGAATTCAAGAATTGTCTCACCTTTATAATTCACTTATAATTGAAATCATCTCTCACTGTTGTTTAGGATTATCTCATCTTTTAACCTCCCTCTCTTATATTGGCTCACTGGTTGATTTGCATGTGTTGTGACGATAGCCACTGCTTTTCGTCCTCCATCATCTTCATCGATCCGTGCCCTGAGCCCTTGTTTGCCAGCGTCGCAATACATCAGCGTTGTCATCTATTTTTCGATGTGCCGTTGTCCATCTGTCAGCTACTCTATCAAAGCTGTGTTTGACTTTTGCGTCTTGTCCATTTGTCATACTGCTGTTTTTCGCTTGTGATGCCCTGGGGGGATTTTTCCGCTTGCTTGGGTTCCGTCTCGATGTTGCCGCTTGGCTTGTTTTGACGCCCCCATTTGTCTTCACAGGCTGTGAGTACAGTACTGGGCTGATGGATAAGAGATCCAAACAAACACAAAACAGCTAGTTTGTAGCTACATTGGTTGGTTTCACTGCAGTCTACGCAAGTGCTATTTTGAATAAGCTTTGCTTGTGCATATTGTGCTATACACAATATTTATAGTGATATATAGGTTTGCAAAACAGTAAAAAAGGAAAAGGAGAACAAAGAAATTAATTCTAATAATTTCTAGCAGTAAATTAAAAATATCTTACAGTTAAAACAAATACATCTTACTCACAGTTTATTAAAATATCAGTGTATTTTGAATATTGACCAGTCCTACTGCATAGGTGAATCTTGAACTGCTAAAACTTACTTCTTGCTCATTTCACAGTTTAAAGGATCCTGATTTCAGTGTGTATGATGTGTGTTTGCGCTCTGAATGATTCTGTCCCATTTATCCAGTCAACGTTACAAATGTCATTATTATTCTCATTAATATTAATATTATTATTTTTGGGGATATTATACATGTACTGCACATACTTAAAAGCAGTATGGGGTAAATAGGGAGAGTAAGTGGTGAATGTTTGGTGTGGAGATCCTGTGAAATGCTCGCCACTGCACCAGTGTAAAATCACAATTTGAATACCAGCATGAGAACGTTTACATTGTCATTTATTTATGTGGCAGATGCTTTTATCCAAAGCAGAATCCAAAATAAGCACCGAGCTGCAGCACTAAGAGCTTTTCTTCCTCACATTTTCTTTTTTCTTAACTTCAGGTTGTTTGCATGTAGACTAAGTTTGGTCGACTGTGAAAGCTGTTCAAACTCAGGGTCCACTTCAGGTGAACCCAGTGTGGTCCTGATTTACTAAGGGTGTTTTTACATATACAGCATTTGAAGGGAACTTTGGAGGTTTTTCTTTTTCTTTGGAGGTTTTTCTGTATCCAGGTGAATTGACTTGCTGCAGGAAGTGAATCAAACATGTATTTTCAAGTTGCATTATTTTTTGTAGATGTGAGCTACTTAACTGAGCTATGAGAAGCAAAGAACTGAACTGTAGTGCTGTAGAAATGCTGTCTGCTCTGAGATATGCACTGCCGAACAAAAAGAGGGAAAAAAAAGAAACTCATTTTAATAAGAAATAATAATCAGATATTGCCTTCATTTTGTTGTCAAATGGTAGAAACAGGATTGTGCAAATTTAATTCTTACTCATTGATAGCGTTAATTTGCACATATAATTGCTGATTTCAATGTGAAACAGAAAGCAGGTGCGAAATTAAAGTCATTCATTCTGCACTTTTATGTAGAAACAACCCAAATAGTATATTCAAAAAGAAAAAAAAGAATTGTCACATTACTTCCGGCGTTATGTCTCACAATGTGAGGAAAGATCTGTTCTAATCTTAAGAAGATTCTGAAGGCCTTCTACATGCTGCATGTGAACTAAACAAATGCAAGAGACTAGAACTTATAAAAAATTATATTTGCATATAAGTGAGTAGTTTTGACTGAAACACTTCACCAAATTACACAATTGATCTGCAGTTTTGAAAGAATTCACCTGTGTGAAAATAATATTAATGAAAAATTGATGCCTTCTCCCAAAAGAGCACAGAATTGATCCTAGGTATAGACTCAAATATCGGGGTCATGTTGAGAAAAAAACAAATGCAGAATGAACCACATCTGCATATACACATAAGTTCACAGAGAGCTTCAGTTGAAATATGAGGTTTTTAGTGAGTGCTAGTGCCCAGGAACGCCACAAACACAACTCACGAATCAGATTAGAAATGATACAGTGTTACAAGACTCAGAAAGATAACTTGTAATAAAGTGTTACGTAATACATGCAACCACCAGCAACAAAGTTCATTAGTGCTGTTAGTGGAGAGCGAGAAGCAAACTGGATTGGCAAACACACTCAGAGGTGAAGCTGAATGTGTTTCTCTTTTCATGCTCAAGTGCTCTCAGAGGATATGAGCCTTCAGGCGTTTCATCAAGGTTACGAGGGAATCTGCAGAAAGAAGCTGGACGGTTCGTCATATGAAAAGAGTCTGGTCTTGAACATGTCATTGGTCTCGAACACTACATTTCCGTGCAAAACTACACAAACATTTAAAATTAAAATTCTAGTGACAGAGAGAAATAGACTGATTTAACTTCCCAAACATGCTTCTATCCTCGTCTTCTGGTTCATAAAACCCAGAAACGTTTCCTTGAAAATTTGTGCCTATGCTTAGTAGTGTAATGAAAGTTCAGTACTACAAAATGGCAAATAAATTCAATGCTAAAATGTAGCTAGCTAAGCTGTAATTTACAGAAAAAAACCTGGAGCTCAGCTACATCCAAAAGAGAAATGTAGCGAGATATGCTGTCTATTTTATCAGTCTATTTGACTTGATTTTAAAAAACATTAAAAAAATTACAAAAAAGTATCTCTGTATTTTAAAATAATAAAATTATCTCAGTATTACTGTTTTTTTACTGTTTTTTTTTTTTTAACTTTTACTGGTTTGATATTAAAAAGCCTTTTCATGTTGGCACCACTAACGTGAACAGCTATTTGCCCTCTTCTGCATACGTGAGCTCTTACATGCCTACGATTGGCTATTCTCGCTGTGATTGACAGGAGAGAGAGAATGCCGTCCCTCACACACAGAGTGCATGGCTAATTTGATCCCTTGGCTCCTGGCCATGGATAGCTGTGGCATCTTTGGGATTCAAACTTGCGATCTCCTGATGATAAAGCGAATGCTTTTTTTCTCACCAGGTCTTTTTTTTTTTTATACAGAAATCCAAATAAATCCCAAATAAATTCTGCTAATTTGCATTTATACACCAAGAATAACTGGGAAAATGAGGTCACATGCAAAGTACAGGGAGTAAACCGTATATAAATAAGGTTTTTGCAGCTGAAATTGGTTCTGAGTATTCATCTCAGGAAGATCTCCCAGAAGAGTAAAACTGAAACTTGCTACAGGTAACTGTGTCTCAACTATAACACAGATTCATGATTATGAGATGTGCTATAAACCGTTCAAAAATTTATGAACATAAAATAGAATCCCATAGACATTAGTGTGTGTAAGAATCATTATTTCATTATTATAATCATTATTTTAAGAAATGTAAATAAAATTATGGTATTCTTTATTGGCAGAAAAGAGCAGAAATGGCACAAATTTAATACCTGCCTTTATTTTGTATTAATTTACACATGCTTTTACATTTTTTCCATTTTGGCAATTAAATAAGGAAAAATATATTTTAAAAATATTAAATATTACCAGAGACCCAATACTTTGTTTTTTGACTACATACGCTATATGGCTAAAAGTTTGTGGACACCTGAACATGACACTCATATGTGCTTGTTGAACATCCTATTCCAGATGTAGTCTCCTTTGCTGTTATTATAATCTCCACTCTTCTGGGAAGGCTTTCCACTAGATTTTGGAGCGTGGCTGTAGGGATTTGTGTTCATTTAGCCACAAGAGCATTAGTGAGATCAGGCACTGGTGTTGGGTGAGGAGGTTGAGGTCAGGGCTCTGTGCAGGACAATCGAGATCTTCCACCCCAACCTTAACACACCATGTCTTCATGGAGCTCGCTTTATGCACAGGGGCATTGTCATGCTGGAGCAGGTTTGGGCTTCTTAGTTCCAGTGAAGGGAAATTGTAATGCTACAGCATCCAAAGACATTCGAAACAATTGTGTGCTTCCAATTTTATGGCAGCTGTTTGGGGAAGAACCAAGTATAGGTGTGATGGTCAGGAGTCCACATACTTTTGGCCATATAGTGTGTTAAGTTTTCTCTGTCAGATCTTTTAAATAAGTGTTCTATTGAGCAATTGAGCTTTAGCCTATAGATAAAAGTATCGTTTATGACAAATATATGTTGTACTACATGTGCCCAATTAGACTGATCAAGATCTCTGGCTTTTTCAGTTATATCTCACATTATTCTAATAACATTTTACAACATTTAAAATGAATCCATTGCTTGAAGTTCACCCAGCAATTGCTTAAATATTTGGTGTGTCTATGAATGTGTAAAGGATATCCTGTTTAAGAATTTATTATTGCTTACCTGTAGAGGTTTTCCAACCAATACACTGTTTTTTTCCCCCTGTATTGCTCTTTCAGTGGTTGTTACATGGCTTATAGTACAAATCATGATGTTCTTTGAAGTTGTGGTGATTGTATTTCACTCTTTTGACAGATTTGTTCTTCAAAGAAAACATTTGATGCATTGATTGGTGAATTAATTAGCGCAGTCTGCTGTTTTCTGTCTCTCTGTCCCTTATTTCCAAATGACCTGCAGCTCATTTACATGCTTTTGAAAGTTCTACAAATTTGGGAGTGCAAAAGTGATCAAGCTGTGCTGCATGAAGATAAGCCTTAACATGAGGAAAATAATTTCTCTACTGTTAATTTTCAGATTTAGAGAAAGATCTAAGGATGCATTGATACCTTTTTTCATACCAGTACCAATACTGCTGCTTTCGAGATTTGTCAATATCGGTATTGACGATACCACTAACAATAGCACAAAAGAGTAGCCTACATAGTATTAATCAAAGATGGGCTTGATGGAACATTTTATTTAGCTCTGTTTATGTTTCGCCGGTTTACACAGTGGGCCATGTTCATGCACTTAAACTACTAGGCTCGATCTTTGTATTGTTAGCTGGTTGATATTAAATGAAGTGCATTAGCTAGCTCCATTAATTAGCTTGGATTGAGTAGGGTTACTGTGGAGGAGAGTGGGTTTGTTTCACCTCGGAAGAGCGCTTCTGTACAACTATAAGAAAAATATGTTCATTTGTCTTCATTGTGTCTGAATTGCGCCCTCGTTGTCGATGACTGATAGTGGCTGATTGTCAAGAACAACGTACTGGGTAAGAGCTGTTATTTTCACTCTCCTAGAATTATCCGTAGACATTTTTGCGTTTTTATATTATTTGCTGCAGCGTTGGTTGCTGCCGTCTTCTACTAGAAATGAACTTTTCATACTGAGTTCATTAATTCATTCACATTAATCATGAAATAGGTCCAGATCGCTGTCATTTTGTGTCACCCTCTTAATTAGCACTGCAACATACACTATCTCGTTAGTTTTAACTCGTTGTATTAACGTTTAGCTTGATGGTATTCTTAGACTCTGACCTATTTTTCCTAGCATGGATATGTTTCGCATAGAGACTACAAAGGGCATCTGCTAAATGCCGTAAATGTAAAGGAATAAAGATCAATGCGTTTTGCTCAGGTGGAAGAGTTCTTATTACTCTGTTTTATATAAAACCCACTCTATATACAGCTGACCCAAAATTCATCCATCTCCCATTAGACGACGTTTCTCCTCTGGTTAAGGCGGGTCAGGCTGATCCAGCAGAGAGGCTGAACGGAATAAATAAGCCTATTTGGAGAGCAGAGCGAAACGAGTCGGACTTTTACCTTTCTCAGTGTACAACTGTGAACAAAGCAATGACAGGAGAGATATCCTGTAAGGTTTTTTTTTTTTACCCACAATTCCAAGCTTGCCAGTTACCAGTGCTTGGACAGAAGCCATCGGACTCCTGTAGGCTGGACGAGCCGCCATTGTTTGGGTTTGAGCTGCTTGTGTTGTATCCGAAAAATGCGTTTCATCAGTTTACGGCGGAACAATCGCCTCATTTCAGCATGGCTGGCGGGTTTTTGGGAGGTCTGTCAGCTCAGCTTTGGCCGTTCTGTAGAGACAAGCAAGAACAAAAAAACAAGACTAATGCTTCTTCTGGCTATGATTCAGACAGACACAACTTTACCAAAGAACGAAGGGAAAAAAGGAGCTGACAGTTCAGTGAGGTGTCTGGAGCCCTTTTGTGGCTGAAGATTTGTTTTCTTTGCTGAAAGCTCGAATTCTGTGAGGCTTTCTGCAGGCCTTCTTGTCATTCTGTCACCAATGCTGTGAACTCTTCTTTGGCTGTGTTCCCTAATGTGTAGTCTAAAGAAATGCAGCACTAATTAAATCAGAATCTGAATGAATCGGAATGTGAAAGTTCTGTAGCACAAACACTGGAGTTTGTACCTGGAATTTCTGATGGGAAAAGAAAAGTTTGTATTATTTTAGGTCAGTACACTCTTTAGTGCAGGGTTCGAAAACAAAACTGTCCATCGTTCAGCGACCCTACATGAACCAATGCTGGATCTGTAACAGATCCTCCGTTGTGGTGCAGCCAATCACATGCATTTATGTGATTGGCTGATTGAACGCATTTATGCATTAAAATGATTTAGCTGAAGGTAGCTTATCAGACCAGAGTCTAGCTACACATGCTAGAGACAGAGGTCAGAAGATTACAGATTTGATTTTTAAAAGTTTACTTGCCCTTGGTGGTCTGATTAGCAAACTGACAACATGGCTTGTTCAAAAAAGTTGACGACGAGAGCAGAATACTTAAAGACGAATGGACAGAGAAGTACGCATTTATTTTTCAAATTAAAATTCAAACAGATGTCTCACCTGGTTAGGGTTTATGGCACTGGTCAAAAGTGGTAACGTGAAGCACCACTACAAAACCGAACAGTACCACTTCACATTGTGTTTATTATTTATAGCCATGAACTAATTATTAATGGTCAAGCATTAAAAGGTAACTGACTGAACGTCACCATTCAGTCATGGTAATCGCTTATCCTGGCTTTTGTAGTCTAAGAATTTTATGTAACTTGACTTTTGCAAATTTTAGCTGAATACCTCTGATTTGGTCTATAGTATGCAGTTTGAGACACAGCTTTAATACATCCTGAGTGAGCGTTAACTTGTGAGTTTCATCCATTTGTTTGATCCGTGTGCTGGAGAAGAAGGGGTGGGCAGTAAGATAAAAAAATCATGTAATGATTCTCAAAGACATTCCTGCAATACACATTAAGTATCATGATATTTAGATTTATGAACAAATTGCATTGTGTTGCATTTAAAAAATAACCTGTTTGATGATGTCTACAAGATTAATTCGTAATTAATATTTTATATTTTAAAAAATAAGGTATTTATAATAAATGAACGAAGAGCCAAAGTTTAAATCAAATCAGCTATATCCAGTCAAGTAATACTTTTAAAAAAAAATTAATATACACAATATTTCAGAAAAGTGTATTGTGGCATAATTTATCACGATATTTAGATTATATTGTCATATCACCAACACAACCTGTGTTGTTGAATGCTCTTCTTTAAGCTACTTGCGATAGAGTAGCTTATAGAGGAACTTAAACGTTACATCCTGTCTGACTAAGGAATAGGTCTAAGTGAAAAGAGAAATGCTTGTGATTTTTTTTATTCGTTTAAAAAAATCAGGATGTAATTGGAAAAGGCTGAGATCTTGATCAGTCTAATTAGACACTTGTACCACACATAAATTTGTCTTACAAATTAAATTAACACTGTCTATGAGTCTTATTTATCTAGAAGCTTAACTGCTGTACGATTAAATTCTCATTAGGATGTAAGAACAGACAATTAATAAGTCCTGGTAGTATTTAGTTACACAAGTGAGGAATGTATTGCGGTGAAGAATAATAGGTGTTTGGTGGGATAATTGTTGAGATGTTTTCCTTTTCTGTCTTTCTGGACATCTTTTTGGTTTTGTCTATGACAAACAGTGAAGTAGTAACTAAGAAAACACTTGGGGGTGTGCTGTTATAGGAAAATAACAATGGGGTGGTGTGATGATGTAACCGTTAGCACCACATATTTGATTATTTTCCTGAAGCGTTTTTTCCTGAACTGTTCTGTCAGTGATTCATTTTTTAAAAAAATTGATTAACAGCACAATTCTTTTTGTCCATTTTGTTACATTTAATCTTGCACAATATCCGTAAACAAGTCTTTCCCTCACCAGCTTGTCATGTTTCTGTGGAACCCAGAAGTCCTCTGTTCTGAAGACTTTCTCATGGTGGAAAACTTACTGTTACAAAGCGAAATTCAACCAATCAGAATCGAGACTTCAACAGTGCTCTATATACCGTTTACAGTAGTGTAAAATGTAGTGTGTGTGTGTGTGTGTGTGTGTGTGTGTGTTTGTGCGTGTGTGTAGTAGTAGTGTGTAGCTCTCAGGCTTCAGTAAGCTTGAGGATTACACAGAAATCCCAAACATTCATAGAGGACTTTGTTCCAATAATAATAACACTAAGCTCAAGTTCTCATGAGCATCCTAACCCAGAGAGAAGTGTGTGTGTGTGTCTCTGCAGATAGTAATATGAAAAGTCCCAAAGCGGATTGGTCATCTCAGTATCGGCCGCCGTAATCTGTTTGACAGGTAATTCTTTTTTTTTTTTTTTTTTTTTGGAGATCCCTTAGGCTTCTTGTGTAATATGAAACACAAGCTTTAATTGTGTATGGCACATGGTGGATCCAGAGGTTAGCAGGCCAAATATTGCTATGAGAACAGGTTATTGCACTGATGAGGAATTATCTTCCATCTCACAGGAGCTGGACATCTTATTGTGAGACTGGGGGTGATTATTTCTCAAGCCGCACCTGGTGGCTGTGTGTCCAGATCGAATCAAATTCATTTCTAAGACGTGTTTCAAGCCAGGTGTGTGTAATCTCGCAGGTATTCCTCGTGTAAATCATGAAATAGATTCTGTTAAGGGACTTGAACAGTTATATGGGTTATTGCTAGTTTTTTAGTCTAGGTTTCATTTAAGAAAAAGCCCATCAATTTTATAAGCCTAAATCCTTTAGTATTTAGTCATTTTGTAATATTTTAATCAGTTTTTCTCTTAACATTATCTTGATCTATCCATGAAGGCATTGGAGATTACTAACTACACTTTTGTTAGTTGTAACAGTCACTTTTATCATCTCTTGTCACCTTTTTAGTTGTTTAGGAAAATGTTGAAAGAGTACAAAAAAACCTTTATTTAGGCCAAAACTTGAATTTTTGTCATCTGGAATTTACTAGAATTTAACCACAGCGGCATCTGACAGGTCTTCCGTATATATTTGTTTCAAAGAAGACAATATAAAACAACTCTGCAAGAGCACTGGAAGTGTTGCACACTTAAAAAAAAAAAAAAAAAATCCGGTAGTGTATTTAATTTCTTACTTGTGATATCAACTGTCATCTTCATCTTCAGTAAGCGCTTTATCCTGGTCACAGTGAATCCAGAGCCAATCCTGGGCACGAGGTGGGGACACACCTTGAATGGGATGACAGTCCATCATACCACACACATTCACACACTCATTCACACCCGGGGGAATTTAGCGTTTGCCAGTCGGCCCAATAGCATGTTTTGGAAGGGGAAAGAAACCAGAGATCCTGGAAGCAACTCGTGCCAACCGGTGGACTGTGGAGCTGTGAGACAGCAATGCTTCTTGCACCACCATGCCATGCCATCCAAAAGGTCATTTTATTTTGTGGAAACAAAATGAACACTGCTTGAATGTAGACGTCGAAATTTTAGTATGACGTGTGGTTAGAAGAAGTAGCATGCAAGTGTGCATACCCAGTGTAGTTTTTACTAGAGCAAATCCAAAACAGGGATAAAAACAGGTCAACAATAAAAAGAAACAGAAACACAAGCCTCAGAGACGCATGATAAGACTTAACACAGACATAACAGTGTATAAATAGACAAATTTATCATAGGCTAATGCAAAACAATTGAATAATAAGCTAAAGTGAGGATGGGGGAGGGTGGAGAAAGGACCAAAACAGAAAGCATAACGTCTGTTACATTTGGCCACACTATAGATTATAGTCATGATTTACTAAAATCAGTTACAAGTGTTAATTTGCACATGCAAGGGGATAAATTGCATGTTCAAATAGTGGCCGTGTTGCAAGAGATTTACAAAGAACAGTTACATGAATTAGGACTATTTGGGGAGGAAACAATATGTAAACTATATTTGTGCATGCTAAATGTTCCAGTAGCCGTGGCGAGTTCAGCTATCAAAGAAACTCCCTGAAGAGTAAAGTGAAAATCTCTTCAATATACGATATGAATAAATGAATAAAAGAGAGTAGATGTGAGTGTACATTACGCTAATAAGGTAAATATGAATGAAAATCGTTTCAGAAGCTCAATTTAAACATTGTTACGAATATCTAATATGAAGCAAACTTTGCCACGGTAATATTAAGTCATCATTTTGAACAATTTTATGATTATTTTATTAAGACAAACTTTCTCATTATTAGGAGTTTCTAAGTCATATATTCTTATCTTCAACTCATGGAAACAGGCTTTTACATACAAATTTAATACATGCTTTTCAGACATATTCATTTGCACATGGAATTCTACTTGAAAATGAATTTCGGGCCTAATAAATTGCACTGCGGGTGAAAATTAGTTGATTTCCATTGACGCTGCAGTGTATTTTGCATTTTAGCATGTTACTTTGCTCATGTGAGAGACGTAATGCTCAGCTTGCATGTTTTTGGCGTGTGTTAGCAAGTTCGCACATGTTGTGACACTCGCAAGCCTTTAGTAAATCAGAGCCTGAATGTTTCGAAATTACAGCTTTGAGCTTAGGCGGAACTGAATGTCTGCATGATTAGGAAATCAGTCGACACCTGGGGAGTATAAACACTTCATCTTCTTCAGCGCAGGAGATCAGCAGAGGACGTTAAAGGAGAATGATGGATGAAGATAGATTGCAAAATATGAACTCGGGGCCCAAAGTCGCATGCTGTTGTTTGGCTTTGTCTGTTTTGAGTGTGATGGACATCTCTATTTCTTTCGGTGTCACAAGACTCTCCAAATGCTTTCCGCTGACATACCATTTCTCCTCTTTACTAAACAAATCCTTGAGCTCTCCGTCTTGCCTCGCTGTATCCCTCTGAGGATTCATTTCGGAGAAACGTGCTATGGAGAGACCAAGAGAAGACTCGCCCACTCTCATCGCCATCCTCTCATCAGTTTCATCCATTTCAGAGGAAATTGCATTGGTGCGAAGGAGTGAACAGTGTAGTGAGGCCAACACGCGACAGCATCCTTCAGGACGCACTCATGTTTCTGTGATGATGAAGGCGCATCTTTAGTCTCACACACACACACACACACACACACACACATACTTGATGGCAGATTGCAGTATAGCTCTGCACATATTGCCACCTGTCAAGCATGCTGATTTGATACTGTAAAAATGCTGAAAAGTATATCAGAAGAGGCTTTAACAGACAGCACCAACCCTGCTATTGTGTGTGTGAGAGTGTGTGGTTGTGTAAAATGACAATGCCTTGACGTATTTCAGCTGAGTAGCGGCGTGGATTCAGACATGGTGCTCTTCTCAATCCCCACAGGAACATGAATTGTTCTCAGAAAGGATCCTCGCTCCAGCTGTGCAGCCAAAATATTCCTGTAATAAGATTCAGCCGATGTGGCCCGGTCCCTCGAGTCTCTCTTATCCGCTACAGGCTTCATATCCCGGCAATAACACACACAAAAAAAACACACTCACATTATGCACCCTGCTTTTCCAATTCATGAGGGAATGCTCATAAATCTGTTTTCAATAAGGCGCTCCCTCCTGCTACGATTTTCCCGATGTAAATGAGCGCTCGTTTCCTGTCAGTATTCTCCTGTAACTCAGTGTGAGGAGCTCGATGCCAGCATGCAGGCATGTCTTCATATAGAGTTTTCACACACACACACACATAGGAGCTGGATGACTGACAGCCAGGAGGCTAACATACTCCATAAAGGAATAAAGAGGTATAAAGAGAGCAGGGGTAGGTGAGCAAAAAAGGATCAGTTTAGACAAAAATAAAATGTACAGTATGCAATTTGCTTCAGTGATTATCAACCAAAGGGTATGTCAATATTTAAACTGGGAAAATTTCATGTAAACAGATTATGCAAATTAACTTTATGCAGTTCACCCCTCCAAGCTTGCCAGATTTTTCTCGAATAGAAGCATCCAAGGTGTTTTTCACTAGCATTTCACTAGCCTTTAAACACAACTACTTGCTTTAAAGCTCGAAAAAATCAGGGATAGAAAATGCAGACTAAATTAAAAAAAATTAATTTAATTTAAAAATGACGAATAATAAAAGTCTAATATGCTTTTTTATATATGAATGATATATGGCAAGCATTCAAATAAACATTTAATAGGAGTCTAGTATACAGTAATGTCAGTATATTGCATTATACTGTATATGTACATTAACATATACATGAATTTCTGCACATTTGGTTAAATTTAACAATATTAATTCAATATTCCACACTCATTTATCAGCTAATAAAATAGCACTTGATCCAGCACATTGTGCTACAGCATACTGTATAGTTTTATTTAACGTTGGCTTCAAATGGGATTCCATTTCCAGTTTTTTAGTGTATTTACAGTAGGGTTGTGGTTAAGAGCTCCCTTGTTGTTACTTTTTGATGTAGCCTCCTATTACTTATGGTTCTGTGATTGTGGAATTAATTATTTCTGTGTGTCTATCACACTTCAGATTTCCTTCACAAATATAATAATTTATTGTTATTGGCAATGATTATTATTATTATTATTGATGATTGGCACTTGCAACACTTCGATATCACAGTGACGTGTAATATGCAGATAAGCACTAAGGAATGTTTATTTTGTTCTGAGACCCTCTCAGAGATTCTAGATACCAGCCATCTGTTGGTGTGTTGATAAGTTGTGGCACTGACCATCACACCCGTATGTGGTTCTTCCCCAAGCTGTTGACACAAAGTTGAAAGTACACAATTGTATAGGATGTCTTTGTATGCTGTATGCTGTAATTTCCCTTCACTGGAACTTCAAGGTCCAAACCTGTTCCAGCATGACAATGCCCCTGTGCATAAAGCGAGCTCCATGAAGACATGGTGTATGAAGGTTGGAGTGGAAGAACTCGAGTGTCCTGCACAGAGTCCTGACCTCAACCCCACTGAACACCTTTGAGATGAACTGGAACACCAACTGCACTCCAGTGCTTGACCTCACTAATGCTCTTGTAGCTGAATGAACACAAATCCCCACAGCCACACTCCAAAATCTAGTGGAAAGCCTTCCCAGAAGAGTGGAGGTGATAATAACAGCAAACGGGGAATAAATCTGGGATGGGATGTTCAACAAGCTCATATGAGTGTGATGGTCAGATGTCCACAAACTTTTAGCCATATAGTGTATATGGCATTATAATACTGTATATCACCAATTATATAGCATATTACTGTATATCCTCAATTATATAACATTATACCACACATAACCAGGTATAAAGTGTTATAATCACTGTATACAATCACAGTTTTGCCCATATCACGTAGCTGTTCTTACAACCTCCAGGAGCTGTCTGAAGCTCTTCTCAGAGCATTTCACTGTCAATTCTGAAAACCCCCTCAGCGCTTTTTCTCTGACTGAGCATGTATTTGTACTTGTCTATGTTTTAGGTGATTGATGACCTGCATTCGACATGGTTTCTTGAACTACTCTTATTGTTATACACTTGTTTGTTTTGCTTGTTTCTGGTCACTTGGTGCAAGCTGCAGCTCTTGGATCACTGTAATCTTCAGCAACACTGTTTGGATTGGATTCTGCTGCTTCCTGAATTCACCTCCCAAATTCATAAATGTAATATGTGAATATAGATAAGCTCAGCTACAATCTAAAAAAAAAAGGCTCCATCTAGCAAGATTAAGGGTTCTCTTTAGTTTGCCTCTCTGGAGGAATCCTTAAAGGTTTCATATAGAACCTTACAACAAAGAGTGACCCTTTCAGAAAAGGTTACAAGTAGAAAGATAGAAATGTTAACCATCCAAAGAATGCTTGAGGAAATCTTTTTTCCTAATACTGTAAGCGACACTACAAGCTCCCTGGCAAAAGTATCCTAACTTATAAAGGGACAAACATGATCAATGCTATATTTTTAGCTAATCTTAAACAAACAAAATATTTTTATCAAGACACACATTTAAAATCCTTATCTTATCCTTATCTTTATCCTTATCCTTATCCTTAAACACGGACTCCACAACCAATACCCAACCTGATAGATTAGATATATGTGCATACTAAAAAAAAAAAATTAAATGATGCAGCAGTTATCAACACTACACTGCTACTTGGGTAGTAAAATTAATATGCTACTTGATTTAAAAGCAACATCGTTCCCACCTCACTACTGAAGAATGTTGTTAAACTAATAGCTTTGCTATTTTTAGCAACACATCTGTCGTGCTTCTTAAATGTGTTTACCTGATCTCAGGCTCAGAGTTGAACCTCACCCAGAGACATTTCTGTTTTAAAGAAGTTATTAAGTAAGCAGCGTAACTTCGTGGGATAAATATTAGTCCCATTGACCAACAGGAACGCTTTATTGTAGAGTGTCAATAGGGTGGGGACATTGATTAATGTAACTTGGTGTAAATGCCGATAATTAGGTTGTTGGCCAGATGCAGAGGTTGACTTTTGACTTTTCTTCATGTCCAAGCGTAACACAACACTGATTCCGGGATGACAAATTTAGGGTATATAGGGCCAAATCTGTGTGTCCAATGAGCATGATGGAACACTGGGACATTCTTTAGAAAACATATGGGATTATTTGGAAATGAATGGGAGAGAAATTTTCGACACATAGTCTTAGGTATAAATTTACAGTACCCAGGTTAGATGAAGCAAGGGTGAGAGACGTTAAACACAAATCTAAGCAGAGATTCTTTGCACTTTAAAATGCAGCACGTCTCACTTGTGTCCTATTTTGTAAACTGTTTTCTCAATAAAGACACGCTGTTTTAGTAACATTAGTAATTACAGTTCTCCATACTTGTTACCATAGCTAATGATAATTCCACCACGTTCCAGCCTGCCTGGGGCAAAGTTTCGGTCTGATTAGGTGGAGTACTTGGACGGAATTTGAAGGATGCCACAGGGTATTAATGCAGAAAACGGATTGTGATGGCTTCGGTCTGGGAGAGGAAGCAGTTGGAAAGGCTGCTGGCACAGGGACATAAAAGACTAGTTTTAAAGCCTCACTCACAGAAATAATCACACTTTTAAATAGCCAGGGAGTAAAAAACTGCCTGAATAAATCTGAAATTCAATAAGCAGAAAGGATGTTTCGACATCCAAGAGCTTAAGAAAGTGTGCGGGTGAAGTGGGGGGAGCTGGTGTGAGAAGAAATTAAGTGTGACATTGCTGAAAATAATTGCTACAAATGAGCAAATTGGAACCATTTCCTGCAGTCCTGCATCATTTTGGGCCTCTCATGGCACTATTACAGTCAAAAAGAGATGACTTAATCTAGTCCTAGAGCTCTGGAGCTTTCTGTGATGAGAAAAGAGATAACACACACACACACACATACACAAACACACACACACATTCATGCGCACACATTCACAGTGGGATGCAGGTTTATGGCGAGGCAGGAAGCCTCAGTGGTGAGTTCAGGAGGTCGAGCGCAGCCTGACAGTCAGGATATTTTAAAGAGCAGTGGTAACGGCGCTATTCTAACCAAAGTCCTGTCTGTGCTTTTAACACAAAATCGAACATTTCACCATTACAGACTGATGCAAACTATGGTTGTTATTCCTCATGTGAACTTTGTTACAGCAAGTTTTGAAATACACTACATGGCCAAAAGTTTGTGGACACCTGACCATCACACCTGCATGCTGAACATCCCATTCCAGATTTAGTCTTTCTGGGAAGGCTTTCAACTAGATTTTGGAGTGTGATTGGAGGGATTTTTGTCCATTCAGCAACGAGAGCGTTAGTGAGGTCAGGCACTAATGTTGGGTGAGGAGTCCTGGGGTGCAGTCGCATCCCAGTTCACCCCAAAGGTGTTCAGTGGGGTTGAGGTCAGGGTTTTGTGCAGGACACTCAAGTTCTTCCACTCCAAACTTGGCAAACCATGGCTTCATGGAGCTCGCTTTGTGCACAAGGACATTGTCATGCTGGAACAGGCTTGGGCCTCTTAGTTCCAGTGAAGAGAAATTGTAATTCTACAGCATACAAAGACATCTTATACAATTGTGTGCTTACAACTTTGTGTCAACAGTTTTGGGAAGAACCAATTATGGGTGTAACAGTCAGGTGTCCATATACTTTTGGCTATACATTGTGTATTAAAATAGAAGCAATGCTACATTACATATTAATAGCTGTACTGACATAGAAGATGAGGTGGTGCTAATGATGGATCTTCTTATAATGGGACAGTTAGCTATAAAAATAACTTCCATCTATTGCTGGGGGAATTTATAATCTTTTTTTATAAGTTTCTCATTTCAAAAAATTAACAGTGCTGCATCTCCATAGCGTCCTTGTTTAGTTTTCACTTTATTGTTAATTGACTTTACAAATCATTTATTGCCTCATCCTTCATTTATGAGCTGTGCATCTCAAGGACCACTTCTTCTCTTTTTTGTAACTGAAATGGAAATTAATTGAACACCTGAGGGCATGGAGGCAGGAGGAATCTTATTGGGGAACGTTATCTATTAAAAACCAGCCTGTCGGGCTCCGCTTTCTGATTGCATTCTTGCAGTTTGCTTTGATAGACAGCGCAGACTGATATTGCACCATTCTGTTGATGGACATATTCCCACTTCAGCATATTGCGACATTTCTCAGGCCTTCTGCATAGAAGAACATCCTGACAGGTTTGGTGCTTGGACCCCAAAGCTGTCTCAATTAACTTCTAGCACCTAAATTTAGGCTTGATTGATTCACCACTGTGTTTAAAGCACTGTTGCTGTTTGTTTCCTGGTGACACACAGTGTGAGCCTGAAGCAGTTGTTTAAGTAGGCATGGTTAACCTGTCCAAAAGTAACATATTCATGACCATATCATGATCATGGCAAAGGTAATGCTAAACAAGGCAACTACTACAAAGGAACTACTTCATAACTTAGGAACCTTATTCTTTGTGCTATAAAAACCTTAGTAAGTGTTTATAGCACGCATATGAACTTTTAATGAACTTCGAATGTTCATGACTTTTCAGAACGTGAAGAGGTTCTTTGCTTTTTGCACACAGTCTAGAAAACAAAGAAGACAGCATTGTAAACAGGATTTCTTAATTAAATTAAGGTTTAGGAAGCTTTCAAGAACTTTCCAGGTTCCTGGAGGGATTGTTAAGGTTTCCACCAATGAAACCCAATAACCTCTGAAAGATCTTCCAAGAGTTTTTTGGTTTTAGAATGAGTTGCATGATTTTGAGCTTGAGTTAGTGTCTGTGCAGAATTTCATGTTCTCCCAGTGTCTGCATGGGTTCTCCAGCTTTCAACCACCTCCATAAAACACGCCAGTAGATGGATTGTTTCTGAGTATCTGAGTTCTGAGTACATGTTTTTCTACACATACTCAACTTCCTGTGTATGGATTGTATGAACCCAGTTCAAACTCTTAAGCAATGCGAAGTCTTGCCAACTCTTTAGTCTGTGTAAGTTCTGAGACTTATTTTTGTGTTTTTGACCCTTGCTGTTATTTCATTACTCTTTGGATTTGTTTTCTTTGTATTTTTGTGGAAATTCCTGTCTTTGACCGTTGCTCATTTGAGCCTGATTTTGGATTGTGTATTGGATTTGTCATTATAACCTCTTGCACTTGGATTCTCTTTATATTTCTGAGGCCAGTTTATTACAATGTCCCTTCCAGGGTGTATTCCCACCTAGTATCCCAGGGCGTATTTCCACCCAGTATTCTTTGGATAAGTTCTTGATCCACCACCACCAAGACTTGGATCAAGTGCTTACTGAAGATGAATTAATGAAAAATTCAGCAGTTTTGTGGCCTTTAGGAAGTCTGTTTCGGCATGTCCCAATACCGCAGTACCATCTGCCAGAAGGCAGGAATGTGAAAAGGCTGTAGTTCATTTGCTGGGTCTTTGATCATCCATAATGTCCTCCTCAGGCACTGTCTGGTATAAATGTCGTGGAGAGAGGGAAGCTCATGTACACTGATGACCTAGACATACTACTCTCATCAAGAGCAATGCAGTTCCCAAACCAGTAGGCAATAATACCAGTTAGGATCCTCTCAAGAGTGTTTCCACTTGCTTTTAGCAATACAATTATTCAGAAACTTTGTCCGAGCAAGTTTTGAAATGTAATTAAATAGAAGCAAAGCTACTTTACATATGTAAAGATTTTAATAAGCTGGGAGAGGAGATGGATCTGCTTATAATGAAAAAATTATCTGTTAATGGAGGATTTCATAATCTTCAATGTTTCTCATTTTAAAAAGTAAAAGTGCTGCATTACCAGAAGAAACATCTTGTAACATCTTATGGACGTAGAAAACTTAGGAACCTCATTTTACAGCTTGAAACAGAAGAGTGGAAGCTACAGTTTTGCTGTTTTGGTTTATTGTTAGTGGACTTACAAATAGTTTATTGCCTCATTCTTCATTTATGAGCTGTGCATCTCAAGGACCACTTCTTCCGTTTTTTGTAACTGGAATGCAAATTAATTGAACACCTGAGGGCATGGAGACAGGAGGAACTTTACAGGCAAATGTTATCTATTAATAACCAGCCTGTCTGGTTCCGCTTTCTGATTGCATTCTTGCAGTTTGCTTTGATAGACAGCGCAGACTGATGTTGCACCACTCTGGTGATGGACACCTTGGCACTTCAGCATATTTCTCAGGCCTAGAAGAACATTCTGACAGGTTTGGTGCTTGGACCCCAAATCTGTCCCAATTTGCTTCTAGTCCCTAAATTCAGGCATCCTTCAAGCTTGATGGAATCACCATTGTGTTTAAAGCACTGCTGCTTCTCTGCTGATTCTTTGAATCAGAAAGATGCTGTTTGTTTCTAGTCTAATCATGCTAATCATGCTAATCATGCTATAGTGTTCATAACCATTAACGAAGGTAGGTATCCTGGCACTGTTTTGACATATTGCCTTTGAAGCCCCTCTCAATCTGTTTCCTCATACGTACCTTTGTAGTTACCTTAATGTTGCCTTAGGAGCACTATGGCAATGGACGTCCAGGAATTGCAGGCTACTGCCACTCAACCTGCATTTCTTATAGACTGCATTACTCAAGCCTTTGTGTCTCTGTATAGCATTCGTATGGCCATGTCTGTGAAGAAACTCCAGGATGTGTATTGTACCTTGGTTCCAAGAAATCCAAAGCATTGGTTTTCTACAACTGTGTAAGGACACAGATCCTTAGCAATAAATGTTGCAATAGATTTAGTTATCTTTTTTACCCTATCAGACTTGGGTGCTAACCTCCACACAAGGTCCTTTTCAAGCATTCTCTGGTTAGCCACAACAGGTTCTCCTGATAACGCTAGCTCTGGTGGAAATGCCTGATGTGATTTGTCACATTGGTTGTGTTGACAAAGTACTTCATCTTGGTGTAGCAGGTCTTGGAAATTGCAAAAGCCTTTCAAGCTCTTTTCTTTTTTAACCATTGACCTCACAAAACCCCCACCATGTTCCCAAATGTCAGGTTTAAAAAAAGAAGGTGCTAGTTTGACTTTTGCTGTGAATGTTCCTTACTACTTGCCTTCTCCAAAGACATCTCTCTTTCTCTCATATTAAGCATGACTCTATGCGGCTACACAGCTTCCAAAATTGGCCAATTTAAAAGAAAAAGTTTGTTTTGAGCATTTTTTTCATCAATTCAGAATCTTTCAAGAAAGCATTTTGATTCATTGTATAAACAATTATCCCTCATACCTAGTTCTAGTTCTGATATTCAGATATTCTTAGAGGCCTTAATTAACGGGATCAGGACCTGGATTAGGATTTGAGCTAAACTCCAAAGCAATTGGGGTATAAACCAAATGTTTTTAATGATCTGTTAACCCTTCAGGATCCAGATTAATATTCATCATCTTTCCTGTATATAGATGTGCCACCGTCTATGGTTTAGCTGTAGCATTTAAGATTTTTGACCCCTTGCTATAGTGATATAGAGACCTGAAACACCAACACCAACACACTTTAGGATTTTTATGATATAATTCTGTTTTTTTCTTTCTGCCTGCTAGGATTTTCTTGTTAGCAATGCATTTAGTCATTGTAGCTAGTGAATAATTCATAATTCATAAGAGTTACTGAAATATGTTTTATATTCTGAGACTTTAAGGCGATAATGTTTTACTACACCACCAGTGGTTTTGAGAAATTACACTTTCACACATCAAATCTGTTTTTATCAAGGTGTTGTAGTACATTAAAGTGTTGGACTGTGTGTATTCCCATAATGCCCTGTGAGAACATGTCAGTTTGTATACAGTTAGTGGATTACAAATTCAACATTCAAACGACTGTGTAATGCAATAAAGCGTGAAGTTAACTACATTACTGGTAACAAATAGCCAGAGGTTGTATCTCTGTAGCTCATTCATGTACTGAATATTAACTTCATACTTTATTATGAAACATTGTGTTTTTTGGTAGATTTACAATTATTTATCCTCACCAATGGAATATTGATACACTTTTTTCAGCATTAACTCCAATTCCAATTACAGTCGGAGTATTTGTCGAGGCGAGGCATGAGAATATGATATGCATATTCAAATACAGGTGTCAGGGATCAAGATCTAATCAATTTATATTCATCATATGGAGTGTCGAGCACCGAGCCAGATGACACACAGACATCATTTGCAGATAATAATAGCGACAGCGAGAAACGATCTGCATGGTTACACATGGAACGAAAACAATCGAAATTTCCACCCCTTATTAAATTAGCTGAATGAGTGATCAGGGTATTTGCATAGCAATATAAGCTAATGATCTTTTTAGCATAACGATTAGCTCGACCTCATCAAGAAGCCTTTTTAAATTGTGTGTGTTTGTGCCACAGATGAGTTTTTTGTTTCCCCGAACAGATATTTAGTCCGAGTTAATAGGTTAAAATAACAGAGAATGGGATTATATTGTGATATTGTATTGGATGCTTTTTTGGAAGAAAACGGTGTGAGCGTTCAAACCTCACATACCCTACAAGAAAAAAAAAAACCTGCACGGGTATGGAGCTGGTGACAGTGATTTAACAGGGTGAGACATTTTGTAATACCGGTTCAGTTTCGTTTAATGTCTCTCATCCGTCTAAGAGCACATTATGAATTTCGAAGTGAGCATTATGAATGAAAAATCAATGAGCTTGTTCCTGTCTAATCTAAATTATACATGCTAAATTAATCTTATTTCCTTCAATCTCGTGGTTTTGTTCCTGCTCGTCCACTTGTTCTCGACTGGTGCTCTTTGTGGACGGAATTTATTATCTGGATGAAATGAACCTGTCAACAGAATTGTGTCTTATGGAGCTAAAAAAAAAAAAAAAAACGACAAGAAATATATGGCGCAAGGCAAACAAACAAACCAGCCATTACGATTAAATATTCAACACTTATTTTACTTCTTTAATGCGTAGTGTTATTCATTTGTGTGTTCAGCATGTATAATGCATCTCATAAAGGTTTTGTGCTTCATCTACTTTACGTTTACATTTCATGATTTTAAAGATGCTTTTATTCAAAATGACTTACAATTGAGTCCGAATCCAAACGAGTCTAAACTGCTTCTCTGTATCAAAAGATACAAACTCACAACCTCCTGGTCTTTAGCATAAAACTGTAACCACTAGTGATGTGTTGTTCTTGAGCATGTCAACTCTTTGAATCTGTGTTTTTCACATGAGAGCAACTAGCAAATATGAGCTGTTTCTCTTTTTTTTTTTCAGTGTCAGTGATAAACATGATCAGATATTATGACATATCTGATCTAATTGTCTCCTTAATAAGATAATGAATGTAACACAGAGTCCCAGAAGGTGATGTAATAAAAATGCATGGCAATATAATGGATTTATAATATCTTTTCTCTCCAAATTGGGGGGAATGAGGGTTCAAGATGTTCATCATCAGCAGTGCAATCTAGTAGATGAACTCGCAATTATATTTGGACTTGTTTTCTCTTGAGAGTCTATGAGCTTGGACCTTTTTTTTTCTCTTGAGGTTCTGTGAGCTTGTATTTGGTTAGCAGAAAGATTAAAAGATTTTTCCTTCACACACGGATTTTTAATTGTTCTCGCCATTGCTTGTGTTATCGAACAAAAGAGTGGCAGGTTTTAATTTGGGCTTTTGACTGAAGCTTCCAGACAAATCTATCGAACAAAGAGGTACACAACAAAACACAAAACCCCTAACTGGAGCGGTGGGAATATAAAGTAGCTCACTGTGCATACTAATTCTTTTTTTTTTCTTTAGTCCCAAAGAATTTACAGGTCTGAAAGAATTGTCACATTCTGCACTGAAGGAAATGTCTTAGTACACCAAAACGTACAGTGCCTTGCATAAGTATTCACCCCCCCTCCTTGAACTTGAAATTGACTTCATTTGGATTTTACGTGATGAATTATATTGTCTCTTGGTTGTTTCTCTGACTAATCCACTCTACCTGCTCACTAACATTTGGTGAATGGTCTCCGCTAAGCAAACTCACATTTGTGTCATATTCTTTCCATGTTTTAACAATAGATTTAATGGCGCTTTACAGGATGTTCAAAATTTGGGATATTTTTTTAGAACCAAACCCTGATTGATACTTTTCCAGAGCTTTGTCCTGGACTTTGCTTTCTTGATGCTGTTTCTTTACGTGTGCTCTCTAATAAACTCAGGGGCCTTTCAGGAACAGGTGTAATTATACTGAGATCATATGACACTTTAATTGCACACAGGTCGACTCCATTTCCAGGTTGTAACACTATAAAATGTATAAAAGCTCAGGGGGTATGAATACTCATGCAAGGCACCGTATGTGCTTCATTTGTTTAACAGATGGCAAAAAATCCACATGACAGTGGTATTTGTAATCATTTTTGTGGTAAAAGAAGTTTCCCATTTCACAATTTCACATCACCGATCCCAGAAAATAGGGAGGCATCGTTTGGAAGATTTGACTTTGTCAATGTTTTACTGTTAGAAAATCAGAGGAAGAGTAAACACTGTTTTTGGACCGTTATTTGATTTTGGAGTCCAAAGAACTTGTGAAGAACTCCATTGGCTCATTCAAAACCTTAAATCAGACCAGTTGAAGACAGTATTTCTGTATGGCTTTACAGAAATTTGGGTTTTTGGTGGAACTCCACATTAGAAAACAACACTTGATGTTAAAACAGTTTCTTGACAGCTTGCCTATCATCTGTAGGAGGCCATTAAAACTGGATGACATTGACATGAGTGAAAGTCTGTAAGTTTACCCCAAAGACTTCATATTTTGAAAAAAAAAGCTATTGCGTATTAACTTATTTTGTGTTATGCATATGCTAAGGCCTTTACACTCACCAAATCTCAATGCTATTGAACAAAGATTAGGAAATTTTGGAGATTTTGAGATTTTGGAGCGACATGTTAGACAGTGCTCTCCACCATCATCATCAAAACACCAACTGAGGGTATATCTTTGAGAAGAACGGTGCAATGAAACTGTTCTGGCATTGTTTGCTGGCCCTAGACCTTACCTAAAAAAAACTATTAGTAGGGGACAGGAAGCTTTAGCAGATCCGTCAGGTTCATAGCTTTTCGGTTAGAGTATTCCTGTCCTTCTTATTTCCCCATTATCCTTCAACCAAACCCTGTACTCAAACATCATAACCAAAATGTGAAAAATGAAAATGTGAAAAGATATACAGTGTGGTCATTAATGTAAACTAAAGGTAGTTTTATCTATTTGTGGGTGTTCTAATAGTCTGTTAGAACAACCACATCGGTTATGCCTTCGTCATTGGATGTTCGTGGACGTCCACTTCTCGTTGGTCCGCAACACTTCCAGACTTTTTGAATTTGAAGTTTGGCATCAGTGTTTTGTGTGATGTGGTTGCCATGTTTCCTGTTAAAGTCCATTGCAACCTTGCGATCCAGCAATGAGAATGACACGTTTCAATACGTTCTTCTTTCGTCAAAGGCATTCTTAAAGCCTACCTGCAAACAAACATATAATATAAACTAAGTATGAAAAATTTTGGAAGACATTTTGCTAAAAAGTATGAATTTCCCTTATGTTTGGAGAGTTTTGAGACACCCTGTACAGTAAATCTATACTGTAAAGCTGCACCAGTAGCAGCAGGTCTAGCCAATGGGTTTTCTGCTTTTCTCTGAACTAGAATTGTAGGATTAGTATTACCTTCTCTGAGAAGGACCCATGTGATGTCACTTTTTGAAGTGTCCACAATAATACTGTTTTACTATTGTATTATGACCAGAAGACCCAATAGAAACCTACAGAAACATGGGGAGAACATGCGAGGCAGCAATGCAACCCCTTGCACCACCATATTGCTATGTTCCAGTAAAGCATAATGTTAATATTAAATTTTAGAACAGTAAACACTATATATTTGTAGTCCTACATTATCACACCCCTTCAAATCAATGATTTTACCTGTAAATGTAACTTTTAGGTTAGAACCTCAGAGAATGCCATTTTTCAGATACAGTCTGCTAGTTTCTCTTTCTGCCAGTGTCTGAGGTTCTTGTTAACCCCATGAATTGGACTGAGTCACCCGTTCTGATTCCCCTTTGCTTAAACACTTATTTGTGAGTGACACATTCTGTGTGGGTGGGTTGCCAGGTCCCTCAACTCTCCCTGGCTTAATTGCTCGACTGGCTCACCTCGGGCATCACTTCCCATTATGGGAGCTTAGACCTTGAGAACACGAAAGACAAGATAATTGCAGTTGAACAGCTCAGACGGGCCAAGATGACAGACACAGTGAAAAGGCCATTTGCATCTCTATAGAGTCCCGGATTCGAAGAGACCATGGCTTGAGCTCTGAATGCCATGCTAAGGCTTATTTTAGCATATAGAACATAAGCGAAAATGTCATGTAATTCCATTGATGCCTATTGGTGTCGTCTGGTAATGGAATGGATTTATATGAGTGCGTTGCTGAGTGCATTGGAAAAGTGTGAAGGGAATGACCAGTACCAGCACACTCCAGTGTGAAGAGATTACCTCAAACAACTCAGTTGTCAGGGCTTCCCTGATAGACCATGTTTTTATTCTACTCCAACAGCCAACTGCAAAAGCTAAACGTAAGTTCCGTCGTAGCCTAGTTTGAAAGAAAATGGTCACTACGTTCGAGTTTACAGACTACAAAAAAAAAAAAAAAAAAACCATTTGCACCAAGTGACATAGCTTCAATGTAGCCTTAGACGATGACTCGAAACTTAGACCGACTCCCAAGTAGGTGCAACATCTCAGTGATTTTGTTTAAAATGAGCAATGCTGCCATGCACAGAGTTAAAAAACTGCATTTACACCTTTAATACTTTAACAGGCACACAATGAATTACTTGCAAAAAATTATTTTTACTTTGATTCATACGAATGATCACATTCAACAGAATTTCATTGATTTTTTTATTAGATTATGGATATCTACTGGCTGGTTGAGTTGCCCGTTTAAGGTAACAGTAGATAATGCTTACTGAGCACAACGAACCAGTTGTTGTTTTTTCCAGCGGATCGTTGGTCCACATGTTTGATTTGGCACAGGTTTTATGCCGGATGCCCGTCCTGATGCAACCCTCCCATTTTATCCAGGTTTGGGATGGGCACTGTGAGTACACTCTCAGCAGGTGGGTCGGTTCTCTGCCCAGGAATCGAACCTGGGCCGTGAGCAGTGAGAGCGGGGGATCCTTAGCCGCGAGCCCACCAGGGTCAAATTTAGATTTGAAATTATAATCAAATATTTTTTACTTTCTGTAAAACTATCATCTTCTGTAAGACTATCATCTTCTATTAGACTATCATTTTCTTTAAGACTATCACCTTCTATAACACTATCATCTTCTATAACACTATCATCTTCTATAACACTATCATCTTCTTTAAGACTATCACCTTCTATAACACTGTCATCTTCTATAAGATTATCATCCTCTATAAAAAACAAACACACAAATACAAAATAAAATATACTACACATCCTACACACCTATTTTGAAACTTTATTCTATAGATTTTAGTGAAAAAATTTACGTCATAGCCACTCAGTTTTCTTGGCCTTTCTTTTTGTTAAATGTGGGAAATAAATCCTGAGGACTGTGGTTGATAAGTGCGGGTTTCTCGTGTATGCTTGTCACATTATGCTATTAAATTGCTGATAAATCTAGCTCACAGCTGACTGACAGCAGCCAGTGAACTCCTGCTAAGTCACTTCAGTTTAGCGACTTAGTGCCCGTGCAGTAACACATTTTAACACAACTCAGACATAAATACAGGGGCATGACTGCAATATTATACATTCATCATTGCAAGAGTGGAAATTCCAAAAAGAGCTGTGTTTTATCTTTTTTTACTAACGTTTGACTTTTTACCTTGGTATCTTGATGAATGAGGAGTAGTGGTACTTTTCTGTGATATCAATTATGCTTTTAATGCTGATTTCAAAACTGTATTTCAAAAACTTTAAAGCACTCCAGTATTATGTCAAAAAACACTCATTGTAATCCCTTGAGAAGTTGGAGACAAATTTATGAACAATATACTGTATATTGGAATTATATGTATGTAATTAAATGTATGTAACCATGTAGTTGAGCTACCTGAAAGGGTTAAATCCATTTTGGGTTTTTTTGGATTTTATTAGGAGGACATATTCAGGTGGATAGTTATAGTCAGTTAGCACTGGACATAGACATCTCACAGTTTTTGTAATGAAGCATATAAACAGTAAAGATTATAAAACTACAAATAGGCTATTTTTGTTGCTCTTTTCTCAAGTAGTATAATATGGTACTATTAGAAAAGTCTATCATAAGTATAATTCAAATTTGGTGAGTGTAAATTCAAATGCAGATTAATTTTGTAGCCATTAGTTTCAAATCGTTTACAAATTCGCAGAGCAGAAATACATTTTTCTGGTTTTGTTCATTCATCTACAGTTAAAATATGACTAACTTGAAGTAAATGTATTGGATTGAAAAGAAAAAAAAAAGGCGATTGTTAACCATTTCCCTGTGTCTTGATGCAGTGGATGCAGTATTTCCTCTTTATGTTCGATCGTGTTTCTGATTGGCTGGAGATGGTGAAATACGTTACTCTGTGCGACAAAATTTTGATCTACGATCAGTTTAGGTGCTACTAGTTACAACGTACATTATGCGTTTGTGGTGCAACTGAAGTTCTGCACTGCTTTAAGTAACGTATGGTTTATGATTAACTTGTGCTGAAGTTATGATCAAACTTACATTTGCCTGGTGCACTTAGCTGCTGGTTTTTACATATTTGAACCTGGCAATTACCATCTCTACAATACTGGTCAATTTTGAGTTGAGAGCCAATGTCTTTACAGAGTAAAGTGCCATTGATAGGTTATAATCAAGTTCACTTCTGATGCATAAAATTACAATGAGTCAGCGGCGAAGTTCTAGTGTGATATTACAGCAAGTAATATTGTTATAATGATTGAAGCCTTTATCAGTGCTACACAGTGCTGTTGCATGTGGGCTGAACATAGGGGCAGTTTTCAATCACGCCAAGTTTAGTATATTTAGAACAATGGAAATTTTTACGACTCAATTCCTCTTCACAGACCAGTGTAGAAAATGAGCAATTACGGCCTTGAACAGTGTCATTAAAGCAGCTCATCTAGATTTCAGTGACCCATTAAAATGAATGCTTAAACTTTCAGCTGGACGAACCGAACTGTGGTAATTTTACATTCCCTCGCCCACAGAAAAAGAAAAACGGTTGGAATAAGAGAACATTTTCAGCATAATTGCATTCGGAAAGTAATATAATTTGCGATGATTTTATGGGTTGCATCGAACCTCGGCCGTCCAAATGGAGAAACGGTGAGTTCGTGTTACCTGCAGCTTTCCAGACCTCAGAGCTCCATCGGGTCATTTTTTTCGACTAATAGGTCCGTTCTGTGGGAACAGCGGTGGGATTTGAAACTAATTGCAAGACTCGGGCCTGGATAAAGTGCATTTCAGTGAAGGTCAAGGCATTTACAGGCATCCTCATCCTCTTTTCAGTCTTTTCAGCAGTGTGCTACTGAAACCGAGCATTAAGGTAATGAATTTGTCATATGAAGTACAGGATGTTTCCAAAAAATGTTGCTTTGTTATCCTTTCAGGTGCGAATTCCTACAATTCAAACAGCATGAAAATAATAAGGAAATGGATTTTTACAACCTAATCATGCTGTATAAAGGAGGGGTAGACAACTGCACAGCTGCCGTTCCCTGGAAGTGGAAAGTCAGAATTTTTGAGATCGACTTTAAAGCCTTGGCCGCCCTTATTAGTGAGGAATAAGCCTCTAAATGTGGGCCATCTGGAGCTCTACTCCTTCTTCTGAAGCACAAATGAGAAGCGGACCTCACGTTGCTAAGATGTACCACAACATCTGCAATTATTCCAATTCTTTTGCCCTAATTAAATTGAGTCATGCCCGAGAGCTAATGAATATAGCAACAATGGCGGGGAAATCAGCTGCAGCGTGCAAGCGTGCCTGCGCCAAATAATCCGCTCTAATTGAGGGGACAGATTGATGCTGGCGTTTCGAGAGTCAATTAAAGCTTCGTTCCTTCCCCCCCAACCAGCGGCTGGAACCTTGTTTGGCAACTCAATCGGTCACATAAATTTTTATTTAATGCCAGGTTGTCGTGTCGCTCGTCGTTTTTGTTCTCGCGGCTCGGAATGGCAATGAACAGATCTAACTTTTTAGATTTAACGAAGCGTCTTTTGAATGCATAGCATTTTTGTCAGAACTTACACATCACACTTTGCTCTGTTTGCCATCAGTATCTTGAAAAACCTGTTAAGGAAAATGTTTTTGCCAGTATGCATTTTCCCTAATGTACACCAGATCAATATATTCCAGTCCCATAGAAGATTAGATTTGCTCCTGGACTTATTGATCCTGTTGCTCTGCAGAAAGTTCAGCTTTTCAGAACACGTCTTGATGAATGCCCTTTCTTTCCGCCGACACGTTTCTTACCCAAACACATTTTTGACGGCTTATCTTGCTACTTTTTTAATTCACCTAAAGGAATGGTTTTAATTGCGAACACTCAGGGCCCTCCGGGGAAAACGATAGCGCCGGCACGGATGGTGATGTCTGGGCTTTTTGCCGTTTGGAGGAGTTGATTAATGAATCTTAGTGAAACTGCGTCTAGCGTAAATGCCAGCTTACAAATTATTAGGGACAATTAAACTGATGAAGCAAGTCTGCAGTGTCAGTCAGCATCTGAGGAGTGGAGGAGTTTTATCGGCATGAAACACATGTACACTTACCAGAGGACAAAGAAGTGTTTTTGATATGTACTCTCTTTATTTCTGATCAATAAAGGGATCAATAAAGTTCATCTTATCTTATCTTATCTTATCTTATCTTATAATTTATATTAGTGCTATTATATTATCAGCTATTATAGTAATAGAATAGAATAGCTGAATCTATTACTTTCTCATTTCTATAGTAACAGCATTATCATCATAATAGTAAATTGGTTAAAAGAAACATTCTGTAATTTAACAGATAAAAAAATATAAACGTTAATATGGTGAAGTTTTCTGTAAGGAGATGTTTATGTAACATTTATGGAAGGAGTCTCCAGTGTCAGTGTGTTGTAACAGTTTCAGAAGGGCTTTGCACTTTGCCGTTTCTTGTCAAGAAGCTACGTTTTTAACCTTATTAACTTCAATGGGAAGTTTATACAGTAGCTGTTATAACGTAAGTGAAACCAAGTAATTTGTTTATAAATAGATTTATAGATACTTAAAAAGTATCACGTGTCATTCTTTAATGAATGAAAATTGAAATAATTGTCAAACTGCTGTCTTATACGAGGAATAAAATGCTTCAGGATGGTTGTTAGAGGTAAATAATCAACAATGGGTTGATGTAATGTGGCCCCACATGATGTAGAGTTACTATTACCACCTTGATTATTTTTCTATAAGCACATGCCTCCAATTGTTTTATTCCTTGAACAATACAGAGAAATCTTGGGTTTTAAGAAGTCCTACATTTTCCATCTTGCATCATAAAAGTGTTCTTCTGTTTGTCTCCCTGGGGGAACCTTTAAGAGTTCTAAGTAAAACCCTACACCAGAAGGTTTCCTTTCCAGAAAAGGTTCCAAGAAGAATGTATTTAGGTAGATCATCCAAAGAACAGTAGAGGAACCATTTGTTCTGAAATGTAGACTTGGTGCCTGCTGGCTTCCATATGTTTTAGATTTGTGATGTTTAACCATGATAATATCCAATGAGTCTGGATCACCGTACTCTAAGACCAATATTGTTAATAAAACAGATTTATTCCTGGACTAATTTGAAGCCAAATGAGCTTCGCTCATTTTCCAGAGACCAAACCTTCACTTTTGCAAGCAAAAAAAATAAAATAAAAGAAGGACAAAGTTTCTTCCTCTGTGTATTTGATCAGATGCTGAGAGCTAGTGAGCTTTTGGTTCGAATGCTGGTTTTTTGATGGAGTCGAGAAGAGTGGAGGAGCCTTCGGTTGGAGCTTCCTGCAATAGAAAGGCAGATGTGGGACAAAAACAAAGATGAGAAGAGGAAAGGGAAAAGAAAGTAGGCTTATGTAATTGTCCCATTTTCTTATTTTAGCTGTACTGTAGCATTGACAACAAAAGCCTTTTAACAGCGTTGCAGCAAGACGGAACCACACACATAGAGACTGTGTGTGTGTGTGTGTGTGTGTGTGCTTCAGAGAAAGAGCAAGCTCATTGCCTTGGTGTTGTTTGTTTTTGTCTTCCAGAGATTACATTAAGGCATTGGATGCGTTTCCGGTATAAGGTAGTTATTATTAGAATGGTGCTCTCTCTTCCTCTCTCTCTCTCTCTCTCTCTCTCTCTCTCCCCCACCAACTTTTGAGCCATTTTCCCATAAACACACATATTCCATCTCTATTCTCATTGTTTCTCAGCTGAACGTGATGGTGTCGCAGTCCTGAGGCCAATGCTAAACATTTTACTTTGAGTCATGAACTTACATTTCCTCTGCAAAAAAATCCTTCTAATCTTCTTTCACCTTGTTAATCAAAACATTGCATCATTGCCATAGTTATGCTCTGGAGTGTGTAATCAGTTATATAAATGATAATACAGTTTAATTTTAAGTTCAATAATGAATTCTGGTATGCTTGGAGGCATAACAGCATAATCTGCAATATGTGAGGAATAAAACACTTGGGGGCGTGGGCTTGCTGTAATAGGAAACTAATCAATGACGGGGTGTTGTGATGCGACCCGACATGAAGCGGAGTTACTTTTACCACCACAAAGTTTATTATTTTACTGTAACAGCGCATCCTGAAGCAGTTTATTCCTCTTATACCACACAATTTTGCCAGTTTTTTATTAATTAATGAACAAGATGTAGTACATCCTCTCCATTTAGAGTTACATTTAAAGCAAATGTTTTGCAGCCTGTCTTTTTTTTTTCACTCTCTCGATGTTGTTAAGACAAAAATGAAACTTGACATGTTACCAAGAAACCAGGAACTCATCTGTCCCGGAGACTTTCCTGTAGTGGAAATCTTACTGACTGTTACAAAGCGCTAACACTGGAGACTCCTTCCATCAATGTTAAATAAGCATCAACAGTTTCAATATCAATTATGGTATATTTTCTTTGTTAAATAGCATGATGTATAATTCATTTATTAGTATATTAGATGGGTCATCCACCATACAAGTCCTTGTGAATTAGTTGTTACTATAGAAACAATAACATATTGAACTACAGTTGGGGCTGCTGTTATAGAAATTTATACCATTTTATATACAATTGTATACAATTTTTATATACAATTAAAATTTTTTTGAATTCTCAGAAAATCAGAGAGAGGCTGGTGAGGGAATGACTGTTTATTGCAGCTGTAACGTAAGTGAGAACTGTAACTAATTTGTCTCTTTAAAACATTAAATCTAACTATAATCCATTAAAATGTGTGATTATGTTGTTCATTAATAAATTAAGCATTGTAATCATTGGCAAATCGTGGTAGTATAAGCGGAATAACACACTCCAGACCGTGTGGTTATATGGAAATAATACACTTCTGGGGGATAATGGCACTCAGCTTGCACGTTGTGCCGTATCACACCCCCCGGCGTGCATTCTTTTCATATAACAGGTCTGTCATAGTGTTATTCCTTACTTAATCAACACCTTCAGCCAATCGGAATCAAAAATTTACCAGTGCTGTGGTATAAAAAGCTAGAAACAGACTAGAAAACAAATCACAACTTACATTTCTCCACACAGCAGGAGATTTGGCTTTTAGAAAAATAAGTGCAGTGTTTGTCATAGCGATAAGGAGCAGAACGGAGTTTGACTAAACCTCATGAGAATTTGCTGATAATTCCGATTCCAGTACAATGGTGTTGAAAGCAATGTGCATCCTTTAATTGGTGTGAAATCTGTCATCATGCCTCAGCCTGTGCACAGGATTATAAACTCACAGCACAGCAGCGGTACACGCACTCTTTCCACACTCAACATCACCAATTAAATTTAATGTCAAACCCCAAAATACGTTTTTTCCTGCATCGAATTAGGCATTTAAACATAGCTGCTCTGAATTAGAAGTATCGGTAAGTGACATTTGATCAGTTCTCAGTCTCTAACAGATGAACAGAAGGTCCAATTAGACGGAGACCGTGTCTAGATGTTCTCCTGAGGCTTTCCAGAGCAGCCAAAATGTCAAGCAGCGAGAGGAAGTGTGAGAAAGACGCTGCCCTGCTTCATGTCAAACTCCCTGTCATAAACTTTCAAGCCTGAGCACTCAGACGGGATGCGTCTGAAACAAAGCCTCGGTTTTTGAGATATTTTGTCAGACTTTTTTGTTTTCAAGAGGACAGTTTGTACTGTGTGCCAGATCATTACAATGTAACAGGAAGCAGGGGCAGCGGGAAGTGTGCAGCAGGAAGTGTGTGAAGACATTCATTCCAACACTCTTTAAACATCCCTTAAATAAGCCATAAATACACTTAATCATCAGTGTTGAATGATACATTGTTTAGTATATAAGGATGCATGCTGGTATAGGAAAATAATCAACGACGGTGTGGTGTGTTGCAGCCTGGAGCGAAGTTTTATTTTTCTTTGTCAACAATTACTATTTTTTTCTAAAGAATGACACATCGTATTATTTATCCGTTTAAAGTTACACTTAGTGTTGTAGAACGTCTGAGAAAATAACAAGTTAGTTCTCGCATACGTCGTAGCATCTGTAAACAGTCGTTCCCTCACCAGCCACTTTTTTTTTTCTCTTTTGAAGTTTTGAAGCTCTCTGTCAGAAAGACTTTCCTTAAATCAGAAAACTTAAAGTCATCTCTGACACTGGAGACTCATTCCATACATGAATTTTTTTTTAATTATTTAATAAGTTATTATTTTTAAAAATATATATTTTTTGTTTGTTTGTTTGTTCATTTATAATGACTTTTTTCATAATACATGTTTGCTATACATGTTTTACTCAGTGTTCCTCCTTTAGTTCAGTACTAATGCTCGCTCCAGAGCTGGTGAAGTCCCCTCGTCAGCTCGTTTCCCTCAGCCCCAGGCTAGCGGCTAGCCCTGACTAACACGATTCCACAAATCACATCGACTGGAGCCACATCACTCGCCTCGACAGAGTTGCCTCTGGCCTCATGATTCGCTTACAGGTTGTGGATATAAGCAGTTTTTCTCCAGAATTTCCCCCAAACCACAGAATTTTTAAGACCAAGGTTGCACAGGGTCAAAATCTTAACAGTAAACATCCAGTGAGGATGAAACTGTGGATGGACTTCACTGAAACGGGTTGCGCAAGGTCGCAGTGTGTATCAGAGGTCTTTGTGTGTAGGTGGATTTGAGACAGAGGTTATTGTGTTTATTGTGTGTAGGAAAAAAAGAGCAGCACTGCAGATGGAGGGTTTTATGACCAGAGTTGATGTGTGATGATGTCCATGAGGGCTGATTCTGTAATGCGTGACTGTAATATTTGCCAGACCACCAAAGCAGTGCTGCCAAGAACAGGCTTTTTGTCTTACCTCGAATTCACCCCAGGCATGTGAGCAACATGTAGCGAGCATTTGTTTGATCCACCATCCATCCATCCATCCATCCATCCATCCATTTTCCATACCGCTTATCTTACACAGGGTCACAGGGGAGCCTGGGGTTCTATCGCAGGGAACTCTGGGCACAAGGCGGGGGACACCCTGGACAGGGTGCCAACCCATCACAGGGCACAATCACACACACATTCACACACTACGGACAATTTGGAAATGCCAATCAGGCTACAACACATGTCTTTGGACTGGGGGAGGAAACAGGAGTACCTGAAGGAAACCCCTGAAGCTAAGTACTAAGCCACCGTGCCTCTCCCAACGCCCCCACATGTGTTCAGTACATGCTATTTGTGCAACAACACGCTTCACTACTAACTAAAACACTCAATTAAAACTCAAACGCAATTATAATGTAACACAAAGCTTTTGAGTGGCGCAACAGAAAAGTGTTCACCCTACCATCAGATGATTGCAAGTACCTCAGTATCTAAGGGAGCAAAATTGTCTGTGCTCTCTGGGTTTGAGGAATGGCATATTCTCTCTCGCCTGTCAATCACAGTGAATATCACTAGCCAATCATGTGTGTTTGTGAGCTCATGCATGCAGAAGAGGGTAGATAGCACTTTCTTCTAAGTGTGTTACGAAGTTCAAAATGGCTGGCTTCACGTATCTCAGAGGAAACACGTGTTAGCCTTCACCTTTCCTGGATGGTAGCTGTCATATAATATGGGAAGATGAATGAATGAATTAGCTATCTAGGTCGCTAATATGTACAGTATATCTAGGGCAGTGTTTGTCAAAACAGCAGTTTTACGAAGGGTATTTAGAAGAAAAGGAAAACTGTGACTTTTTAAAGGGAAAAAAAAAAGAAAATCGCCCTAATGTTTTTTTTTTGTTTGTTTTTTTCTGAATTAATTTCATGTAATCAGAACTACTAATATGATTAAATGGATTTATGGATTTAATAAGTCACAAAGTAAGAATCATTGAACGCTGGAGCCGGCTTTATAATTGAACACATTTTGTTGCTGTAGGGTAGAACATAATCTCAAATGAAATGTTGTGCTGTGACGAATGAAAGCAAAATAGACTTAGAGGATCATTGAAAAAGGGTACTGTAGAAAAAATAAAGTTAGAGAACTGCTGTTCTAGTGTTTAACCAGACTAAATCTGTTTTTCTCTGAACATGTAGTCCATATTGTAGAAGTATTGATAATATATACTTTGGATTTATTGCTTTAATATCATCATATTTGGCACTAGTACAGTCATTAAATTAAATTCATTTATCGCTCAATACCAGTCAATTCTCACCACAGATCAGGATTTAATAGTTCTGGCCCTGTATAGCTACAGCACAGTAGCTGATTTTTGATTTCTCTCTCTCACACACACACACACACACACAGACACACACACAGACCTGTTTCAGGTTCAGGAGCACAAAAATGCCAAAGTGTGCAAGACTCTGGACATTTAAGAGGATTGTTAGCTTCCACTGTAGTAGATTTGCGTGTGTTTTTATGTGTGTGTGTGTGTGTGTGCTATTCAGCTGTGTGTGGCCATATAAGCCTCAGCATCTGAAAGCTGTGTGTGTGTGTGTGTGTGTGTGTGAGAGAGAGAGAGAGAGAGAGAGTGTGTGTGTGTGTGTGTGTGTGTGTGTGTGTGTGTGTGTGTGTGTGTGTGTGACCTTTCCGGTGCAGCTACTCTGCTGCTCCTTTGACAGCTCCCTGCAAGCACTCGGCCACACTCGCACTCCCCCTCCTCGCATCTTTCCTTCCACTCCTCCTTCTGTCCTTCTGGCGCTGTTCTATCAGCTGGGGTGAGTCTAGGGCACTTGGCTGTAAAGCATAAAACATAGCCTTGGTATAAAGGATCCAGGAACCTGCAGCGATTCTCATTTTCTACACAGCATTCTCATTTTCTCACGCATAAGCTAAGTTATAATTGATGTGCGTGCGTGCGTGGCTTAACTATTAGCCACCTTTTTTTTACTTATCATACATATAAAGAAGCTCTTATGAACGTTCAGCCTTCATCGAAACACAAAATGTGCTCACGTTCACTATGTGAAAGAAAAAAAACAATTCTTTATGAGAGATAAAATGGTGAATAAGCTGTATAAAAGATGAATTTGAAATATTTGCATAAATCTTAAGTTAAGCTTATTAGAAATAAATATAATATGATATAGCTACAAGTTCATGGGTGGCAAAACAGAAAACCCAGGCAGCTGAGACGTGCAGATTTAGCGACCGGGCTATTAGCTTTTATTTATAGTTGTCCAGCAGGCAAGTAAGAAAAAAAACTACTCCTGAATGACTTTCACAAAACCAAGGTTTTCATTCATTTAAACCAAACGTGTCACGATGGTGTAATGGACTTCAATGCTGTATAGAGTCCATATAGTGTATAACTATAGAGTCCATGTAACATGCAGTTCCAGGCAGAACATAAGTGTGTAAACTCAGCGTTAAATTTATATTGTGGCGAATCTGAATATCTGAATCCAAAGGTCCGTGGTCAGGGTCAAAACACAGGCAGACAACATTAGACAAGGATAATCCAATATCATAAATAGAAAACAAGATACTTGGAAACAACACCAGAAATGCCTGATAAGACAACAAGGAACAGAAACAGCAGAGTATACGAAAACAAACTAATTAAGGGCTTCACACAGAATAGGTGACCACATTAGGGTAATCAGCAAATGTCAGAACAGGGGCGGAGACAGGACTAGGACAGAAATAAACACAACTGGCATAACATAAACACAAGCACATGATGTGAACAAAAAAAACTTTCATGTATGATTTTTATTGGGCGAAGTAATGAGCGTGCACGGATGACAAACGGATGACAAATCTTTTTGGAATCAGGGACACACAGGTATGTGGAAACACTGACCAAACCATGGAAAATACAGTTTAAAATAATATATATAACAATATATAACTGTATAACTCTCCTGCTTATGATACACTATAGAGTTAAACGAAACCTCAAGAAAATAAACACACTATCCAGACCCGAATAATATCTTTTACCTGCGATGCAAGAACAGAACAGGAACTGCAGAACTGCAGCTCATAGCTACAACATTGGCCAGTGACGTGGTGATGTTTTGCTAAGTGCACAAACACCATGTGCCACATTCAACACTTTGTTAGAAGAGGATAATAATCATAGCAAGCTTAGCGAGCTTGACATACGCTGTTATATTATGTTAGCTACTACTATTTTAGCCTCAGCAATAAGGTTTCCGGGCAACCAAAACACAGAGCTTTGATTTGAGACTGACAGAAAGAATTACAAAGGGACAAAGAAGTTTTTCATGTAAAACTTTGTAGCCATGAGAACAGGAGAGTCAGCAGCGGATTTTCCCCGAGGCGCTGGAGCGGAATCTGCTCATGGAGGTGCACGCCTTGCAGTGATGCTGCAGGAACCACCGCCAACTCCTCTGTCCAGTCCGTTCTTCTCACGGTTCTGGGGCACATCCCCTGGAAACATAGCAGCTGTCTTCATCTCAAAGGGAATGCTGAATATCTGACTGGGTCAAGGGTTTACATACTTTTATATCAAGTGTCCCCATTTTATGTGTGTTTATGTGTGAGTCTGGATTCCTGTTAGCATGAAGGGCTGCTTTCATGTGAAAGGCTAAAGAAATGCAAAATGGTTCCTTTCAGTTGCTGAGGGTCAGGGTTTTGCGTAGGTTTGCCTATACATACAAACATACATATACATTATGTTCTTTATATATGTGTGTGTCATGTGTCCTAGCAGTACAATAGTGTATGTGATGTATGTTAGTGGGAGGCAGGTCATTGTGCTCTTTATTATATGATTCCAGATTCCAGGAATTGTGGTCACGAAACATAACGGGGTCAATATGTAGGCCGGGGCATCACAAGCATATTCAAATTCCCAGTTGAAATAAACAGGGACGGGTCAAAAACAGTGAAGAACGTGAACGATAACACAAGAACTACGGCTTGATACGAAACATTCAACGAGAATCCGCAATGAGACACAGACACACTAGGGTCAGTAAACAAACTAATCAAGGTGAACACAATGGGTAACACAGCGATTACACCAGGCGGAGACAGCGTCCAAACCAAAATAAAGGCACATGGCAAAACATAACGAAAGCACATGGGGAAATAACAAACACACACCATGTTGGAAACACTGTGATGCTCTGAGAGGGGAAATGTGTAACAGTGTGCATGTGTTTGAGCATACAGTGAGGGTGTATTTCTATTTTCATATCAAATCATCAAATGTACAAAGCAGCCAGCTGACAATTAATATTTCTTTCAATATGATACAGTGATTCTTTGCAGTGAGCTTGATTTACGTTTTTTTGTTAGCTTTAAGAAGTGAGAGACAGAAACAGAAACTGATAAGCACAGAAGCCATGCCTCCATCAGTTGGACTTCAGGAAAAGAGGCCACACCTCCTTTACTAGGACTGACATGAAAAGAGGCCACACCTCCTTTACTGGAACTGACACGAAAAGAGGCCACACCTCCTTTACTAGGACTGACATGAAAAGAGGCCACACCTCCGTCACTGGAACTGACACGAAAAGAGGCCACACCTCTTTTACTAGGATTGACGTGAAAAGAGGCCACAACTCCTTCACTGGAACTGACATGTAAAGAGGCCACACCTCCTTTACTAGGATTGACATGAAAAGAGACTATACCCCCTTCACTAGGACTGACATGAAAAGAGGCCACGCCCCCTTCACTGAGCCTGACATAAAAGAGGCCACGCCTCCTTCAGTTGAATTGGCTTGCATACAGGGAGAGAAAGTGAGAAAGACGTACACACTGCCAAATTTGTTTAACGTTTCTAAATAACAGTACACTAATAATTAAGGAGCGTTGTGTCTCCCGAGCCATACGTGCTGCTTTAAATCAGCGGTCATATCGTAAATAATAATGATGAGAACTCGTATTGTGTAGAAATATCTCTATATTCCTGTGCGCATATGGCGACATATTTGTGCTAATTCGTCTTTCCATGGTCTCAGGACCCTGACCTCATAATCAGCACCGGGTACTCTATCGTTTATCAACGGTCTATTACCATTAGCTCACCTTTATAGGCCATTAAAGTCCCGGCTTATTGTTCATTTTATGAAATACATATTTAATAACTAGCATAAATTATTTACTGTGAAATTTTATTAACAGTGGTGAGAATTGTACATCTGGACCCTTTAATAATTCTTAAGAGTTTAAAGGGTTATATCCTGTTATGACTGCTGTGTTTTATTCAGCTGGCGTCGGATGAAGTATGCAGCATTTTTGGTTCGTTTCTGTGGCCCTGAGATGAAGCTCATTTTATTCAGAAATCTTTTTTCCCTATTTTTCCCAAATTTCTAAGCATTCCATGCATCCTTTTTACTGAACACAATTGCATAATTCATCTGAATAGAGTTATGTGTAAATTTGAAAGACATGGAGGCCTCCACGTGTGCAGTTTTCTCTGTTTTGAAGTTTCTGTCACAGGAAGATACGCGCTAGCATATTCAAATGTGTTCTGTTTTCCCCATTTACACCTTTTTTTCCAAAAAGAGTTCAAAACATTTTTGAAAAAAAGGTCAAAAACACAGTTTGGTTTGAAAGCCACATTGGAGGAAAACTGCATGTGTGTTTGCCTGGCCTGAGTTAACTACCTCTTGTAGCTAAGTATGACTTTACTATTTAGATTAATACTATATTAGTAGATTGCTAGTTTCCCATGGTTAAGTGTAGCTAGATAAAGCCAGTTTTGGACTGTATTCTAACGTTGTCTATGTCAGATTATACGATGAGGATGAACTTTGTAGCAGTGCTCTCACACTCTGAGATGTTAATTAAAAAAATTTCAGACACTGCCAGAACTGTCATCAGCTGTCTTTGGTCACAATGGTGCTAAATCCTTAAAGGGCAGCTTGTCAATTTCATTTTTTTGTTTCATGTGGTGCTTGCTGAGGATGTAAGAAAAGATGACATGCGGACATTAGGATGCTGTTTAGGACACTGACCTCTTTCATTGTTTTCTTTGCCTCTACCCGTTCCCATGACCAAACACCATTATTCAAACAACATATTGACTTTCATTGACTTCCAAAAAAAAAAAAAACAACAAAAAACAAATCTTGAGTACTCTTGTGTCGAATATAAAATTAATAACAAAATTTTAAAAAATGTAATATTTTATTATTACAAAAAATGAATAGTAAATCAATAAATAAAGATCTCTAGGGCCTTCCCTGAGGCAAAGTCAGTGAAGTACATATAATTACAAGGTTTGCATTTTATCTCTTGTGGTTTTAACGCTGAAGTTTGTTCTGCTCTCTTCACACACACACACACACACACACCTCTTTATCATGTCATATAGTTGTATTGCGGTCCTGACCTTTCTGACTGTGTGCGTATTTTCTCTATGTATATATTTCACACAGCCAGTAAGCAGTAAGCAGTGTTGTGTAATAGGGCAGGATGGCAATGGGCGCACACACACACACACACACACACACACACACACATATACACACACTGCTCCGTTTCAGGAGCGCTTGTATAGAGCAGTTGCCTGTGTTGTCTATGCCAGGGATCATTAATGGCTGCTGAGATTCTTTATTGGTTAAAATGCCTAATGTGTTAGATGTAAGATCTTTATCATACTGTCAGATTCAGCACTTTTGCCATTTTGTGTTGTGTAAAACTTTAATGCACTGTTTTGCGTAAAATGAAACCAAATCAGGTTTGGATGGTGATGCAGTGGGTGAGAGTTTCACTGTGAATTAATATCTCCTTCTGTGCGCATGGCCATCTGCCATTCCAAAACATATTCATCAGTTCAGCCAGATCAGAGACTGATTGCTTAATTACTACGAGCCAGCTGTTAATTGGTCAGCCGAATGACGAGAGCCTGAGATTAAGAACGCGGTTCTCCGGAGAGAGTAGTCAGGTTTGGGGAACTTGGTATGGAGAACATTGTGTTTTTAATCTACATTTTTAATGAAATTTTTACAACCATCACACTTTTACACTGTTTTTAACATTGGGTATATAATCATCCGAATACCAAACACCGTGTGTGACAATGAAGGACAGTATAGAGGGTTATGAATAAATTATTGGCACCCTTCAAATGTATAATTGGAGATATGTAAGTAGTTTTTACAACTTCTAACCTACTTCTCCTTTCGGGGTGCAAAATTATTGGAAGAAACTTTAAAATGAATGCAAAAAAATTTTTTAGTTTTTTGGGTAAAAAACATTGTAGTTGTCTTTACAATGTTGCATCCATTTAAAATCTATTTGCTAATTCTTTCTCCCCATCCATCCTTCTATCTATCTATCTATCTATCTATTTTCCTGTCTGTTTGTCTGCATGTCCATGTACCGTATATATATTTCTCTATCCATCCATTAATCAATCAATCAATCAAATAAATGTATCTATCTGGCTGTCTGCTTGTCCGTCTGTCCGTCCATCCATGTACAGTATATCTATTTATCTGTCCTTCCATCCATCAAGCAATCAAATCTATCTATCTATCTATCTATCTATCTATCTTTTGATAATGCATACCATGTCGTTCCACATTAGTTTTATCTGTATTTCCATTCCCTTTAATTTTGAGCCGCTTTGTGCTGCTCACCTGCTCCAGCGAGGAAAAAAAAATTCACAAACTCTATTTCAGTTGCACTCTTGACTGCTGAGCTTCCTTTCCTCTGTAATATCACGGAAACCTCCTGGAATCTGCAGCAAAAAGACAAGCACATCATCCATGCTGCGCTTAGCATCTGTGTGTGTCTGTAGCCTGACGTTTGCACACGGAGGAGACATCATGCTTTCTTTTCTGCCACAGATATGTCAATCTTAAACGCCCCCTGACGATTAACTATATCTTCTCCCTTTCTCCCCCCCCCCCCTCTCTCTCTCTCTCTCTCTCTCTCTCTCTCTCTCTCTCTCACAGGGTGATGATGTCATGACCGTGATCAAGACGAAAGCTCAGTGGCCGGCCTGGCAGCCTCTCAATATGTGAGTACCTCCATCTAGAGCTCCGCTTCCTGTCTCTGCGTCACTCATAACCTTCACCAGTGAGCCATAAACCATTATTAGTCCATTACAGTCCATTTTATAGTCCATTAACAAATTCACAAATAATCACTGAGCATGACGATGTTCCTGAGTTTCACACAGCACCGATTAAACTGTACAAATAATGTAATGAACACATCTTAGTGTTTAGCCTCAGTCATTACCAAGAAGTTTTTAGTTAATTCCTTGATTACATCTTTCTTCACTTACGCAAGTCAGAAAGCATTAACGCATAACGGACTGGCCGGATTAAATCAGTCTCAGGTGCTGTGACAGTCTAATAATGACGATCAGACTCATCGATGCTGGACAGTAGAAGATTGGAAAAAGACCACGTGATGTTTTTCCAGTCTTCAGCTGTCTGGTGTCAGTGAGCCTGTACACACTGTAGCGTCAGATTCCTGTTCTTGGTGTGAAACCGGAAAAGGTCTTCTGCTGTTGTTTCCCATCCGCCTCAACTTTTGATGTATTGTGCGTTTTGAGATGCTTTTCTGCTCACCACGGTCGTAAAGAGTGGTTGTTTGCCTGTATTTCCCGTAGCCCATACCGTAGCTCAAGCCAGTCTGGCCTTTCTCATCTGACTCCCTTTATGTCTGGCTGCTTTTCAAAGCAAAATTAAGTTTGTTACAGACGTCACACGTTTCTGCGTATCACACATTTTGCATATTCTGCTATTGATTCCTAAACAATTAGAAAGTACAGGAAATATGTAATGAATAAAACACTTGGTCATGCTATTACAGAAAAAATAATCAGTTTGGTGGCTTGATTGTGGCTCGAATAAAAGTTACTGTTGCTACCATGAAGTTGATTATTTTCCTATAACAGCATGTGCTGTGGTGTTTTATTCCTCTTAAACCACAGCAATTTGCCAACAATTACAATGTTTTATTTATTAAAAAAATGATGTCATATTTAATATCAGTTTATAGCTACATTTAATGCTGTGGAACATCTGAGAGACAAGTTAGTTCCTGTTATGGCTTACATTATAGCAGCTATAAACAGCTATTCCTTCACCAGCCCCTCTTTTTTCTCCTTGACATCACTGTTACAAAGCACTGACACTAGAGACTCCTTCCAAAAAACCTAAATAAACGGCTCCTCGCAGAAAACTTCACCATATCAACAATTATACACAGTTTTGTAACTGGTTATGTGGAGCGTCTGGCGTACAAATCCCTGTGTAAGTTGTAACTATGGAAACAGTAACGTATTAGCACGAGCGCATTAAAATTAACCTCTGATTCTGCTGTTATAGGAAATTAATCCACATCTTCTGACCAATCAGATTCGAGAAATCAACGGCACTGTGGTGTAAATAGTAATACTTTTTGAAAAAGATAGTTAAGTTTTTTTTTAACGTTACGATGTTTACGTATTTAAGTTTTTAAGTGACATTACTTGTTAGCTACGTTAGCCTTGTAACACCATTTGGCTGATCAAAAGAAAAGAGAGAAAGAAAGAAAAGGGTGTAAATTCTTCTTTTTTGTGCTCAAATCTTCCGATGTTCGTTTAAAGCTGCTCTGCGCTCTGTGAGATCCTCAACCTCACTGACAGCGGCGAGTTTTTCTCCGTGTGGCCGACAGATTTTCCCGCAAGCGCTCGTGTCTGGCACCTGCTGGCCATGTGGACTTTTTTTTCCCCCCTACATTCACTAACGATGCTGTTAATATTTTATGTGGTGTTTTTATTTTTCGAGATAAAGGGCGGGCTTCTGCTTTTGATGAGCGACGCATTTCCCTTCGTTGCCAGCCAAGTGCGCTTCAATCCACAATCTTCTGCTTTAAGCTCACTTCAGTTAACGCATTCATGCTGGGCCTCTGGAGCACGTTCAGGTGTGTGGAGGGCTAAATTTTTACACGCCACAGTGTTTGGCATGCTAGTCATATTCGGAAGCGTGTGAACTAACCATCTGGCCACATGGGGGTTTTACAGCCAGCATGGACGCTTCACACTCATCAAACAGCTGCAAATGTGTGTGTGTATGTGTGTTTGTACAGAAAGAGAAGCGTCTCGTTTTTGAAGTCCTCGCGTGTGAAGTGTCGCTTGTGGAAGTCAGATGATGAATATTTTATGCTCGTTAATCGATGGCGTCAGGAGCTGCATAATCCAGGCCTCGGCCCCGCGCCGCTGTAGTGGCAACAGTTGCATTGGAGATGGGCTTCTAATCAGGACAATTAACGTGATTAATTACCATCTGTGGCGCCTTACAAAGCGCTATCTCAATGGAAATTACACGAGAGTGCACAGTCGGCCGCCAAGACGGCATCAGAGAAACACGCAGCATGCTTCCACATAAAGGCCTGAACTCCCCGAACAACACGCCTCCGCTTCCGGATAAAGAACGCAACAAAAGATTCTCATTTTACTGCTCGCTGATGCAACGACATGCTTATTACAAAACACAAATCTCATTTCTTTTCTCCTTTCTGTTCCTCTGTCTCTCTCATTCATTGGCTTTGTCTCTCATTTTTCTCCCCTTTTTATATCATGGTCCCGCTTTCCTTCCATCCCTCCATTCACCTCTCTGTTTCTCTCCATCTTTTGTCTTGGCCTCATTTCACGTCCACTATTTTTTTTATCTCTTCCTCCTTCATTCTCTTTTGCTACCCTTTTATCACTGTCTTCCTGTCTTTCTCTTTTTTCTTTTTTTTTTTTTGTCGCTCTCTCCATTTGTGTTGCTCTGTTACTTCTTTCTGCTGATTTCCTTCTCTCCTTCTTTGTCTTGATCTCTCATGTTTCTCTCTTTTTATATTGTGGTTCCTCTTTCCCTCCATCCCTCTATTCACCTCTCTATTTCTCCCCTTCTTGGCCTTTCGTTTCTTTTCCTCAACTTTTTGTGTCTTGGTCTGTCTCTTCCTCCTTCATTCCCCTTTATCACTCCATCTCTATCCTCCTGTCTTCCTCTCTGTCATTCTCTCTTTTTGTCTCTCCCTCCATCTCTCTTTCTGGCCCTTTCTCTGCTTATTTTCTTGTGTTGCTCTGTTCCTTCTATCTGTTTATTTTCTTCTTTGTCATGGCCTTCAATTTTTCTCTCCTTTTTTATATCATGGTCCCTTGTTCCCCATCCCACCATTCGTCCCTGTCCATTTCACTCCTTCTTTGTCTTGGCCTCTCTCATTTCTATTCCTTTAATTTTCTGTGTCTTGGTCTGTCTCTACCTCTATCATTCTCCTTCATCACTCCACCTCTCATTCTGTCTCCCTCTCCGTCACTCCTTTTCCTTGCTGTCTTCTTGTCTTATGTTGCCTCGGTCTCGTTCTCTCTTCATCTCTGTTTCTGTCGCTCCATCTCTCCCTCTACTCCTCTCTGTACTTCTCTTTCTTTGACTTGGTCTGTTTCTTTTTCTTTCTTCCTCTGCCTCTCTCTAACTTCTCCCTCTCCTCTTTTTTCATCTCTCTATCTTTTTTCCATTACCACTTTACCTCTTTATCTTTTTTTTTTCCTCTGTTTCTTTCCTTTGTTGTCTTGGTCTCTTTTTAATAACTCTTTTGTTCCCTCTCTTTTCCTCTGTCTCAATATGTTTCTTTGTCTTGGTCTGTGCTTCTATCCTTCCTTGTCATGGCCTCTCTTTCTTCTCTCTGTTTCTCACTCTCCACCTCTCCCTATATCACGCTTCACCCTCTACTTCTTTCTTTTTCACTTCTTTTTCTGCCTTGTTCTCTCTTTCTCTCTCTCATTGTCTTTCTTTATACTTTTTTTGTCTTTCTTTTTTTGTCTCCCTCTCCATGTCTCCTTCTTCACCTTTTTTTTTTTACTTCTCTCATTTTTCTCTCTTTTTTCCGGTCTTGGTCTCTCTCTTTCCCTCATCCCTCCATTCACCTCTCTGTTTCTCTTCTTCTTCATCATGGCATCATTTTGATTCCTCTATTTTTCTGTATCTCTTCCTTCATCATTTCCAATTGCTATAATTTCTTCATTTTCTCTATCATTCTGTTTTCGCTTTATATTGGTATGTCTCCATTCTCCTCTCTCTCTCTCTCTCTCTCTCTCTCGATCTGCCTGTCTACACTCTGTCTTCTGTTTCCCTCATTGTCTTTTGGATCTACCACTCCTTTTCCTCATTTTCTTGCCACTATCTCTTCCTCTTCCTTTCTGTATATCTGCTTCTTTGTCTTGGTCTGTCATTGTTTCTACTCACTCTCTCTCTCTCTCTCTCTCTCTCTCTCTCTCTTTCTCCCCTGCAGTCGTACTGCTCCCTCTGCTGAGTTCTCAGTGGACCGATCCCGTCACCTCATGTCCTTTTTGACCATGCTCGGCCCGAGTCCTGACTGGAACGTTGGACTGAGCGCTGAGGATCTGTGCACGGCTGAGTGCGGCTGGGTGCAGAGACTCACTAAAGACCTGCTGCCGTGGGACGCAGGGACAGACAGCGGACACAGCTACGAGGTCAGTCCTCCGTCCACCATGTTCAACCTACTTTCACAGAAATACAATGGCTTTTTATTTAATCATCTCCAGCACACAAGTACACTGAATCCCAAAAGGCTTCTTACGCACTGTATACGCTCACTACATAGAGTATAACATAAGGGCACTGTACAATCTGCTGAATGCACTGTATATCCACGTTTGGTTAGAAAATTGATAAATTATCTACAAATAAACAATGGCAACAAGTTTATGAAATGTGCTTTGAAAGTTTAGAGTATGTAAATATTATTTAAAAAAAATCGAATTAGTATTCAAACAGCATTCATTCACTATTAAATATCCAAAGCACCGAATTAATTTAATGAAATAAACAGGTGTACAGGAAATGTTTTGTATCTTTTAATTGAGGTTTTAAAGTAACGTATTAGCAAGCATTAAATCAAACTGACATGTCGACTTGTCTACGTTATGACAGATTAATGTGATTATAATGACAAGGTGCAGGTGTTTTGTTTCGTAACACGAGCGTGCGGCTGCTTCGCATCTTCTTTTAGTTTATTGCTCATGAATATACACACAACCGGAATAAAGTGGAAGGCGAGAGAGGGAGAAAGAGAGAGGGCGTGAGTGACATCAAAAGACAAGAACACGAGGAGTGGGTGAGTGACAGAGACAGAAACAGATACGTAAATGAATTGTAAGACAATCAGGTCTGTTTGTGTTATTTAGACGCTTATAAATTGTTTAAATGTCAGTGCTGTGAACATGCGCGCAGACTGTCGTGGTGTGACGTCCCTGACGCTGCCCCCTGCTGGTAAACCAAATACGGAGACATATCATTTCCTTCCTGTTTGAACACACTGATGGCCTGTGCGGAATCGATTCCATTAAAAAAACTGGACAAAAACTCTTTGTAAAAACTTCAGCAAACAAGAACAGTTGGTGTTTGATTTTTAGCCCTCTGTGAAGTCGCTAGTGCGGAACGACTGGAGCGAACAGGTGACTCTCGGGGTGGCTGGGAGGAAAGCAGCGCTATAAATCACTCAGAGAGGGAATATTACGCAGAGAATGAACGATGCAGATGGAAATGAAAGGTGGGAGCCCCTGGCAGATGGCATTCAGCAAATGACTCACTCTTTTTCTTTTCTCTCTCTCTCGTTCTCTCTCTCTCTCTCTCTCTCTCTCTCTCTTTTAGTCCCCCAACAAACCAACAGTCCCTCAGGAGCGGATTCGGCCCCTCACCAGCCTCGATCACCCACAGAGCCCCTTCTACGACCCTTCAGGAGGCCCGATAACACCCCTGGCCCGAGTTCTGGTGGAGAGGATAGCCAGGAAGGTGCTTACATTAGTGTCTAATAGTAATACACATGAAAACTCTACTACTCTGTTCCTCTTTCTTTTAACAAGAGCTTGTCTTTCAGCAAAATATGGTGGATTGGATATTGGAGATCCTGTATCAAAATTTCCTGTATTTTTGGGAACTGTAATTGTTGACATATAAAGATGCTTGATTGAATTTTAATATATTGAAATATTATACTTCATTATATTTATTATAATTGCAATGTAACTGATTTTTACGTGAAAGCTGCGGTTTCGTTTAAGCCGTGTTTTTTATGCTGTGTATTTTCCCTGTATTTTTTTTTCTATTTTTTCACATTCAGTTTAAAATATCACTTTAAACCTTAGTAATTTTAAAAGAAAAAATATCGATACCTTGGGTATCGATTTCGGCTGATACTCAAGGTTTCAGGATCGATATTGGAAAAGAAGAAGCGGTATCATGCCATCTATGGTGCTAATGTTTGCCAGTTAGCTCTAATATCAATTATTTTGTGATTTATTGTTATCTCACAGATGCAGCATGCTTCGATGCATTTATATTTTGAAATAATGTAGCTTAAATATAAAATAGGTAAGTATTCTTTCTTACATATCTGATAAACGGAACTGATGTTCATCTTCAGGAGCTCTTTTACTGTCCGCCATTGTGAGTGTAGAGAATGAACCAGAAACCCAGTTGCAGTATAAAGAAGAACGCAGAAATGTTTGTGTAATGAGTCCATTGCTCACTATAACTGTGTTTGTTTGTTTGTTTGTCCTGCAAGATGAGAACGCACCTTAAAGCCAATCTCAAGCTTAAAGTTAGCCGAGTAACACTAGCGCTCTAGTACCTTTTAGGTCGATTATCATGATCTGTCTTTGCTCAAAGGAGTTTAAGGCTTCTCTGGGATGATGCCTGCTGCACTGCATTCAGTAATACCAGAAATTGTGTTCGAAAAAGCCTGTGTTCGAAATTTCCATCTAATTCGAAGCTAACAGAATTAGATGGAAATTACTGTGAATTACTGTTGATTATTCTTACAAGATTGTCAGGGCAGCATACAGCACCTCAGCAATGTTATGTTCTAGAGTATCGTTTTCATTTTGTTTTCGTTTTTAACCCAAAAAAAAATCCTACGCGCTGGAGCTTTAAGATAGTTTTTTAGTTTTTGTTAAAGTTATGAGCGGGTTAGCATTTGACGCTATGGCTGGCTGTTTAGAGAACGAGTTAGCCAGGCAGATGTGGTTCTGGTTGATTAGACATCTTTAATTTGAATGCGTAAGAGTTAGTTTGCCAAACTAAAATGTTTTATTTACTAAAACGAGTAAATATCCATAATGCTAATTTAGTTGGATCCAATGCCAGTATTTATTTTCGTACATTTTTGTATATTGGTAGATATTATTATAATTGTTGCATCTATAATAATAAGTATGATAAAAAAAATACGTGTTGAATATTTTATAATAAAATTGTAGGGCACTTCCATTGCTAAGTAGTGAACAGAACATAAGGGGTTAAGTGCGGATAAATTTTATATTCTGTGTGCAGTTTGCTTTGTGATTTTTTTTTTTCCCATGGGTCTTTTTTTTTTGCGATTGCTAAAGCGATGATTAATTTGTTGTGTGCATTAGCGTGAGCAGCTGCACCCTGTTACATGCTGATGGAGTGTGCTGGAACTGCCGAGTCACGCACAGTTCATTTGTTCTAGAAAGTTCAACCATGGAGCATAACATCAACATCTGAAAATCATACGGGTATTACTCACAAATTCAAAAGTACAAAAGAGTCGTTTAGGCCATTCTGGGTTTGGTTACTCTTCTCTTCCCAGCTACTCTTTTTCAGATCTGGCGTTCAGCACCATCTCTCAGAATACAGATGTTTTGTGTCTGCCTCACCACTGGGACGAGTGCTTGGGGAGGTGTAGGAATGAAGACGAGGCTTTTTGGCTCACAGACAGACCTGCTTTTGTTTACCACAAATTGCGATCTAATGATAATGTTGTGTGTTCCTCAAATCCTCAGGGAGAGCAGTGCAACACGGTTCCTGACACAGTGGACGATATCGTGGCCGACATAGCCCAGGAGGAGACTGAGGAGGGTGCGTATAGCCTCGCTTCCTTATCTCCGTTCCGATAGTTCCTGGACAGTTTAATTAACAAGACAGCTAGCAGGATTCCTTGTGTAAACCTCCGGAGGTGTCTCTCGCCGCGATAAGCCCATGCAACCAGCCGTGATTTACGATCAGGAACCACTCCGGTGCTAATTTGCAGCCCTTGTAAATTAGGTGCCATTGCTGTCCGGATGATTCAGCTGTTTGGAACAGAGGGATAAAGGAATGAAAGACAAACCTGGAGTTAGATCGTTGTTGAGGTTTTTTAGAAACTTTTCGAAATGCCACCTTGAGGTTCAGGCTGCTAATTGGAGAAAACAAAAGGGAAGAATGGTGAGCGTCTTAGTCACCTAGCATCTAATAGATGGGCCTGGATTGTAACTCACTGACACATGCAGGTTTAACAGGCTAAAGTTTCCCCACGAGGAAGGAGGCATTACTCAACAAGCTTTTATGTGTGTCATTAGGGATTTTAACCATTGACGGCTACAGGCACAGCAACAGTGACAGTAAACCTTGCTATTTTTTGCATGTGCAAATTTAACTGGCTGCTTCCTGTCCCTATGGGTGTACTAAATAACCCTCAGTTTGATACAGTAAATACAATATGTAGAAGAAGCCTTTATTTGTCACACACATTACAGTGAAATTCTTTTCATCGCATATCCCAGCTTGTTAGGAAGTTGAGGTCAGAGCACAGGGTCAGCCATGATACAGCGCCCCTGAGGCAGAGAGGGTTAAGGGCCTTGCTCAAGGGCCCAACAGTGGCAGTTGATCTTATCATCAGTAACCCAGAGACTTTAACCACCGAACCACCACTGCTCATTTTTCTTGCCATTCAGAGAAGGTCATTTTTTCAGATAAATAACTTAAAACATTAATAAAACCTCCAAAATCTACAACATTTTTCTCTATCTCGGCCTGGTGAACTTGATCTTAAGTCCGAACCGTTAAAATACCTCAATAACCTAATTATTTATGCATTAATGAGTGAATCTCATGGTTGAAACTTTCTTTTCTAGGAGTCATCCATTATTTACATAATTACATCATTTTCATACTCAAACCATTGAGGCTCTGTACGTCATACAACAGCAACTCACTCTTCAAGTGCTGATTTTTCAGTGCTATTCACTTGCCATCTTAGGATAATTAAAGATAAGTAGAGATGTACCTTTGTAGAAGTATTCACCCTCCTTGACCTTGTGTTTTCCAATCCCCTGGCTTATTTAACTGTGTGGGCAGGTTTTATGTTAGCTGACACTGCTCAACACAAATGACCTTAAATCACACAACCGTCACAGAACAGACGGGTTATTAAGAGGATGTCAGTATCAAATCAGCATCACATATCAGATAATGTTCAGAGCATGATATTGGTTTCAAAATGAAAAGGACAGAAGGAACCCTAGAAACGCTTAACTGTTTTTCACCGAGCTACAACTCTCAATCCCAAAATTCTTATCTTTTTTATTTATTTGCTGCTGTCTCTCTCTAGAAAATGAATAGGAGCAAAATTTCAAACCTTAAATTTCCATTTTTTTTTTTAACTTAAGCTTTGATTTCTGCATCTCATATTTATTTCAAGTCCCTACATCCATCTCTACAGCTACCAGTGATTAAAGTCCCTAATGCTGAAGGCGAGGAAACTGACACGAAGCCACATCAGAAGGATCAAAATGAGGGGAAATGAAATAAAAGGCCTGAGACAAACCCTATGACAGCGCAAGCTAGATTCGATTCTGCTGTCATCACAGTACGAAAACATTTTTACTGATATTGGAAATGTTCACCCAGTCAGAGGAGGCTAATAATTAAGCATTCGTCTAGCTAATTGCATATGGTATGTTGGGTGCAAATCACATTTATGTCATCCAAGTGACACCAGCAAATTTACTGCTCATTAACCAAACGCCTACAACCAGAATAGTTTTGTACTTATATTTTATATACAGAGCTGTCAATTATCTTTAATCAGAAATACTAATTTAGGTCACTTTCATTCATTTTAACTTTCTTGTTAAAAGCAAAGCAATTTTTTGGGGAAAAAAAATAACAAAACAGGCTTCAATAAGCATTTCGAAATCTTCACTTCCAGTGTTCATTGCTGATCTGTGTAATTTAGTTACTGTCACTGATAGAAAATTGGCTACAACCCTAAATTCTGTTTGCTCTTATTTCTGTTCGCTCTTATTTGGGCTGGTCCCAAATAAGAGTCACTTTATATTCTGTATGTTAAATGCAAAATGTAAACTGGCATGTCCACACAGCCACTTTCACTTAGCTTCATCTGCAAGTAATAATTCACTTCTCTGTCTCTCCCCTCCACAGGAGACAGCACTCCGGAGACGTGTATCTACTCGAACTGGTCTCCGTGGTCGGCGTGCAGCTCATCCACGTGTGCGAAGGGTGTACGCATGAGGCAGAGGATGCTGAAGGCTCAGCTTGACGCCGGTGTGCCGTGCCCTCACACGCAGGACTTCGAGCCCTGTATGGCACCCGGCTGTAGCGAAGAGGGTGAGTGCAGGTTAAACAAGCACACACACACAAAGACATGCAGACACACACAGACAAGTGTTCAGGGCACTAAAGCCAAGTGTGTGAGGCTGACTCATCTTCATACACGGCACTCTTCACACAGATGAAGAGAGAACAGGGCAGGAGGTCATAATGAAGAACTGGCATATTTCAGAGAAAATTACTCATTGCTGTAATACTTTAAATGATATGTATTCAATTTAATGTTTGGCAATAATAGTAAGAAGAAAAAAATGTTAAATTTTTAATTTTAACTGTTAATGTATACAGTATACTGTATATGATATATATATATATATATATATATATATATATATATATATATATATATATATATATATACATATACATATATATATATATATATATATATGAGGCATAGGTATATGTCCAGGAGCAAGAGCAACCTTAAAATTTTTTGTATTATTTATTTTATTTATATTTTGTATTTTTGTATTATTTGTACTATTAATTATGCCATTTTTGTCATAGTTCATCTTGTTGATCCATTTCTAGTATATGGATCTCTCCCTATTCAGGTACAGTGAGGTCCGAAAGTCTGAAACCTCATGGACAATCTGAAATTTTTTTTTTCATTTAAATTAGAAATAAACAGAAAGTTTTAGAAATTTTTAAAGAAATACGTACAACAAAGAAAGTACATGTTCAGTATCTTGAATATTTAATATTCAAGATTCAGCACTATTTCTAGGTCTCTAATTAAATGTTAGCAAATGTGTGATATTGAGCATGTTAACTGCTTTGTACAAAAGGTCAGATTTTCCTTGTGCCTAATCTCTTCTATTGAAGCACGTGTTCAGACGACACTCCAACGGATTTGATCTAAAATGGATCATAAAATTTTACACAAACATGTGGAGTCCATGCCAGCTTGAGTGCACACTGTCATTAAAGCATAAAGGGGACGAACCAAATACTAAGAAACTCGGAAATTCATGTAAATATTTCAAAAAGATTCTACTTTTCACTCAAGTGTTTTTAATTTGTAATCAAGTGTAATATAATTTGTAATGAAAATTAACGATATTTTTTGTATTAAATTAGAAAAGAATGCAAAATAAAAGCATTTTCACTAGTGGTCTTAGACTTTTGGACCCCATTTTATATAGAAATCTGGTCTTGTATGACTGAAAATACAACTTCCCAGGAGCATCTCTAAAATGGAGTGGACAGACTTTAATAGATAGAAATATTGTTCTGTTGTCACTTTGGTTAGCAGTTTCCTACATTACCCACAATGCCATTTAACTACCTGATATTTACACCAGTGGGAAATAGCCCTTGCTACATCTATAGATACATTTATAGAAAGCGATGCAGCAGCACTTTAACCCTTTACTCTGTCCAGCTCTCTTACCTCATCATGCGTATGCTCTACTTAAACAGATTAGCTTGCTAATACCGACAACAGCATCATTGTGCTCATCATCTCATAGATCGCTAACTAGCCGAGTCGAGCTTCAGCCTTAACCCCAGGGCAACTACATTGTTCTGGTGCATTGCATTCTGGAACTTTGAGTCCAACTTTGCTTTCTCTACTATGTCTAATACAACATCGCCGGAAAGTGGTGAGCGAGAAGCGAGAATTTTTTTCTCCTATTAAACACCATTAATAGTTAACTGCAATAACAATGTTGAAAAAAAGGTATTTTGTCTGATTTGTGTCACTTGAAGCCTTACGAGAACATTGCCTTGTTCTCAGCTGAAGGTGAGTTGAGAATGCAATAGAAGTTTTTATGTGAAACATGGATGGAGATTGACTTTAAATTAGGACACATTAGTTTTGCTGAAGTAAATATGTGGAAGGATCCTGGTTAGAGCAAACCACTGACAGCAGGTTTAATGTGTATCATCATCAACCATTGCAGTTTCTTCAAGAATCTGAAGTGTGTAGTGTGTTGCACGTCAGGTGTACACACTAAAAATGTCTGCATACACAAAAAGAGGGGAGCGAGATGAGACAAGAGGAGAAGAGCGAAACAGAGAATTTTTTTTTTGCTGAAGTGGCTTGACAGTTGAGAATAAAAAAACAAGGTTGAGAATAAATTGTGAACAAATTGAGAATAAAAAAAAAAAGCTTTATAGGTGACTCTCCATGAGTGTAACTTTAGATTGGGTTCATACTGTTTGAAAAACTTTGAGTAAGTCTTTACCTTTACTAAGGTAAAGGTATAGAAAACTTTAAATTGAGTCGTTCTTCTTGTATGGATGCAAAGATGTCAAAAGGTTTTATTGAGGTAAAAGTTTGTAAAGTTTAGATTTGGTACACACACTTTAAATCTCAGCCCACTTTGTTTTCCTGAGGTTAAAAGTATAAAAAGGTCCTGGCGTGTTCTGGATTCAGCTGATCTTATCTGATCTTGAGTGTTGACAGTAAGTTGTGGATTATCCTCCCACTCCAGTGCAGAGAATTGATTTCCTTCTTGTGAACGAAGAAACTCTGAACCTGTATATAGGAATAGTGTGTTGTTTACAGGAATTTATGGGAAGTTTTCACCTTAGCTGAATGAACTTTTGGCCAGAGATATAGCATACGACATTACGGACCACATTAATGCAGCCACTGTTTATTTCTCTCTGTGTCTCTGCTTTTCCGAGGAGATAAAATAAGGTAGCTGCTGAATTGTGAAATGCAAAAACAGCTTATTTGATGCAGTTGATTGCAGAATCAGAGGGGAATTGTTCGATTTTACAGAGGCAAATTAACAAATGTAATAATAGTGACTCATCACTATGCCACAATGGAATTAAATATGAATGGGAAAATCATTAGGGATAATATTGAAATTGCAGTTACTATTTTTGCGTTTTTTTATTTGCAAATAAAGCTATATTGACCCCTTCTTCACACACACACACACACACACTTCAATATTATTAGACTCATGATATATAATCCCTAGGCAATTTCATTTGGTTGTAACACTACAAAATCTGCAAAAGTTCAGTATGGGTGAATACTTATTCAAAATACTCTCTATGTAGCTGAACCAAGCTATTCACCAGAGACCAATATAATTTTTCAGTGAAAAATGTTTTTATGCAGTGTATTTAAAAGAAATCAAGTTTTATATTCCAAATGCTTTGAGTTCAGGCCAAAATAGCTCCTTGCTATCACAGTAAAATCATTAAAACATGTATTAGATAAAAGTAAAGTAGTGGACAGTGTATTTCTGAAATTAAAAAAAGCTTTTACAGGCATGGAATATTTGTACATAAACTTAAAATCTTAGCAAATCCCAACATCAAGATATACAGTAAGTTGCAGGTTGTAAGCTGGTGTAGGTCATATCTGGTAAAAGGAAGTCCTGTCCCATTAAATAGCTGACTAGCATTAGCATTGAAGATTATTAACAATTGTAAATATGACTTTAAATATTTATAAATATCCTCTCAGAGGGTTTGCTCATGTTAACTAGAAAATTTCTCTCGAAATTCTTTCAGTAAATATGACTTGAAAATCCCCTTAAAACTCCTGTCAGATTAGCACGTTAGCTAGCTGACTATCATTAAAAGAGATGTTTAACATTTAAGAATATGACTCGACAATCCTGTCAGCAAAAATATAGAGGGTTTGCTTGTGTTAGATAACTGACTATCATTAGCATAAAAAATTGAAAATATGACCTGAAAATCCCCTTAAATCTCCTGTCAAGCTAGCTCTTGTTAGCTAGCTGACTATCATTAGTGGGGAGTATGAAAAGGACTTGGATATGAACATTTCCTTCCAGAAATCCTGTCAGCTTAGTTCCTGGTAGCTAACTTACTAGCATTAGAAGAGATTAATAACATTTATGTATTCTGTATTTATGTATTATGAAAATCCTCTCAGTAATACCTCTCAAGTTGGCTCATGTTAGCTAGCTGACTAGCATTAGTAGAGATTATTAACATGACTTAAAACATTCGTCTCAGTACTCCTGTCAAGTTAGCTCACGTTAGCTACCTGTCTACAGCATTAGTAGAGATTATTAACAATTATGAATATGAATCCTCTCAGAAATCCTTTCAATTTAGTTCATTTTAGCTAGCTGACTAGCATTAGCAGTAAAAACTAACATTTATAATTATGACCTGTAAATCCCCTCAGAACTCCTGTCAGGTTAGTTCATGTTAGCTAGCTGACTTGTATTAGTAGAGAATATTAATATTTTTAAATATGGGGTTTAAAACTCCATACAGAAATACAGTCAGCTTAGCTCATATTAGCAAGCTGACTATCATTATTAGAGATTTTTAGTGTTTGTGAATACAATTTCTTCTTAAAAATTCCTCTCAGAAATCATGTCAGCTTAGCTCATCATTTTAACTAGCTGACTATCATTAGCAGCAAAAACTATGCATTTTTATGATCTATGAATATGGCCTGGAAATCCTCTCAGTAATCCTGTCAAGTTAGCACACTCTAGCTAGCTGACTAGAATTAGTAGAGAATATGAATGTGTTTCAATATGAGTTTAAAAAAAACTTTAGAAATTCGGTCAGTTTAGTCCATGTTAGCTAGCTGGCTAATGCTAGCAGGGAAGATTATGGCCATTTACAAAGTATGACTTTTTATTAAAAATACTCAGTAAATTCTGTTGTTAGCCATAGACTTTTCAAGATGTGAAAGTTGCAGAACCATTTTTGTTATTCTTACGGCATCTACCTTTAACTTTCTCTGTCCTTTGACCCAGCCATTTGTCCTCATTGTTTCAGCCTCTCCTCTGTGTCCTGTTCCAGTCATTGCAGGCTTTAGTTTTCCCTCTGAAGCTCTCCATCGATTAACGCTGCAAGCTGTGCTGCTTTGTTTTTATTTAATGGTCCGTTAGCTGGTCATATTGATTCATGATGGGCTTGACCAGCACTGGGGCCAGTGTGGCTGCCGCTGGAGTCCTCCCTCAGCAAGGCATTATTAATTTACATCTCTTATTAATGATTCGCTTAGTTGCGCTTCATTAACGCAGCTTGCCAATCAGTCCCACGAGGCTGCAGTATGGGGAAATCTATTGAGAATTGGCCAAAGTTCATTCATTCCGTCTGGTGAAAAATCTATTTACAAGCTCTTGCTTTGGGGCTAATTGGGAAAGCCTGCATGGAGATAAAGTGAGTGTGCTTTATGCTTGATGGGTTATAGAGTACTGAGGTAAAGAAGGAAATAGAAGGGGCAGCAGGATTGATATGGTGTTCACAAGTGGTTTGTTTTCTCACCTGTAAAGCTGTTGTAAGCTGTTTTTTTTTTTTAGATATTACACACAAATATCCAAGAATAGTTCCCAAATTACATAATCAGTTACTACCATGGACACTATGGAAATGGAATGGACTTAATGTGTTAATGTGGCACATAAGTACAAAGTTACCAGAGTTACTGGAGAATATGTCATTTCTGAATATCAAATGCACTTCCTCTAAATTTTAAGAAAAAATTTGAGACACCCTATTCCTAGTGCAGTCTAGTTTATGTGTCCCATTAGTGTTGCCCATTAGAGCTGAAAATTCTTTGCTGTAATTATCTATCTGTAAATTAAACCTTACAAATTAGCCATTATATTGCAGTGTTTAATAAAAAAACTCAAATTAAACTCAATTCCCTTTATGTGTAGATTTTATCACTGCTGTTACAATAACACTAATTTTTGCTTTTATTAGCTCCAACCTAACAGTAACTGCACATTCTAATTCTTCCTGTAATTGCCAGAATCTGATGTCTACCCTAAAAACACTAACAAATAGGCTTATTACAATTAGGCTAATGTGAAAATGGTAACATACATTGCTTTGGTGTGTGGGTTTGTCACAGCAAACATGCTTAGAGTCCAAATAATAGGACACGTGTTTGCAATGATGCATTGACTTGTGTTGAGAAAATCTCAGAAATGTTTGAACAATTGCTCTATATGTGTTGTATTCTGTATGTGTTGTGAATTTCATGTGTACTCATTGTGCATCATTATGCAGAAGATTTATCCATGTGCCTACCAATCCTGCAGTGGCACGCTGTCAGACAGTCCCTGGGTTTCTTCAGTGCATGTTTTCTGCATTATGAATTAGTCATTTCTCCTTTATCTCTTCTGATAGACAAGTTTTGCCTCAGGCTTTCCTGTGGGTGTGTACAAGACCTTGTGACCTTTACAGAGCAGTAAGCAAACATGTGTGCTGTCGTGCAGAGGCGTCGCCGTGCATGCTGTCCGAGTGGATCAGCTGGTCTCCGTGCAGCGCAACGTGCGGGATGGGCATGAGATCCAGAGAGCGCTACATTAAAGTCTTTCCCGAGGATGGCTCAAGCTGCAGGGAGCCCACGGAGGAAACGGAGAAGTGTGTTGTCAACGATGACTGCTGTGAGTCAGGATGCTCTTGTGTGTGTGAAGTAGTTTGATTAAGTACAAACTGAAGTACAGTTTTTGAGTATTTGTTTTGAGTTTCTCTCTCAGTTAAAACTTCTGAACTCAGAACATTAAAAAAATACTGCATTCTACCCAGTATATTTCAAAAAAGATACTCTTTTTACATATAGTACATATTTTTGTCAATCCTAAGATGATTTTTAAATAATCAGACATCACAATAGTAAATTCACACATAATTGGCTGTTTGTACACCTTTACATGAAAAAAAGATGTGGAAAACGTGACAAGAGAGGCATCAGAGTAAAGCAGCTGCATGATTAGGCAATTCAGAGATATAAGTAATGCCGATGAATTTAGAGATATACCACATGACAAATTAACTGCTGTTTCTAGCTACTATGATAGGTAGGTTTGCCAGACTATAATCACAGGTTCCACCAATAATCATTTAAAATTTTTCCCCAATTAGTTATAAATTGAATAAATAAATACTTTTTTGACTATGTTAGCCTATACTTAGCCAATTTTCACAGGGAAATATACACAACCTGGTGACAATGATGATACGTCAATGTGATCAACTCACGTTCGTTCAATGGTTTCCTCAAAATTTCACTTAGTATATTTTGCACTGTTAATATTCTGCTTGCCCCTACATTCACACTAGCATGTCATTCGTGTCACTTAGGGGTATGTGCTGTCCAGTGGGCTTTTTATGTTCCCATGAGAAATGCATAATCTGCAGCCCACTATATGACTTAGAAACTTAATCACTTTTGTGCACTGGAATTTACACTAGCTACGTTGGCAGATGAGCAAAGCAAGCTAACTGTACTAGCTACATACACTTAAGAGAGGCACCAACAATCGCTGCTACTTCCATCCAAGCTTTATTTTTCTTCGTAATGTCCCTATACACAGTATAGAGAGGTCATATATGACAGGAAAATATGAAACCATAGTTGTAACTTTTTCTTCCATTTTGCATAAATAAATGGGAACTAATTGCAGGATATTGAGTAGGGAACTAAAAAAAGTCACGCTACACGTGCCATAGGATTGGTCGAAGGAGTTATTCAAGTTGCTTGTTGTGTTGTAGCTTTGTCGCTTGTTGCTCTTGTTGAAATCACGTCTTCGTTGTGCGTATGTACATAGAAAATGAATGGACGCCTTTCGCTTTATTGCTTGCTAGTGTGAATGTAGGGAAACTCTCAGCAAAGCAGTGGGATGTAGTTTCAATAGAAATGATCGTAAGCTGAAATAAGGCCAGTAGTTTTACTGTAATTGACATTCATATCTACATAACATTTTGAAAATAACTAATAATAGATTAATAAATAGAATAAATCTAAATCCTAAGACAGTGATTTTGTAATGTCAGTAATCACAATACTGTAAATGAAAATTAACATCAAATTAGAAAGTATTAGTTAAGTGTACACTTACGTAGAAATACCGTTACAACAACATTCTCATCATGAAAGGACATAAATTCTAGCAAATCTCCAAGTGTTTACTCCATGGACCTGAAACTCAGCATCACCTGAACAGTTTCTTTCCTCAGGCTATCATTAATGATCACTCTTCCTACACACATCGCTCACCCCATCCTACACAACTGAAACCTGTAATCAGTAGAAACACAGCAACATTGCAGAAGGCTGATGTTTATACTGTAACTGTACATACTAATCACTAGGCACGGCTTTATGCTTTTACTGGATATTTGTATTTACATTTTATACTTCATATCACTGGAATTAATGTATGACAAAGAAAAAGTGCTCATCTATCGTGTACTTTGTGGCTAAAAATGTGTCCCTGAGTTCTGTGTGTGTGTGTGTGTGTGTGTGTTGCATGCACTAGCCCCCAGTAGCTGTATCATGACAGAATGGGCCGACTGGGAACCGTGCAGTGTGAGCTGCGGAGTAGGGAGGAAGATGAGGACGAGGATGATGAAGATGCCCGCGTCTGATGGCTCACACTGCCAACCCAAGCTGGAGGATTATGAGAAGTGCATGATGCCTGAGTGCAGTGAGTATGACCAACAAATTAGCACCAGAATCACTACGCACATCACAGATACATTAGGTATAAGCATATTTAATGTGGTTCATGGTAGAGTTTTCCTAAAATCTGAGAAAATTAACCACACCATATGTTTTTTTTGCCCTTTTTCCAACTAAGCTTACTAGCCAAGCTTGAACTCTCATCATGTTATCTCAGGGTTGAGCAATCTCACTGCTCTTCCCGCCTCTCATTTAAAATGAGTTGGGGACAAGCAATTGTAGCCTTCAGTGTGAAAAGCTCTTAACGCAGTTATATTACTTGGCTGTATAAATGCCTTGTTGTTTCCCATCTGTTTGAATCTGCGCTCAGCAAAATGCCACTCCTTCTTGTTATCTCAACGCATGCTTTATCTAAAAGACACTCAGCCATGCTGCTGCACTAAAAAAAAACAACGCTTGTCTCTTTAACTGACGTTAGTGCAGAGATGCCCTTGAATTCATAGACGTCCTGAATCATAATGTTTGTCATTAAATGTGTCCGTTTAAAGAGAGTGATGTCTAGAAACGGCAGTGGATAAACATAGGCAACTGTCTCAGGCCGGGGTGGGGATGTGTGTGTGTCTATCTACACCCACACTACCACCACTAGCCACCACCACACCAACATTACAGACACCTCCCTGTGACACTAATACTGTCTGAATAGAACTTTAATTACATTTTAGAAACTGTTTCAATCTGTTTCTGCTGCAAGCTAAAAGATTTTTACTGCACTTCATTTATAAAAAGTGGTGGGGACAGACAGGGACTCAGTATCCTTCGTCTCTCCAGTATATTTTAGCATAACTAACCAATATAAATTATGGAGTTATGACATATCTGATGCTTGAGAGAAAGACCATACTATCAAATAACCCCTCGAAAGGGTTGAACCCAGTGTGGTCTTGTGCTGTTGTGGCCCATCCACCTCAGGGTTCAAGGTGATGCACGTTCTGAGATGCTTTTCTGTTCACCTCGGTTGTAAAGAGTGGTTATTTGAGTTACTCTAGCCTTCCTGTCAGCTTGAAGTAGTCTAGCAGTTCTCCTCTTTGGCTCGTCTGGCACCAACATTTTTCCACATTCTGATGTTTGATGTGAAAATTAACTGAAGCTCTTGTCCTGTATCTGCAGGAATTTATGCCTTGTACTGCTGTCACATTATTGGCTAATTGGATAATTGCATGAATAAGCAGGGGTACAGGTGTTGTTATTAGAGTGGCTGGTGAGTGTACTTTCTTTAACAACCAATCCCTGTATAAAGAAGGGCAAAATAAAGTCCAGGTCAAAGATGAGGAGATCCAAACCCTATACTTTAAAAACACAGTCCTTTCATTTCGGGTATTGATTTTGCTTCAGGGAAAACCAAGAGGCTCTCTATATAATGACGTCTTTCTCTATGTGTAATAGTAACTATTATTATTTTGTTTTTGTTTGAGACAGTTGTGATTGTTTAGTTGTTTTTTTTTTTTTTTTTTTTTTCAGAACTTGTGAAGCAAATCATCCGAAGCAATTTGATGGAAAATTGAACAGCAGTGCAGGAGTGGTTTGGTTTTCTTTAGGGAGTTTAGGGAGATGGATGAAGCCGCAGGAATGCAGGGTTCTTGTGCAGGTCTAGAAATACTGAATGAATATGGAATTTATACATACTCATTTCCAGGTACTCAATTCGGGAGACTTGGGGAAAAAAGTCTAGATGATATGTTGTCAAAGGAAGACTAAAGACATTAAGGTTCTACACAGCCTATACCACAGCACTGATGAATTCTCGATTCTGATAGGTCAGAAGGTGTTGTTTACTTTACTGTAGCATCTCTGACCACAGTTCTGAATGTAATTCAAATCACAGGTTAATATTAATGCTCTCACGCTAATTCTGTATGTTACCATTTCTATAGTAACAACAATTCATGACATTTGACTAGTGGACACTCCTCATAATCTAAGACTAAACAGATTTTTTAAGTAACGTTGTTATTTAACTATGAAAAATGGTACAAACATTGCTCTGTAATGCTTTCTGTAAGGAGACGTTTATTTAAACATCTTGCCAGTTTCAGTTCTTTGAGGTAAAGCCACATGGGGAAGTCAGAGAAACTCACAGTTTCTCAGAAACATGACAAGCTGGAAAAGAGGCTGGTGAGGAACTGTTTATAGTTAAGTATAAGTGATAACAGGAGCTAACTTATACATAGCTATAAAAGGATAAAAACTATAAGATATCATTCTTTAATCATTAAAATATGTAATTGGTGGCAAATTGAGGAATAAAACATGTTTGGGATGTGCTCTTTGATTATTTTCCTATAACAACACACCACCAAGTGCTTTATTCCTTACATAATGCATTTTTCAGTTATCTATTCATGATACTGTTAATGATGTTCAGTGTTCACAGGGAAGCCAAACATAGAAAAACACATCAGTGTAGAAAAAGTCTTATAAAGGACATGGCAACAACTGTGGCGTATCTGGAAAAAGGTTGGAAAGGGAAGGGAAATTTTGCCCGGGGCGCAGAATAGCTCAGAGCGGTTCACTGTCCCGATAGCTTTCTTAAGTCCTGAACGTGAAGAAGAATGGTTATAACTATGTTTACGAGAGAATCCCGTGTGGCCTTATCTAGAAATATCCATCACTTTCTACGTCCACCCTTACTGACCGCCACAGCCTCAGTCACCTCAGCACACTGCTTCCCAATCCCTCCTGCAGTCGAGCAAATTATTAACTATCTCACTGTGACCCAGAATCACTTGACTGTTTCTGATTTAAAAACCTGACAGTGAGTAACTGTGTTGTTTCTGGTCTGTAATGTTTTATTGATTTGTTATTTTCTTGCTGGTGTCTTTATTAGCTTTGGTCTTTTTTATAGCTTGTGTATGAAATTGCTGTTGCACATCAAATAAAATGAGCACGGACTGTTCAACAGAAATTAGCCACATACCTCAGTGAAGGTCAGGAGAAGAGAATACAGGGGATGCAGTTTATAATGTATTAGTAATGTGTGTGTGTGTGCGTGTGTTTGTGTAGATGCCTTGTCTTGTATGGTATCAGAGTGGTCAGACTGGGGTCACTGCAGTGTGTCGTGTGGGGTGGGAATTCATGTGCGGCGGCGCATGTTGAAGACTCCAGCGCTGCCCGGCCAATGTACAGAACAGCTGGAGCAAGCAGAGAAGTGCATGATGCCCGAGTGCCGTGAGTAACATACACACACAAACAAAAAATATATACCCAACAAACCTTTTTAAAGGAATACTCCAGCATTTTCAGCCTAATTACAATCCTTTGCATCTACATGATACAGAAATTTCATCATGCATTTGCTTCAAACTCAGCTGTAGTATATGGAAGTCACTTGTTGAATTCTGTTCATTTTTAAACTATGTGACTGTATAATGCAAATGAGACAGCCAAGGAAATCATTTTGGCAAAACTGTTCTTATATTATGTTTATTTCAAATTATTATTATCATTTTTTCCCCTTGTTTTCTCCCCAATTTCATCTTGCCAATTCCCACCCACTAGCTAACTCTCCCCTATCATACGACAGCTACAGACTGGAGAGGACAGGACTAACGCCTGTGTCACAGGGCAGTGTAACACACTCGGAGCAAAGCGTTATCTGCCCTCTTCCGTATACATGAGCTCACAGACACCCGTGATTGGCTGGTGTTGCTCTGATTGACATGGGAGTGAGAACACAGCCAATTTTGCTTTCTTGGCTCCCTGCTACAGATGGCTTATTGCATCATCAGCATTTGAACTCACAATCTCCTACAATAGTACGAAAGCTGCTCACTGTAACCATAACTACGCTTTTACTAGTTCTAGCTAGTATCAGCTAACTAATTGATATAGTTTTCTATCTAGATTAGATTAACTCTCGTTATGAGAAGGTTGTTTGTCTTCGCAGTAGACGAGAATTTTAGCTTGTGTGTCTTGACTACATACAGCCAAGTGGGATGTCACATGACATACTGGTTTATTTTAAGCAATGTGACGCAAATACTCCTCATATTCGCTCCCTAACCAGACTCAGACTTGTCGCTACCTGAAGCTAAAAAAAGCACTTGATGCCATTCAGAGCATCTGTGACAAGTTTGAGGTTTTTCAACTTTGGAAGCTCTGTTGTGATTAAAAAAAAGGTCATCGACAACGCTTTTTTAAAAGCAATCATATTCCACTCAGCCTGTGGCTGCTTCCCATATTACATGTAAAACAATCTAACGCTGGAGCGGAGCAGAGCGGTACAGGAAAAATTCCAGCTACTAGCACATTCCCACAGGTCTTGTGTTTTTCATTTACAATCATTCATGCACAAAATTATATTATTGACCAATTTTAACAACTGCCCTTAGGCTTCCATGATGAGTGAATTTGGAATATAGAGGCTTTTTCATTCTATTAATTCTTGTCTAAGGTAATCACTCATACATTCTAGATACAGTATATATGGATTGAATGATGTTGGAGTATTCCTTTAAAAATTGAACAAACCATTACATAATCAGGTGATGTAGTTTCCTATTACACACTGTGTACCTGTGGCTTTGAGAACATTTTACATATTGCTATAAAATTGTCGTAGACGAAATAACTGTGTTTGTGCAACAGTCGAACTGGCTTGACATTGAAGTGCACTCAGTTTTTCTTACCTACAGTGAGAGACCCTTCAAAGTTCTTACTGTGAAGGCTGTAGGGGTTTGAAGGGATTAGGACACGATCACTTCAGCATGGACCACACCATTAGTGTGATGTTAACGCTTTCATATGTCTCTGTTGTTCTCTTCCTCTCTCCCTCTCTCCTCCAGCTGTGGACTGTATGCTGTCTGAGTGGACCGAGTGGTCCGAGTGTAACAAGTCCTGTGGGAAGGGTCACATGATCCGCACTCGCATGGTGAAGTTAGAGCCGGAGTTCGGCGGTATCCCGTGTCCTGAAACCGTGCAGAGGAAGAAATGTAAGATCAGGAAGTGCACACGGGGCCCACGGGCCAGCGAGCGCAAGAAAGCCAAGCAAGACGCCACAGAGAGGCGGAGAGATAAAGCAGGACGGGAGTCTGTCAGGATAAATGAGGAGATACCAGGTCTGACATTTAACTTCTGCTGGTTCACATCCCTGTTTCTCGCAATAGTTTTCCTTAAAGCAGCACATAAGTAAAACATATAAATAAGCAATTTTGATGAGCAAAAATTGGTATCAAATAGATAGATAGACTGATTGATTGCTCAAGGTTCCTCTCTCTGGTAGGCCTGGGATTTGAACTCATAACCTTCTTGTCACTAGCACAAAACCTTAAAAGCGACCACTGAAAGACCTCAGGAACCTTAAGTTTGCAAAAGTTTAAATAAACAAGCACGAAAAATGCAAAACAAAGAAGGAAGTCTCATCTTTTAAGGAAGTGAAGAAAATAGACAAAAGAAGCAAAGCACAAGATGTGATGAAGAAGAAGTTAGTTCTTTATGCTGTACTTGTGAATAAACTGTAAAAATTTTATTCTGAGATTAGTCTTGTGTTTACCAAACATCATATTATACCATAATTTAAAGAGTTGTGCCATATACTGTCGCAATTTTAATCCATGTGACATTAATAACACTTTTCTGTACGTTTGGTTTCTCCCATTAGTTTGCAAATTAGGCCCGTGGTCCAGCTGGACGGACTGTACCAAGCAGTGCGGCGGGGGTGTCCAGGAGCGTGTGAGGCCTGTGAGGAAGAAAGGCAAAGGCAAATGCAGGCCCATCAGAGAGAACCGCATGTGCAATGAGCAGCCCTGCTAAAGAACTCTACATTTCTTATACACAGACACGAGTACAAACACAAACACACACAAACAGAGGCATGGAGTGTGAGGTCTTTCTGGACTGGTTAGATGGTGTCTAGAGATTTTAGAATAGTACACACATGGTTAGAGAAGACCACACAGATGTCTGTGACTAGTTTTAGTTGCCTTTTCAGCAGCTATATGTATTACTATTTAACCAATCAACTTCACAGTCATACACTAAAAAACAGAGCTTGGCTTTCTTTACTGAATATTATCAGTCATTTTGGTTTTGGTTTTGTTTTGTTTTTATTACACTACTTCCGAACCCTGTCTCAGTTTACATTTACTGTACAGTTGATATTAAAGTGTGCTTTTCACACAGTAAATCACCATTTGCCCATTTACGCAGACAGCATTGCAGTGCTGAAAGGGCTAAATTCTCATCTTAATCCTGATTAGGTCTAGCCTAAATATTGTGTGATTTAACCCTCTAAACTCCCAGGACACTTCGATGGGTCCAGACTTGAAGTCCTTGCTCTTGTAACTTCACGCCTGTCCTATTATTTAAACTGTACTAAATAATTCATAGTAGTAATTTGTTAAATACAAGGAAGGAACAAAATACTTGGGGTGTGCTGTTATAGGAAAATAATCAACGACATGAAGCAGAGTTACTGTTACCACCCTGAAGTTGATTATTTTACTATAACAGCAACAACTCCAAAGTGTTTTATTCCTCTTATACCACAGCAACCTGCCAACAACTTTTTTTTTACCTTTTTTTGTACTCCGTTTATAGTTACGGTTAATGTTGCCAAACAAGTTAGTTCCTGTTGTCACTTATGTTATAACAGCTATAAACAGTCATTCTTTCACCAGCTTCTTTTTTTCTCTCTCTAAGTAAATAAGACAAAAAAACACAGCTTGTCAGATTACTGAGAAAGTCCTCCATCCTGAAGACTTTCCTGTGGCGGAAAACGTACTGTTAAAAAGCACTGACACCGGAGACTCCTTCCAAACACGCTAAATAAAAATCTCCTCATAGAAAACTTCACATAAACAGATTCTTTTTTAAAAACAGTGTTTAATTCTTGATGTGGTGGTGTATACATGATACAAGTCCCTGTGAATTCGCTGCTACTGTAGAGATGATAATCTTTTATAGCGAGTACATTCATTTAAACCTGTGATTTGCCTTGCAGCCTTCTGCCCAATCAGAGTAGAGAATTTAACAGTGCTGTGGTATAAAATATAACTACTATGAATTCATTTAGTCATTCATTTATCTTCAGTAAATGCTTTATCCTGGTCAGGGTCACAGTGGATCCAGAGCCTATCTTGAGAAAACTAGGCTCAAGGTGGGAGAATTCACCTCAGATGGGATTCTAGTCCTTGGCAGGGCGCCATATACACACACTCATCCAAACACTCATTTGGACTACGCATAATATGCTTTAAAATGAATAAAGGGGTTAAGCCTCGTCCCAAATGGTGCACTAAGCTTTGTGTTCCACCTCCAAGGCTGTTTAATGTCATCGATCAAGAAATTGTGGATCAGTTGTGCGTTAATCCTCAAATCCTTGGGGGTGCAGCATTTCATTCCGTTCCTTCACCAAAACAGAAATTGCAATTATATCTGATGTACACAGTATCTCCATTTCAAAAGACATGATGAATGAAATATTTAATTAGAGATTTTTTTTTGTTGTATATTTGTTGTATATTTGGGTATAATAGACTGCTGTTACATCAGTATTGATATAGTCTTGGCCAAATGGTGCGTTTAGGGCTCATATAGCCACTCAGGAGCACCAAATGGACCATCAAAATAAGAAATGTCAATGAAATTAATGATAAGACACCCATTTGAATATCTTTGTCTTCATCAGTGTTGGTGTATGTTGCTCTGTGCTCTCAAAATACTCATGTGCCATGATTCGTCCGAACCAATACCACAAAGCATTGATATAGTCTTCACCCTAAATGGCCCATTCAGGGCACATATAGCCGCTTAGGAGCACCCTTTAACCCCCGAAATGAGAAATGACAAGTAAAACTGATGATGAGACACTTTAAGACCCATTTTTGTATCTTCGTCTTCATCGGCGTTGATGTACGTTGCTCTTTGCTCTAGACAAACACTTCAGCCAGCATTGGTCCCAACCAATACCCCCACAAGGTTTTGGGTAATAGACCACTGTTAAGTCAGTATTAATATAGGTTTCACCATAGGGCGCATTTAGGAGCACCATTTGACCCCCAAAATAAGAACTGTTGGCCACTGACAAGTTAAACTGCTGATACGAAACACTGTAAGACCCATTACTATTTCTTTGACTTCATCAGTGTTGGTGAAGGTTGCTCTGTCTTCTCAAAAAACTTATCCACCATGCTTGGTCCCAACCAGTACCCCACAGGGTTTTGGGTAATAGACCACTGTTAAGTCATTATTGATTTAGGTTTCACCAAATGATGCATTTAGGGCACATATAGCCACTTAGGAGCACCCTTTGACCCCCAAAATTAGAAATGTTGGCCACTGGCAAGTTATATTCATGATTCATGACACTTTAATACCCATTTGTATATCTTTGTCTTCGTCAGTATTTTCTGACTCTGAACAAACCTGTACACCGTGATTGGCCATAGTTAATATAAACATAAAGGTTATGGGAAACTGTTGCATTAGCAATAATGCAGTTTTCTCCCAGAGGGCACACATGCTCCAAATGAGGACCAAAAGACCACCAGTGCACCATTTGGGACAGTCTGAGAATAATCTTATCCTGTAGCATCATCTCTGCCAAATATGGACCAATCTGAAATCAGTGGCTTTCAGTCAAGTTGATTTTTATTTCAGTTCCATTCCCAGTACAACAGAGTTTCCACAGTCATGATGTAGTTTCAGTAGAATGGCAAGCGCAGCACTATGCTCTTCTTGGTCAAGGACATCAGGCAGGATTTGCATTTCAATCAAGTCCCCCCTCCCCCCCCACAGTCACTTGTCCCATCCCTGCCTCTAATTCGAGGTGAGTGCCACCACATCAAGCCTTCTCTATTGAGCACTATCAAGGTGGGTCACCCACAATCAATGACCAATCGATTTGGACAGCAACCATCTGCTGAGGAGGGATCGATTTTCTCCTGTCACTACAAAGCAGTTTCGTCATAGCGTCTCAAAGATTCACAGCTGACAAAATGGGTTTTTTTTTCTTATTTTGTGGTTACATGTGCAAAGGAAAACTCATATAATAACACTTGGAAGGTTCAGAATGATACTGCTGAACAGAAAGCACAGGTAAGAACAACCATTCCACGACATGTGTAAAAAAATGTTAATTTTAGCCTGAAAATAGCTATGTTGTGACCTTTTTAATCCTCTGTAATCCATGTAGAGGCACAGTAACTCAGCTGTAGAAAGTAGCGTGCAGTATTAATTTTAGACACTTTATAACTTTTGCTGTGGAATTTTGATATACTCAACACCCAGGACTTGCCAAGGTCATGTGTAGGTCTCTCTCTCAATCTCTCTGTCAGTTTTTTTTCTCTCCTCTACAATATATTACTATTTTGGAATAAATCACCTTTACAATAAAAGTAAATGTGACAAAATCTCAGTGTCTTGCTCCTTCTTGTCATCTAACATGCATTACCAAGCCTCTTTATCAGCCTTTTTTCATTGCCATTATTAAGGTTTGTTAATGATTGTTCAAAGGTTGAATAACTTATTAAGAATTACATGAATTATATTATAAAATTGATCATATTTTAAATTTTAAAATAAAAAAAAAAAACATTATTTTCTAATTAAGTCCAGATTTTAAATTCTATACAAATGTAATTACTGAGCATGCAGTGCAGAGATAATTTACCCTTCATTCACACTAGCAAGTGAATGAATGGAGATTTTCTCAGTTCTTTGCCAATTAGCTATGACGTAATAACGTGACAAATCTAAACGACTCGATTCCTCTGACCAATCCTATGGTGCATGTGGTCCAACGTTATTTCAGTTCCCTACTCACAACTTTAATTCACACTTAAGCAATCAATACACACCTACAACAGACAAACTATAAGCCGCATGAGTAACTGTAGCTTGCTAGTGTGAATACAGGATTACTAGAAACAGAAGATAAAGCAGCGAGCCTTGAAGTTGGTCAGATGGAGTCCTGTTTGAGTATTTTTTTTAACAAAGAAAGACAATGGTGTGCATGAAAACAGCTGCTGAGGAGACATGGTGGTTATTAATTAAAAAGGTGTGGCCACAAATTAATCTAATATGGCCATGAGTTAAGCTGCTCTATTTTGTGGCCAAAAAGTACTGTATTTTAAAATGTGTGAGACAGAAATCAACTGAAAAAAAACTATTGTGGTTTAATATTAGTGCTAGATAATATACTGAGACCATGAGTTCATAATTTGAGGATGTGTTATTACGTTGTAGACATGACACTACTCGTGAATAAGGTAATTAAAAAAAAAAAAAAAAAAAAGTAGATATTACAATCAATCTTCACCAATTGATTGCTAATATACGTACGAGTATATTTGTAATGGAACTTTTCCAAAAAAGTGACATTTATTTATGTGAATGTCTAATTAGACATAGATGCATTTACATACTTTTTGATCTTTTCAAAAAATGAGTTTTTTCATTTGTTGCTAGAATAAAAATGTTTATTTTACTGTGAAGATGCTCTCAATAGAAATTTTTTTTTTTTTTTTTTAAAAAAAGGTTGTTGGAAAATGATTTCTTTATTGTTTAGTCAATAAAATGTCATACACCTTTATTTAGAAAAAAAAACAGTGCCATTTTCAGTATGAAAAGCAACAATAATCAATATTTTTGAGAAATGCCTCTAAGATCTTTCAGATAAGGGACAGGAAAGAACATGAAACAACATTTCATGAATGGAGGTTATCTAGAAACTGATCATGAGAAATGATAGGTTTAAACCACTCTAGTTAGTGTATACAGGAAGGTTTATAAGGGAAATTATCATGTATATCATAATGACATAAATTAGCATACAGTACTGTGCAAAGGTCTTAGACACCTGTAAAGAAATGCTGTAAAGCAAAAACGGCTTCAGAAATAATGAAAATTTACATTTAAAAACTGTCTAAGAAGAGCAGTAAACTCAGTAAAAAGATCAGTAAACTAAGCAAAGTCAGTATTTGGTGTGACAAGCCTTTGCTTTTTAAAAAATGCATCAGTAGTCTCAGGTACACTTTGTGCAGTTTTATAAGGAAATTGCCTGGTGAGGCTTTCTGAGCTACTTGTAGAATCTGCCATGGTTCTTGTGGAGACATGACTTCATTATGGGTTTTTGTCTGAAAATATGGTCTATTATGTAATATGCTACCATTTTTTACTGTTACAAACATTTTTCTGTATCATGTAATTTTGGTTGGAAAAGTAAACTTTTTTTCTGACCCAAAAATGCAGAAGTCTTTTAGAATTCAAAACCCATCGAGGCATGGACTCTACAAGACCTCTGAAGGTGTGCTGTGGTATCTGGCACCAAAGATGTTAACAGCAGATCCTTTAAGTTCTGTAAGTTGTGAGGTGGAGCCTCCATGGACTGGACTTGTTTGTCCAGAACATCCAACAGATGCTCGATCAGATTGAGATCTGGGGAAGTTGGAGGCCAAGTCAACACCTTCAACTCTTTGTCATGTTCCTCAAACCATTCCTGAACAATGGAACCGCGCGGTAGGGAGCATTATCCTGCTGAAAGAGGCCACTGCCATTAGGGAACACTGTTGCCATGGAGTGATGTACTTGGTCACAACAATGTTTATGTAGGTGGTATGTGTCAAAGTAACATCCACATGATTGCCAGTAGCCAAGGTTTCCCAGCAGAACATTGCCCAGAGCATCTCACGGCTTGCCTTCTTCCTATAGTGCATCCTGGTGCCGTCTCTTCCCCAGGTAAGCAACGCACACACACCCAGCCGTCCACATGATGTAAAAGAAAACGTGATTCATCAGACCAGGCCACCTTCTTCCATTGCTCCATGGTCCAGTTCTGATGCTCACGTGCCCATTGTAGGAGCTTTCGGTGGTGGACAGGGTCAGCATGGGCATATGACCGGTCTGCAGCTACGCAACCCCATATGCAGCAAGCTGCAATGCACTGTATGTTCTGACATCTTTCTATCATAGCCAGCATTAACGTTTTCAGCAATTTGTGCTGCATTAGCTCTTCCGTGAGATTGGACCAGACAGGCTAGCCTTCTCTCCCCACGCTTATCAATGAGCCTTAATGAATAACTGTTTGTTAACTGTTTTACTTAAATTCTGCACCTGCTAATGTATTGGTGTCAGATTACAGCTTGTCCTCTAGATGGAGACAGAAAACATGAAATATTATAAGTAACAATTCTTCCATTTTTCTGTAAATGGGTGATTTTCCACCAGAGGGTGGTAGAGCAAAGGTCTTTAAGCACTGCACTTCTTATAATAATATATATAGTAATTAATATATATATATATATATATATATATATATATATATATATATATATATATATATATATATATATATATATATGGACTTGTATATATATTACTATCAATTAGTATGAAGAATGTTATGGTTATTATTTAGCTATCATAATTGAAAAGCTTAAATGACTGGTCACTTGGAAGGCAATTTAAAAATCATTAACTCAAAAGCAAGTATAATATGTTAATAAGTATAATATAGTATGTTATTTGTTTTAAAATTGTTTTAAAACCTGGATCAGTTGAAAGTTCGTGAATAAAATGCTCTAATGGCTCAAATAAATGCTTTATTAAAAAGATGGTACATAATCATTTTCCTATTGTTATTAAAATGAAATTTGTTTTGTGATGATTAAGGACTAAAGACAAGTGTTTTTGCATCATAAAATACAGGAGCCTATCAGGTTCCAGTATGCAAATACAAGTCAAAACAGGGTTTATTTAAAAAAAAAAAAAAGAAAAGGGAGGGGGTGGGATTTAGTGTTGGGGGTGTTGTCAGTTTACATAATTACACCGTCTGGAGTTCTTGTATGGAACTGCCACATTAGACAATTTATTATTTAATATATATTTTTAAAAATCCCAGCAAACAGTGGTTGAGATAAAGGTGGCTTAAAGCTATGTGCAGTCTGGCAGGTGGAAATGAAAATTTTAGCAAACTCGATTAAAGATGTAAGAACTGACAGTTTTTTTTTGCTTACAAGAAAAGAATCTGGATTTATTAGCCTTCAAAGTTGCAGATTTTCATGTTTCTCACACCAGCTATTAGACGTAATACTCTCTTAAATGTATTTATTTCAGCCCAGTCATAAACGTGTCGGGCTTCTACAAAGCAAAGTGCAAAGTGAGGCATGTTTCATTATTTATTGTTAAATTTGTAACATGGGATACAGGATACAGTTTGTGACAGATGTAGCCTAAATTACAGATCATCTACTTTTAACAGGCAACAAAGTGAAGTTTCAAAGTTTCACTCTTCTGGGTCAGATAGTTTGGTTGCATCACTGTAGCTGATTTGGGAAATCTTTTTTTTTTTTTTTTTTTTTTTTAACCAGCCCTGTATCAAGTGCTTTGGATGATTTAACAGCGCTGAAATCAGAGACAGAAACACTGGGACAATTTGTCCTTGTCTCCATTAACTCTGCAGATGCACCTGATGAGCTTCAGATAAACAGTTTGCAGATGAGTGTAGTGTTGATTTAATACTTTTTAGCATGGCAATTTTTGTGGTTTTGCAAGTACACAATAAAATCAGCCAGTGCACACTCCGTGCTCTAAAATTCGCAATTCCTGTTGAAATGTGCACACACTCTTCAAGCCAACTTTATTTCTAAACAAACAGCAAAATGAATTTTAGTGTGCTAAACATTCAAGAGCACGTGTGCAAAATGGGAATAACATGAAAGCAACAGTTTGCAATGTATTTATTCCAAGTTTTATAGACAACAGTGTATTAAAAACCATATAAGCATGTAGTGATGATTTAGCAATGACATTGTATAATCCTACAATTATAGTGTGTAATTGTGTAATTGTGTATTGTGAAGCAGGGGAGGAGTCATGGAGGGCGAGCAGGTAATGAGAAAATGTCCACACCTGTGTGTGGTTAATGAAAGCTGATTTATATGCTGTGTGTGGTGGAGGGAGAGGGAGAAAGAATGACACTTTTTGGAGCTGGACGCAAAGCTATGAACGGGTCCTACTGTAGAGAAAGTAGCAAGAAAAAAATAACCAAGCAACAAAGAAAGAGTAGCAAAAAAATAAATCTGCCGTGAATAAAGAAACAAATATCTAAGGAAAGAAGAGAAACAGAAAAATAAAAAGAAAGAATGAAGCAGAGAAAGAAAGAAAAAAATACAATATAAGAAAGAGTAACAAAAAATAAACAAGAAAATTGAAAAAAAGAAAGAAACTGAAAAAAAACAACACAAGAAAGAAAGAGTAGCAGAAAAAATAAATGAGCAACAAATGAATAAAAGAGTAAACACAGTACCAAAAAAAGTAAACAAGCAACACAAAAGGAAAAAGAGTAGTAGAAAAAGTAGACACAAAGAAAGAAGGAAACAGAAAAGACAATGCAAGAAAGAAAGAAAGAAAGAGTAACAAAAAAAATAAACAAGCAACAAAGAATGAAAGAAAGAGTAGCAGAAAAATAAACATGCAGCAAGAAAGAAAAAAAGAAAGAAAGCATATGAGAAAAATAAAATCTAAATGACAACAAATAAGTAAATAGAATAACTGGGCAAACAAGCAACACGAAAGAAAGAAAGAAAGAAAAAAGAAAGAAAGAAAGCTCTTTGAGTATGAAGAATATCTTAACTTTCAAGAGTTCAAGGTTCCTAGGTTAATAATAAGCACTGTAACATGCTAAACGCTGCGCATTTTAACCCACGTGTCCTACGATGATTATCCAGTGCTAATTAGCGGCTGCTCAGAAACTTTCACCTCGTTGTTCCTGAAAAGATCTCAGCGCAGAACTACAGTACGCTGAAGCCATGGCCTGAGCCTGCGCTGTTCATCACACACAATAACCTCTCACTGCACAGTCGTAGCCTGGGTAACACACACACACACACACACACACACACACTTAGAGGCCTACACAGCAAGCTCATGAAACATTCACTGGGAGACATTTTGCTAATGCATTATGTATAAATATCCAGGCTGAGGTAGAAGCATCCACTGAGATTAAGCCTGATGAAAGAGTCATCATGTGCAAAGCACACAGAGCAAACCACATTCCTCTCTGACCCTCAGTGACAGACCACAAGTAATCGACCACAAATGAAAAAATGATGAGCCTAGAGACACTGTAGTATTTTAATCCCTTCTAACACTTTTATAAGCAACATGCTTTTATTCTAAAATCAGGAGCATTTAGATAGATAGATAGATAGATAGATAGATAGATAGATAGATAGATAGACATTTATTGTCATTGTATTTCTACAACGAGATGAATGGAATGACGGGTCACATCTTCCCCCTATAAGGAGAGAAGAGGTCCTTAAAGCAGCCGTGCAAGGCGCTAACAAGGCTTATTTACCTAAATAAGCAGCGGTCAGTGACCTCCGAGACACCAGGGGGCGCCATAAGAAAGCAGGCTTTATATCACAGCAGCGTTGAAGTCTCAATATTCTTATTGGTCTGAAGGTGTTCATTAATTTTCTATAACAGCAGCTCTGACAGTAGTTCTGACTGCAAGGTTTGTATTAATGAGCTCTGTCTAATACGGTTTTGTTTTATAGTAAGAACTTATATAGAGACTTGTACAGACATACGGATTCACATACACTTTTTTTTAAAATGCGTGCAATTGGTAATATGGTTTCCTGTAAGGAGATGTTTATTTAACATTTTGGAAGGAGTTACAGTAAGAGTCAGAACGTTAAAGCTGAAGAAAAGAAAGAAAGAAAGAATTTTAAAAAATAGAAAGAATTACAGAAAACTAAACAAGCAATAAATATCTCAGGAAAGAAGAGCAACATAAAAAAAAAATAAGAAAGAAAGAATACAAGAAAAAGAAAAAATACAAGCAAGAAAGAATAACAACAAGCGACAAAGAAAGAAACAACGAAAGACAGAGAAGCAGAAAAAGTAAACTAGCAACAAATGAATAAATAAGTTAAATAGAATAACAGAAAACTTACCCAGAAGGCATTGCAATGCGATCAAATTTGTTTCATTAACCAGCAAAAAAAAAAGTTATATGATAATTAATGTTTCAAAAATATAAGATTTCAAATTTGGTTTTAGGTAGCTGCCAACATCTGTACATGACAGCTGATGAAAAATTCCTTTTTTTTTTTTAGCTAGCTAGCAAATGAGTTAGTTGCCACTCTAGCTAGTTAGCAAACAGGCAAGAATGAACTCTAGCTAGTTGACAAATAGGTTGGGTGGAAATCTAGCTAGTTAGCAAGTGAGTTAGTTGCCACTTTAGCTAGTTACCAAGCAGACTAGAATGAACTCTAGCTAGTTACCAAACAAGTTGTTTGGAAATCTAGCTAATTAGCAAGTGAGGTATGTGGTACTCTAGCTAGTTGCTAAGCATGCTAGTTGGAATTCTAGCTAGCTTAGCCGTTATTGCTGTACATGAAAAACAGGTATAAGTCTTGCTTCAAGTGTGGGAGCTTCAAATGTTCAGATGTTCAAATCCCAAACAGTTAACACTGTGCATTCTATAGGACTGTTGCGATTGTAATTTCAGAAAAAAAAAAACAAATTAAGCAGTATGAACTTGATTGTGGAAAGTAGTCTGTCAGTGGTTAAAAATCTCTGAGCTCGCAATTAGAAGGTTGTGAGTTCAAGATGCTAGAAATGCCAGAGAGCCACTGTTTGGCCATTTCACACTCAACTACTTGGTTTGTATTTTCTCTCAATCGTAACAAAAAATCATTTTGGAAAAAGAATGCATGTAGACGAAAAGAGGCTGTGCAAATTTGCTCAGAAACATTGTTGACTTGTGCTTGCTATCGACGGTGTTGAAATGTTTTCGGTAAAATGCACTCATGACGTTTTCATCATTTTACCCTCCTACAATTGTGCTGCAAGCGGCCACTTGTGCAAATTAGGGGTTACAGAAAAGAGTACTGAAACAAGTCAATTTTAATCAAATAGTCATTGTCACAAAGACATTGTCACAAAGCAGCTTTACAGATATCTGGATTTAGATTCCTGATGAGCAAGCCAGAGAAAACAGTGGCAAGAAAATACCCCATGGGGGGAAAAAAGTACTAAGTGTGTTGAAAGGATGTTCAGTATCCAGGTGAGATTATCCCCTGGAGCAAGGGTGAGACTGTTTTTGGGAAGGGCAGATCTTTAGGGTATCCATGTGGACCCATCCACAGCAGTAGGAAGTGAGCCGCAAGTGCAGAAGTAGAGCATCAAGATGAATCAGGCAGGTCAGAAGATCGAGAGGAGCCACAGCAGTAGAAGTGTATCCTTAAGCATCCGAAGTGCATATCGAGCGAAAGAGAAAGAGAAAGAACAGATTATTAGGTATGCTCTTATCCTACAGTGGTTTAAAAGGATGTACATTGTGATCAGAGTACACAGTGTGAAATCCTATAGCAGGCTAACTGACAGGATATAAAGTCCAAAAAGCTTTTACTGTTTGACTTTGGTTTGCAGCGTGAACGAGATGAAGTCATTTCACATTTAACCAACAGAAGCTTTGTGCCCCATCAGAATCTATTAATTCAGGTTACTGAAATAAAAAATGTTTGCCTTGATGTATTAAAAGAGCATTGATTGGCACAACTAAATCAAGTAAGGGCAACCTAGATGAACTAACTGAATTTTGAATAAATCATGAAGCTTCTCCACACTTTACGTCAGTAAGCTCTTGGATGCTAATATGCCCTAGATCTACACTGCTGGCACAGATTTGAGGTCTGAAGCGTATAAATCATTCAGCTCTACTCGAGTAGTACATACGTTATTTGAAGGATGTAGTGATTGGCCAGTCGTGAACCCTGCCTGAGGAATTCAAGCCATAACTTTATAAGTAATGAGGTGAGCTGTTTGATTTGGTCGGGTAACAAAAAGTATCACATTTCTTGGTTCTTTACTAATGTCAGGAAAATATGTTTATTTTTTATTAAGTAAATGTCTAAAACATATAAGAGATGATAATGAATACTGCATTACTAGTGTGAATGGGTTAATGGGAAATTGGATATTGGCAATTTACTTGATATTTACTTTTACTTACTTACTTTTATTCATTTAGCAGATGTTTCATCCAAAGCAACATACAAATAAGGAAATACAAGCAAAGCAATACATCAAGCAGAGAACAATACAATGGAATTCACGGAAGAAGTGGGTCTTTAGCTGTTTTGTGAAGATAGTGACGGATTCTGCTGTCCAGATTGAGGTTAGAAGTTCATTCCACCGCTGAGGGATAGTCAGTTTGAAGGTTCTGGAAAGGGACCTCTTGCCTCGCCGTGTAGGAACTACCAGGCATCAGTTGTAAATTGATCGCAGGTTGTGGGAGGGAACGTAAACCTCAAAGAGAGTGTTGAGATAAAGGGGTGGTGTTCCAGACAAGGTCTTACACGTGAGCATCAAGGCCTTGAATTTGATGCGGGCAGCTACAGGAAGCCAGTGGAGGGAGATGAAGAGGGGTGTGACATGGGTCCTTTTGTGTTTGTTGAAAACAAGGCATGCTGCTGCATTCTGAATCATCTGAAGGGGTTTGATGGAGCTGGCTGGGAGGCCCGAGAGTAGTGCGTTGCAATAGTCCAGTTTTGAGATAACTAGAGCCTGGACTAGTGGCTGTGTGGCATGATCAGTGAGCTCGGGTCTGATTTTCTTCATGTTATACAGAATGAATCTACAGGACTGTGCAGTTGTTGAAATGTGGTCTGCAAAGTTCAAGTGGTCATCAAAAGTCACCGCAAGGTTTCTGGGAGTCCTGGTTGAGCCTAGCTATACAGTGAGGTTGTGGTTGATTGAGGGGCAGGTGCACTTAAGGTGCCGTTCCTTCATCCAGTCCGAGATGTCAGACAGGCAGGCAGAGATGCATGCTGAGATCGATGTTTAAGATATTTAAGGAATCAATTTTGATAAAGTTTTTGATCACATGTTTCAATAATATCTGTGGTTTTGCTTTTTAAACTAAGCTTTAAGGCTGTATTTGTGTTTGTCTTCCTTCTATCAGGAGATGCTTCATCCTTTCTTTCTTCATCTGGGCCTCTGAACACAGACACAGATATTTATTTTATGTACCTATATCTGTGAGTGTGTGGCCCGTGAGACTGCCGTCCATCTCTAGCTGTGCACTGTTCCAGTTCAGGGAAAAAAAACAGCTTCACGCTTTCCTAAAATGCAGTGGCACTATACTGACTACCATACTGACTACCATAGCCATTTCGAATTGGTCTCAAATCTGATTGGTCAGATTGGTGTTGATTAATATTCTATAACAGCATCTCTGAAAGTAGTTCTGGCTGTAAGGCAAATGATGGGTTTATATTAATGTGCTCATTCTACAGTAAAAGTTAGCGTCTCTATAGTAACAACTCACACAGGTGGATGCTCTATGTAATCTAAGACTAACAACAAATGGATTAAAAAAAATCACTGGATGGATTAAAATGAAATCAAATGGTGAAATTTTCAGTAAGAAGAAGTTTATTTAACATTTACAGAAGGAGTTTCCAGTGTCAGTGCTTAGTAACGTCATTAAGGTTTACACCATGGGAGAGACGTTTCCGTGTGTTTTCTGGTTTCTCGGTTTCACAAGACTGTGAGTAAACTGTGAGGAAGAGGCTACTGAGGGAACTTTCTATAGCTGTTTATAATGTAAGTAATGAAAAGTAACTATAAATGGATTAAAAAGTATGATGTCTTCTTTAATAAATAACAAATTGTAACCTTTGGTGTAAGAGGAATACAGCACTTCAGGGCAGGACTGTTATTGGAAAATAATCAGTGTTAGGGTGGTAACAGGAACTCCGATGCACATCGGGCCACATCACGCCACCCCGTCGCTGATTATTTTTCTATATATTTCCCTATACACCATGTCCCAAGTGTTTTATTCCTTACTTGACAGTTATCTAGCATATTGACAATATGCTCAGTTCCATTCAAGCTGCCAGTTACTGAATAAACATTTCCTGCGTTTTGACCTTGAACAGACATAACCAGGGGCTTTGAATATTTCATTATCTGTTCGGAAACACACAGGAATCGATAGCATGTCCAGACATGGCGAGACGTGCTAGTCAGTGCGTATCTCAAGCCTGACCAGCTGCTGTGTTTCAGCAAACTGTGGAGCCAAACTGCAACATACTGTATATAAGATCCTACATTGACTTTGATCATATGATTACACCATTTAGCACAAAAAAAATGGTTTATTTAAATATAAATTAGGCTGATTTGCATTATATTCATTAAATATAATCAAAGTTGAGTTTGTTTCTACCTCTTTGTTGTCATATAGTGTAACATAAAGCACACATTCAGGAGACAAAAGCCCATGCTGGAAATCTTATTTGAAATCTCACCCATATAATTATAGCACCATGACATACTAATGCAATTCTACACACAGTCATGCACACCAAATATTTCCCAAGCATGGAAAGTGGTAAGATGTCCTACTATGAAATATTACAAATGACTAAGATTATGAGTTAAGATCATTTAATGATTATTTTTATACCACAGCACTGTTAAATTCTCAATTCTGGTTGGTCAGAAGGTGTTGATTCATTTTCCATAACAGCAGGTCTGACAATAATGTCAGCTAAAAGCATATTAATACTTTCATTCTTATACTTTATCATTTCTATAGTATCAACTTACTTGTATGGTGGATGCTCCATATAAACAGATTATTAACAATGTGTGTAATCATTGATCTGTAGAAGATGAGATCATGGAAGGGGTCTCCAGTGTCAGTGCTTTGTAACAGGCAGAGGTAAAGCCGTAACACGGGAAAGTCCTTGCAACAGAGAGCTTTCTTGGTAACATGACAAGCTTCATGTTATTGTCTTATTAAGGGCAAGAGAGATAGAAAAGAGAGACTGGTGAGAGAACTTGTAGTTATATCTATAAGCTATAAGTGATAACAGGAACAAATTAGTTTCGTGGACGTTCCACGACATCAAACAAATAAAATGTATGACGTGTCATGGCTGATGTGGTAGATTTCATTCTATTTGATATATGAATGAAGTCGAAGAAAAGATATAACAGCTCTTCATACAAATTGAGTTGGGTGAATTGTTGCAAAGAGAATTTTCAGTACCTGTTCATAGGGAAGAATAGTTAATTCATCAGTTCATTTTCTTTTGCCTTGAATATGACAAACATCATTGTAATGGTTCTACAATAAACCAGAGATCCACTTGAGAATCACATGTGCTGATTGAGTCTCCAGATATGGTTTTTCACCACCAAACTCAACTCATGAGGTAGTGCTCCAAGACATCTGGCCACTGCTGGGTCCTAATGTTGACAAATTCCATGACTGACAAACACTTGGGAAATTAGCAAAAAGCCCTGAAGCTTAGCACAGACCCAAATGTAAATATTCCATGCTTGGCAGAAACTGGTGGAATTAATAGACACGGTTTGTAAAGCGCTTCTCGGAAGTTGATTAATTCCGTTTTTCTGCCAGAACACTGTGATGACCTGGTGCGATTTATGAGTATGAGCGTTGGAAGGAATAACTGTTCCCTGTCATTTCAGCAGGCCACGTGTTCAGAGTAATTTCACTTTTATTGTCCAGCCGCAGACTCCACAGGAAAATTGGGGCGCCAGAGAAATACCTGAATCAGGTCATAATTCATGACGACTCGAGGATTACATACACGGCGAAACAGGAGAGAGGGTGAAAAAGTGGGCAATAATGTTGGGAAAGATAAATAGATCATCCTGCATCACAGCAGAGGACAATGAGAGACAATATTGCATGCATGCAAAAATATTAAGGAATGAGTATTAAATACATCATTTCTGAATTCGAAAAATATTTCACCAACAATCATAAAGTAACTTTTTTCTGAGTTCTGCGTTTAAAACCCTATCATATACTGATTTCAAATACTTTTTTGTATTTTGAATACATTACAACTCAAGACTGCATACATGGTACATTCCCAACATGTTTTATTCATGGCTGTTCCTGAGAAATAATTTTTTTCCTGATAGAAACACAGTCAAAGCACTGTGGCACATGTGCACATCCCACAAATCATAAATCCATTAGCTTGGCCACTGGGCAAGTACAAGCTACAGTGTGCTGCTCAGTCCCATGGTTTGTTTGGAAACCTAGCTGACCAGGCTGAAAAAGTGACGGCTAATGTAATGCAGGAAGGTATGGTGAGCTAATTAATTTAAGTGCATTAATACAAACTAAGAAAAATGAACAAGTATGAGTATGAGATGTTGTTGTGTTCTGTCCTCTCATCATGGTTGTGTTGTTTAACAAAGAAAAAAAAAAGTGCTGTTTTTGTTAAGAGACACTTAATATTTTTGGAAGGATTCTCTGGAAGTGTCAAGAAAGAGGAGTTTATGCTTTCCAGTTTCTAGGTAAAATGACAAGCTGCATTTTATGAGAGAGAGAGAGAGAGAGCGAAAGAAAGAAAGAAAGAATAGGAGATACAGATGAGGAAACAACTATAAACTGATTAAAATGCGTAATGTGTCATACATTAATAAAATAAACATTGTAATCATTGGAAAATTGCTGCAGTATAAGCGAAATAACACACTCCAGACTGTGTGGTTATACAAAAATAGTCCACTTTGGGGTGGTACTCCTTGGCACGGATTATTTTTGTATAACTGCATGGTCTGTTGTAATGTGTATTATACCTTATTAATTCGAATTTGGCTATTGTCTTGATTTTCTCAGAATATGTTTAACCATGAGGTGATGTATTATGCATATTGTGCTAGCAGGATAGTTATATGTCTGCTTTCAACTGCACTTTATTTTGTTAGTTATTTCTTTCCTTTTTTTTGTTTTGTCGTTGTTTCCACATACCTTTTCCTGATTTGGAAAATCTGAATCTGTGCACGCTAATTAATCCACCTAGTAAAAGCAGTTGCACCATCAGCCAGATTGCGCCTTAGTTGATATGTGTGTAGTGCAGCAGGTGGTGGGATTCAGAATGAGTAAATTGTGTTGTAGTTACAGCACCAAGGTGTGTTACACCACTATGAAAGATCATTGTGTTTAATCTATGTTTGCTATATGATTTACTGTAATACTAAGTAAGACCAGAGTCACTCTTTACGATGATGATAATGATGATGATGATGATGATGATTGTGTGAGTAAGTACATCTTTAATGAATCCACTTTATTGTTATTACAGGCAGAGAATGAATTTCATTACTGTTGTAGACTCATCCATGTTCACCACAGACCCAGTTATTTAGTTATTTACACTCTCTCTCCCTCTTGAAATAATTTCTCTTTGCTTCAAATGTACTGGGTAAAGTTAAACTTAATTGCACCGTAACTCACGATGGGTCTCGTGGGATATATTGTCTGCTGCTCTCCCACTTTTTTTTATTGTTTACTTTCTGCAGGGGGAAAAGAAATCTCATCTTTCCGTGTCGCAAATCCACTATTCCAGTCCAGAAGGCACATTGCAGAGAAGAGGCTCTGAGTCTTTATGGACAGCTTGAGCTGTGGAGTTGAAGTACATCGAGTACAGGTTCAACCCAGAGCCAAAACATTTCACACATTCATTTGGTGCTGGTGGTTGGTTGGATGGATAAAATACTCCAGAGTCCTTTCATAACCATATACTGGCTTGAGTGGTTGCTGGAAAATGGAGTGAGTTAAAGCAGTCAATAGTAATAAACAGCCATTAAGAATTTAAAGATTTAACAATAACAAAAAGCAATAATGCTGCTGCTTCCACAGACCACAAGGAAGCATGAGGAAAAAAAAAAAAAAAAAGCTAATCGTGTCAGTGCATAACCCATAGGGGAGCGCTGACACAATTGTAACACACGTTTTCTCAACATTCATGCATGCAAATGTGACTTCATTACATCCATTTACAAGTTCATCACTTCTCCCTGTCCACTGGAAAAACGGCAGAATTTGACCACTCTCGCAAGAGATATTTGTATAAAATAAAAAAATAAAATAAAATAAAAAAAACATAGTTGGAGAAAATGAGGTAGAATGGAGTCAGAAAAATGTTTCAAATATTTTTTCCTTATATGTTCAAAAAACTGAAATCCATGCAGTACACACGTATCTCTACATTACCTTTTTGCATCATTTTCAGAGTTTGTACATGCTCCGTGTTTTTGCAAAATTGTAATAAATCATGGGTGTCGCCTGGGGAACAGTTGTACCATCTTGCTTCATGAGGTCTCGGAGTGTTAAAAGTAGTACAATGTGACAATGTTGAGACAGAAAAGACACACACACTGATATTCGTGCTCGTATATGCATATGGATTAAATGGGTGATTGTTATGTGCGGGCTTCTGTGTGTGTACATAATGGACATCTGATGTTCATTTTAATTACTTCATATTTAACATCGAAGTTATATCACACTGACTAAGAATGAATGGTGATGTTTGACATTATATGGAAACTATGAAGTCTATGAATATCTATCTGAATGAGTCACATGGTCTTGGCAGCAGAAAAATACCAATATATACAAGGTGCTAAGGTCTTGCCTAAGTGTTTAAACCAACAGAGACAAACCTCCACCTCTAGATTACACACCATATTAGAAATTGGGAGCTTGGCAAAAATCATGGTCATCCCACAATAGAGGCAATTCCCAGAGCATGTATTTAGTCTTTTATCGAGTGGGAGTAGAAGTGCACAAAATTATAAAGTTGTAAATGACTTTTCCTTGTTCGCAGTCCAAGGCCACACCACATGCTACAGTCAGGCAGAACCAGCGTTCACATCCAGAAGTGGCTGCTAACACCTTCTATACTGGCACTGATGTGTTATCAGTGAATTTTTCTGAATAAAATCAGTGTTGACTATAATACGAATTCTCTGAACAGGAGGAGAACCGGGATCTCTGTGTGCTCCGAGAAGCTGTTGGGAATTGTCAATCACTGGTTCCATATTAACTGGGTTTGTACAGATCCTTAAAAGTCTTTAAAATGCTTGATTTTGTAAAATTCGGCAGGTCTCAGGTGTCTTCTATGTGTCTAAAGTAACACCATTATGGCTAATTTTCATTTCACTTGAAGTTACTAGTACATGAAACCGGACAAACCTTCTATGAGACATCTTGATATTTACTGTTTCTGTGAAATTACCTAAGAATGCATTGTAACACTTCTGAGCACTGATATTAAACTACTAACTGGGATAATGTTACTTAAATAGGTAGCAATGTTTAGCTATTGGTGTCTTTTCTCCCTGCCTGATTTACAGGACATCACACTATTATATTTTGTTTAAGGAAAACAATCAACAGAGTGGTGGTGTGATGAGGCTCGATGTGAAATCTTAGTTACAGCTTTACCTCTGACTGTTACAAAGCACTGACACTGGAGACTCCTTCCAATAAATTTTTCACTGTTAAATAAATAGTCAGTTTTTTATTATTAGGTGTAGATTACGTGTACGTCAGCTATAGACCTATGAATAAGCCTTTGTTATAGAAATGATGATGTATTAGAACAAGTGCATAAATATAAACCTGTGGGTTGCCTTCCAAAATAAATCAACACCTTTTGACCAATCAGATTTAAGTATTCAGTGATGGTGGAGTTTCACACATTTAAACTTCTGGTATGAAACATTGCATTGATTTTTATTAAAGCTGGATTTCAACAGTGTAAGAAAGAGCTTAACATTCAATAAAAGCTAGACTGGAGTATGAAAAAAAAAAAAGATTTGCCATAGTGGATTGAGCTTTATTTTATTTTTTTATGTCATTTCGATATAAATTCCCTTCCTTTTCAGAAAGGATGTCACAACTGATTTGTCAAGAGTGTGTTGACGGTTTAAAGTCGGATGTCTGAAATTAACTTCCTGAGAAATTGTTCAGCAGTGTCCTGTCTCACAGCCCTTCCTTCTGGGCAGTCCACAGTAATTGGATCCACTGCATCAGGGGTTGTGGTTCTCCTGTGGTAGGATGCTTTCCTTTCTAATTGTGGCTGTATTGTGCAGCCATGGTTATGTCACACACCCTGTCAGCGGCCACTCGTAGCAGGTTTTAACAGTTGAATGGTGACTTGAGAATTCTTGAATAGTAATTTGAGAGGGCTTTTCCTCTTTTTTAGAGAGTGCAGGGAAGTCGAGTCTGAGGTCCATTAAGGGACTCTGGGTGTGCTGTCATTTACATATACGTCCCATTTCACATACAGTTGTAGGGTAGGCTAGGACACTGGATTCTACACCTTCAAGGACATTGGATTCTACACCTTCACCTTCACCTAGAGGAACAAACCAAGCAACCTAAAGATACGTTAAGTTATGTTTATTGTCACTGTACAAGTACAATGAGATATCGTTTGGAGCAAGCCAGTAGCTGCTATCAAGTGTAAAGAATAAGACAATAAATATAAAATAAAGGATACAAATAAAAAACATATTCAAATGTCAGTAGAAATAAAGTACAATGGCCTACAATGACCTCTAAAGCATATTAAATTGTAGACGTTTTTTTTTTTTTTAAGTGAAACTGTTCGTCAATGGTTCTCTGGATAGTTAAAGGTTGACATGCTTGGTTTTATTGTCTATGTGTTAAGTTTGGTTTAACTCAGATATTAATTTCATTATTAACCATTTATTCATCACTAGTTGCACTTAAGAGTTAACTGAAAACCTAGAGTTTTTTTTGGCAAATGTCAGGCTATGGCGCTGCATCTGAGATGACATTTGAGGGGGCTAATAATATCAGAAATGAGTTTAGTTTGGACTACACGTGACATTTAGATTTGATGCATATGGAGATTCACAGTTTGAGGGAAAATCTGTGCAAAGAACCCAACCAACCTGCTCCAGGCTTCTCTGTGAATGGTTGCCAAATTGGATTGACTGTTTCCACCCCCAAACTGCCAGATGAATGATAAATCATAAAACACTGCAGACATGATGAATAATCAACCAAACCAGCCTGATGCTTATACCACTTATATACACGTAGCTTTCTAAAATGGTTCTGCTTGAAACCCTTTGTGATATCGGTTGAAACCCTCTATTAGAGCTCTAAACATAAACTTTTTTTTTCAAAGACTGTAGGGGAAATTGTTCTCATGTGGATTGATGGGTTTTTTTCTAAGAGTGCAAGGAAAAGTGTTCCTCAGTGGTTCTCTCGATAGTTCAATTCTTTCTTAAAGAATTTTTTTGTAACCCTCTCTGATTGAAGAAGGTATTAGGGGTCTACAAGCAAATGTTCCTCCATGGCTTTCTGGATGGTTAAGGGTTCTTAGCTTCCCTAATAGGTTCTGCTCGGGAATATTTCTGATTTGGAAACATTCTGTTGTAGGGTTTTACAAAATACCTTTCAGTCTGCTCCTAGAGAGGGATGGTTATGGGTTGCTAGCTGCCTAAAGCAGTTCGATTTGGAACCATTTCTGAAAGAGAACCCCTGTGTTGTAGAGTTATACATAGAGGCTTTAATGGTTTATTGGGAGAAACTAAGGAACTGTTTAGGGTAGATGCTAGCTGAGGCTTTTTATAAGAGGCTAGTTATGAACTCAGTGATGACTTTGGCCTGGTGTACTCTTGGAAAACAAGCATCTATCTAGCACCCTAGAGGGTTCTTCAGTTTGACTTTCTGGAAGGGAACCATTTTTTTTAAGTATCGAAGTATGAAGTTTTTTTGTGAGGAAAATTTTTTGTGAGGAAACCTGAAATATATCATTCATTCATTCATTTATCTTCAGTAATGCTTTATCCTGGTCAGGGTTGTGGTGGACCCAGTGCCTATTCTGCCATCAACATGCAAAAGGATCATGGAGGTGTCAGGCGGCACAAACATTTGACCAGTGTAAAAGATAGCCAGGGGGCTCCATTTCCATTTTAGCCACAGTTAATATTTTTAATATATCTTTTAAGGACAGTGATCATATACAAGACATTAAGCTTACCATGGATCAGACTAAGCTAGACCAGCACTGGATAGAAATGGACAAATGAAATGATCTTTATATGAGCTGATCAGGTCAGGTCAATGGTTTGGCAATTGATGTCATTCTATTTGAAAATACAAAGTTGCCTGAATCTGGCAACCCTACTGAAAAGAAGAGTTTCAAGCTTCCCAAGCTTTAGCACATGTTTAAACCTGTTTCCATGGAAATATAAAAATGCATCAGAAGACTGAACTTGTTTCCAAAGAAACTCTCAATAGGAAGAGAGCTCTTTTCTGCCCTCAGCCATTGACCAGGCCAACCTGATAGCTACTTTGCTAAACCAGGTTATCCTACTTGATGTTTTTGAGTGCAGTCACTAGCTCTTTACAGTATGTTGGATTCTGTGAGTGAGGGTTTTTTATGAATCATGCTGTAATGCTGAATGAACATGGGTGCTATGGGAACAAATGATGAGAAGAGGAAAATATGTTTTCACCTTGTTAGCCACAGATGCACCTCTGGCAAAAGAGACACTGTTACCATAGAAACAAAATATGGCCGTGGCATGTTTCGGGTTCTTGTGGGATTTGTCCTTTTATGAGCTTTACTGAGCACAAGCCATAAGGCAAACTAAATAAAACACACACGGGAGCCAAATGACTCAATCCAGCCTATAAATGTAGATAACAAAGAAGACAAACAAATTAAGAAGCTATTTAACTCAGTAAATTTCTCTCAATTCAATATGCTACTACAGACTATGATTTTTGGAATTATGATAATAATTACTGCTTATATTGTACGACATGTTCAATCTTTACATTTTAAAAGCTGTCTACAACCTCTTTTGGATCGTTTGAGCAGCTTTGAGATTTTCTAAATTCATCAAATGCCAGAGGCCATACACTTTCGATTAGGTCTGAAGATTGAAAGTCATTCCAAGCTTTTTTTTTTTTTCCCCAAGTTATTTCCAAGGTAACACTTTATTTGAAGTACCCACATATGGCCTTTATTACACATTTATAAGCACTGCATAAATAATTTATAACACACTGTTGGAGAATTTATGAAGGGTCAAAACTGGTGGTACTAGAGGTTTTATGTGACTTTGTCTATACGTGAAAGAGTGAAGAGTAGAACCCCCTTGTATAATTAAAATTCATTACCTTATAATTAATTATGACTTTGACAAAGTTGATGAGAGTATACATAGTGCTTTATAACAGTGTTATAAATGCAAATTCGATTACCAAATTGTATTGTATACCAAGCTGTATTATAACGGTGCTTCATTTGAATAAATAGTCTCTTAGTAACAAGCACTTCAGACAAAGAACTTTATAAAAAGTAAATAAAAAGTAGATGTATTAAAAGCACATCCCCAGCGTTAAGATAAGATGGCAGATGGACCCTGTTTTTTGGAAGATTTCTCAATATTTTATGAATGTGCTTATACTAAAAGCAATATAACACCCAAGATAATGATAAAAATTACAGTCTTACACAGAAACCCATAATGATCATTGAGACCTCTTCTCTCATATTTCTTTCATATAGATACAAACCAGCATCCATTATAAAACCTTTCGTCTGGTCACAGGGACATAAACTTTATACAAATCCTCCATTATTGCTTTCTAAAACATTTATGCAATGTTAAGGAATGTGTTATGTATTCAAATAGACTGTTTAGTATAAACCAAATTAGAATAAACCAAAACACATTATGATTAGATGCAATTTTTTTGAATTTATGCATTTAAAGATTCAATAAATTAGTAATTATTTCCAAGTCACCAATTAACACAACCTTTCGTACAACAGCACGTAGGATGAGTTTATCCTGAACCAGGGTATAGCAGCAGAGAGAAATGGCAGCAGATTACTGTGTGCTTAACACATTTTGCAGTCAAATGTGATGTAAATATGACAATATTAACCATTACAAAATACTGATGTATTCATCTACCTATCTGTCTTTTCATTAATTCATTAAAAAAAGCAATGCCTACATGCCAATTTGAATCATGTTGAAAATGCTGTTAGAAGATTCCATGGAAACAAACCGTTCCACTGTGTAGTAGAGTGGAGTGCGCTCGAGATATAAAGCACTGTTTCTAACACATTTTAAAGACCAAGTTGTTGATGGAGAACATTTGTTAATTGTTTTTAACATCACGATATCACGATATTTATAACGAGTCACGATATCATTAGCCTACGTGTTATTATTTTATAAAGCAATACTATGATTTTAGTTCAGTGTACTTTTATATTTCTAAGTCTTTTAGTTCAGAGCATAAGACAAATAAGACCTACACATTTCCTCCCTCCTCTGTAGAACTTAAAATATCCAAACTGGCAGATGTAATAGCATTTAGATGTCTGTTTGTACTTCAGGCAATACAAATTTAATGAGTCCATGGGGATTATGAACTAGAGGAAAAAGCATTCCCCTGACTGGTTTAAACTGGTTTTAAAATATAACTTTGCACCTAGCTTAGAGCTAAGAGAAATCTGTTGGGAGAGTCATGTCGACATATAAAACAGGGCAAAAACTGAATCTAGTTCACCAGTCGTGTGGCAATAGCGTAGGGAAACCTTTTTGAAAAGTTTTAATGAGATAAATGATTTTTAGCAGCATGTTAGGAGTCTTAAATATGTGATTTTCCTAAAATCGCATGTGTCATACATCATCTAAATTTCTTCAAGGATTTGCATAAATATAAATATACTTTGTATATGTATATATATATATATATATATATATATATATATGTATTTATATATATATATATATATATATATATATATATATATATATATATATATACACATGATTCTATTGTTATCTCTTATCCATTATTTGTTTCACAACCAGACGTAATCTCAGATTACAAGTTCAGGAACACAAAATGTCCACTAGAATCTTTCCAGGTCCTCACATAGTTCTATTTATAGTACTGTATGAATAAGACACAGAAAGTGGCCTCAGTTATCTGTCTGGGCAGTTCATCGCTTGCTGTGTGCTCACTTGGGTTATTACAGGCACCAGAGTGTTGGGCGGACAGCGGACAGCATTGGAGCATTGGACATTTTGTTTTCTCTCTCTCTTTTATATATATATATATATATATATATATATATATATATATATATATATATATAAACTATACTGTGGGACATGTTTTGGGTTGACTTGTCATATTACAGCAAGAGTATCAAATTGAAATTCTGCCCACAATATGTTTGTGAGCCTTTCAAGGGCTATTTGTTCTATATATCTATTCTGTGGATTAACACAGAAACAACCTACACACTGAAAGTAGAATAGGACCCTTCTAGGAAAAGGAAGGACTAACAAACTATTTAAACACTATTAGATGATAACATTTATTATACTGATAGCCATTTGACTAAAGTTAGTTTATACTCCAAGTCCAGTTAAATAAGAATATCTGTACACCTGCACATTAATGCACTTATCAAATCAGCCAATCATGTGGCAACAATGCAATGCATTAAATCATGCAGATACAGGTCAAGAGTCTAATTAATGTTCACATTAAACATTAGAATTGTTTTTTTTTTTTTTAACAAAAGTGATCTAATTGCCTGTGGCATGGTTGTTGGTGCCAGACGGGGTGGTCTGAATATTTCAGAAACTGCTGATTTCCTGGGATTTTCATGCACTACAGTCTCTAGAATTTACACCTAATGATACAAAAAACATCCAGTGATCAGCAGTTCTGGATAACCCAGAGGAAACCCACGTGGAAATGAGGACACCATGAAACACTCCACACAGACAGTAACCTGAGCTCAGGATTGAACTGGGACCCTGGAGCTGTGAGGTAGCAACGTTACCAACTGTACCACCATGTCGCCTGGAGCTAAACTTGTCCGTCCCATATCTGGGATGTACTACGTTTATGTGTCTGCACAGCAAGAATCATATTAGAACCTGGAAAATATCCCTCCGGTGGCCTCTGGCCGGTGTGTTTTCTTCTCTCTTTAGCCAACATGGAATAGATTTATTGCCTCAGGCACCAATATCTCTAAAACCGGTCTCAGACTTGTTAAATCTCAGATGTACTGTGGCTAAGAGCACATTCATGGAGCTTTGAGACATCTATGAAGCATTCATTTTCCATTCTCATTCATATTGGAGGTTTGTGGAAGTTCTTAAATATATTACTTATTACTTTGCAGAAGGCACATTAGTGCTTCTTAACAATGTTATAAAAGATCTTTATCCTCTTACCTTTTGTATACAAAGGATAATACTAAAGAAGTTCCAGAATCAGAGGTGCACTTTAGTAATTCTCTTGTCAATGAAGCAGTGACTTGGTGTTGCAATGAATGAATTTAGATCTGGGTCAGCTGTTCTTGTCAGAATGAGGTACTTCATTAAAAACAGATAGTGTATTAGAGTTGAATTCAAAGGACTGAAGCTCTTTCATGCACGCCTTCCAATTCATGTTAGCATCTTCCATCTAGTCGAGCGCACCCTCACAGAGCACAATACTGCTCTTCATCTAGGATTACGGGTCTAATTGCTCGCTCCCAGAATAGATCAAAGTCATTTTGAAAGCAGACCTGTCCTTTTGGGCCACCCAGAGAAATAAGAAAAACATCATCTTGCAAATAAGATGAACATTAAAAAAATACAGTTAGTTATATCTCTAAAGCTGAATGCCATGTCTTGTCTTGCTGCAGATAGCTTGAATAATGCTGTCACCAAACACTGAGGTGCTCAATATCAGGCCATCAAACTGATCTAGGATCATCTGTTCCGGGCTAAAAATGGTCAGCCTGTTCTTTCTATAAATAATCCAGGAGGATCTGCTGCATCTTTATTGCCACAGAGAGAAACTGTGCCTGTCCTGTCTATTTAGACTGATGATGATGGGATTTTTACTAAGGGCAATGGCTAATTAAAACACATGGGATGGTTTCACTAAGAGCAAATAATTAAATAATTGCATTTGTTGAAAGTGTGTATTAGTGCTTAATTATAACAATATTGTAAATTCAAAATTAATCATCATATGGATGTACCCAAATATGAATACATTATTTGGAATGAACAGATACTGTTCAAAGTGGCTGCAAATACAGATATGAAAAAGGTGTCCTATTCATTTTTTTCCCTTTGGAAAGCTTGCCATAAAGGTTCATCTGGTTAAGACTAGAGGTGTGCATTGGGACTGGAATAAAGATAGACAAATACTGCCATTGTGTTATACCCCTATATCACCCCATTTGTTTGAGGAGCCCAAGAATTTTATTACGACTAAACTTAGGCCCCATCAATGACATCAACAGGTATCAACAAGTCTGTTGGATAAGCTACAGAATCTTAGAGCTATAGATTTGGCCAGTGGTGTGCCAATGCATCCTGGCCTATAGCCTCTGTCTCTGACCTGCCCATGAACCACAATGGATAGTGAATTTTTGTGTCTTGTGAATTTGCCAATACCTGGGCTTGGCCTGGAAGGTAGTCTGGTCTTAGAGAAAGAAGATGTGCATCTGCCCACTCTCAGAACTTGTTCACCCTCCTCAACAGCACTGATGACTGAGGAGTTTAGGCATTCCTGAAAATGTTGCAGCAATAGCAAAACAGTTTTTATTTCAGTGCTGAAATTGAGCATTGATTTTTCACAAGCCCTTCTTCATGTTGGGAGTCATCTGTGGTTACTGTGTCCATTTTTCCAAGGAGAACACCTAAGGTCATACCCGAAGGAGAAAATGTGAACTGGACCAACCCTTTAGGATTCACACACATGCTCCTGTCACTTTTACTGACACATGCACCTGTGATATGGCTGACAGCAGGTTAAAGCATTCAGCCAACACTGAAATGGCCAGAGGTGCAGCATTACTACTATAGCCAAATGTACAAAGTCTGCCTATGGCCATTCACAATTTTCTAACTGCATCCATGACAAAGATGGCTCAATCTGTCAAGGTGGATTGCAGTGCATGCAAGTCAAGCTATATGCCAATGAACTTCACAGTCTGTACAGGAGTCAAATGACTCTCCTTGTGATTGACTTTTTGCCCCAGAGCTTTTAAATGTAAGATCAGAATCTCTGTCTGCCTCATCACTTGGTGTTGCATCTGGCCATATAACAGTCAGTCATCCAGATAAGGGAGTCCACACTGGCCCTGGTGTTGCATAGGCTCTAAGGCAACTTGCACGCACTTTGTGATACTGGCTGTTTTTTTGAACGAGAAAATATCTTTAAAAACATCCATCTTTATTGCCTATTTCTCTACTAGCAATTGCACTTGTGCAGCCAGCATAGCCATTTGGCTTGGGTCTCGTACCCACCACCCAAGGCTTTGGTTGTGGTTGATGGCGAAACAATGCCCTATAGGCATTGTACATAATAGCCACCAGGCTAATGTTATCAAACTCCAATTTTTCAGTTGCAGAAGGGAAAACTAGCCCACTGTCGACAGAATATTTTCAGAAATGACACATGGAAACAGCATCTTTTGGCAATTTTGATGAATCGTGCTCCCCAATGGCATTTCGGCCAGCCAAACTTGCCTTCTCTTTCTATTTTAACACACCCAGTGATTTAGTCCACCTCGTTGCTATGGCTCCTAGAGTATTCTTTTGCATATTCTTTGCAAAACCAGAATATCATTCTTTTTCATTTCTTTTGTATTAAGGCTGTATGTAGAACATCATTTAGGATATATTTACATATACCACTGGTGGGGCCACCAGTCACATTGCAAGAGGAATTAATCTCAGCCCTAAGGCTTCTCCATCTGCCATTACAGTCAGTATGCATGCCATATTATCAGATCACAGATTCAGTGAGCTTCTAAATGCACATAAGATCTCTTTAATGAAATTGGGCCATTGGAATTGGTACACTGGCAGATGTACTTTGAAATGGATTAAACATTTGATTAGCTGTGTCAGGTGAAAGGTCCAGTTGTATTTTTGAGAGTTTTATTTTTGCCAAGGGGTGAACTCTGCTGAACTCTGTCATTGCGCTCTGGTCACCAGAATGTTGGCCTACCAGTATTCCCTGCCAAAGTGAGCCTAAAGTTTAGAGAATGTGATGCAGCCATTGAATGTACATCAGGGTCAGTCTCTCGTTGAGAGACATCTACACTAATCTCCTCCAAGCCCTGTCCTTCATTACATTGGTGCATTGCCACTAACAACTCTTGTCTCATGCCCACTGCCAGGTCCTCTACTATGCATTCCAGTACAGCATAGGTGCTTACTCTTCCCTTTCAGTGGATCTGAACACTGAGCCTTCTGCTTGTTTCTGTTTCTGCCACAACAAAGCAGCAAAGGAGCTAACCTTTTGCTTCCTGGAGCAGCCCTGTCTGCTGCTTACTCCACTCCCTGCTGCAATAAGGCAGCATCAGCAAAAGGGAATGAATTCTCAGCAGTAGTCCCCTAGCCTGCTTATCCTGCAGTAAGTGCAAGGCCCTGTAAGGGCTTGTCTAAGATGCTCCAGTTGCAAACAATTTGCAAATTGGGCATTAATAATATCCATCATCCAACTCCATTGAGGCTCATCATCCTTGCCTGAAGTACAAGAGGTTGGGGAAACTGAAGAAAAGTTCATGAAAATTGCTCAATTTCCACAGTGCAGACCAGTATCATGAGGTGAGAGTAGTAATAAGCCTAATAACATAATTGCAATCACTCTCAAATAAATTACAGGGGTGCATAAGTACAGTTTAAAAACAGGAGGCCCTCAGTGAATGTTTGTTGGCCTGATTGTAATTGTCTCTTATTACCGATTTAAAGAATGGACGAGGATGTGTATTTGCACAGAGAGTAAGAGAGAGCAAGGGACGTGTGTGTGTGTGTGTGTGTGTGTGTAGAGAGAGCATACCGAGATGTCTATGGCACAGGGGAGACAGTGTGTGTCTAAGCTTTGGCTACAGCCTTTAGAGAGCCATGAATAGTTTATGTAGCAGATCAGGGAATCTCTCTGTGTGGAAGTTCACTCTGTTAGTTGCCATAGACAACAAGAGATGAATGAGAGGAAGATAGAAAATAAAAAGTAAACTGCATCTATCAAAGCAATACAGTGTGATACCTGGCTGATGCGCATGTGCACACTGAATGTTTCAGTTCAGTCAGAGCCTCTATCAGCATCTTTATGTAACTTTATGCAGGTTGGATCAGACATAGTGGGCCTCATTTATCAAACTGGATATGAATCAATTTATTCGTAAATCATTCATAGAAGCATTTGCATTGAAATGTAGTATTCATGAATGACAGTGCAGTTTGTTCAGAAAAACATTTGTAAATCTGAGCACTAAGACGACTCACTAATGAGATGAGTTACTGTGATTTTATATGTGGGTTATGCTGTCAAGTTTAAATCGCTTATTTATTTCAATTACACACACCAATTTAATGAATATTTTGTGAAACTCATGACTTGAAAGAAAGCAATTCAAAACAAATCCACCAACTTGGACAAAAGTAATGGCACCCTATAAAAGGAGATAGTTGGTGTATGTCTATGGTAACCAAAGCGCTGCAATGGCTGAGCTGCATTATTAGATTTACTGCACACCGCATTTAGGAGGTGCTCTTTCACAGTTTAGTTGTTCTTTTCTTGTTTTCAGCTCACTGTGAGTTCTGCCTTTCATAGAGTTTTGTCAGTGTCACTAAACTTAAATCATTTGTCTGTCATGGTAGTGCCCAGAGAGCCCTTAACTATACTTCCCAGCAGCCCCAGCACGTTACATGTCCTAATCACACTCACCTATGACTCGTCTCACCCTCATTAGCACCCCTATATAAGTTCTATTGTTTCTGTACCTTATTGTCAAGGTTTTGTTGTTGTTGTGTTCATGTCTTTTTGAGTGTGCCACATCCTAGCTCTTAGTCTGTGTCACCCTCCCTGCCCCACTTTGGATGTCACTCCATCTACCTGCCAACTCTGTCCATCCCTCAGCCCCCTTGCTCCACGGAGAACAACGCCCCACCTCCTTGCTCCACTGAGGACGTCTCCCTGCTCCCTTGCTCAGCTGAGTATGTCACCCTGCTCCCTTGCTCCACTGAGGACGTTGCTCCACCTCCTTGCTCCACTGAGGACGTTGCTCCACCTCCTTGCTCCACTGAGGACGTTGCTCCACCTCCTTGCTCCACTGAGGACGTCGCTCCACCTCCTTGCTCTGCTGAGGATGCGCTCTGCCTTCCTACTCCACTGAGGATGTTGGTCTGCCTCCTTGCTCTGCTGAGGATCGCTCTTCCTCCCTGCTCCGCTGAAGACGCCATTCCTTCCCCCTCTTGTTTCGCAGAGGAGATTGCTCCCCCCCCTTGTTTCGCGGAGAACGTTGCTCCCCCCCTGGCCTCACGGAGGACATCGCTCCCCCTCTGATTTCACGGAGGATGTCGCTGCCCCCTCTGGCTTTGTGGAGGACGTCGTGGCTTTGTGGAGGTCTCCATCTTGAACTTCGCTCCCTCTACTGGCTTTGTGGTGGCCGTTGCTCCACACTTATGCTCTGCCTTTGGACGTCGCTCCTCCTCACTGCCTGAGGGAGAACGTCGCATCTCTTAATACCCTGATCAGCTAAGAGACATCTTGTCTGGTGATCCAGGACCCCCTTTCGAACTTATTTCGCACTTCGGGAGCCACGTGCTAAAGGGGGGGGTTCTGTCATGGTAGCACGCAAAGGGTGCTGAACAATGCTTCCCAGCACTGTTTTGTTGTTTGTTTTGCACTTTATTTCAATAAATCTGCACTTGCATCCTCTGCTGCCTCTGCAAAATCCCTGACACTGCGCCATGAATTAGGATTTTACGTCTGATTGGCACTTATCAATATACGCGTGGGAGTACAAAGAAAATAAGTGTTACCTAAACTTTTGTAAATCTGGTGGTCTGTTAGTTTTGGCCTATGAAAACATTGCCATATAAATTGATTAAAAGATTAATAAATGAGACTAAATATTTGTTTGGAGGCTTATGTATCACACATAGTCTTCTTCTGTGCTTTTCCAATAGTAAATATGTCTTGTTCAGTTTTCTCTTTGGAGCCACCCTCACACAATGCACTAATACGCTAATTAATTTACTATTCAAAATCGCATTCATTAGAATCAGCTAATCTCCTAATCTCCTTTGTGATTTGATTTTGGGCCAGTTTTCACTTACCGGACATGCACAATGGTTCAATCAATAGGAGAGAAAACACAAGGGATCTCTTTTGATCTGCTTAAAGACAGTGAAAGTTTATTTTGAAGACCATTCATTTTTTTTTCAATGTTGAATTGATTTGCTTGAAGTCACAAAAAAAAATCAGCACAGAACCTCCTGCACATTTACCCTCATCACTAAATCCTGATTCTGTGAATAGGCAAATAGGAAACTCTACCACGGATGTTCCTTTGCTAGCATATTTCCAATAAAGCATGTGAGTTGATTAAGAAATAAGGTGTAGGCGTTAACTAACATCACCCTGAGCTAGCAAGCAACACCCTGACAAACAAGCTGTGGACATGCATCATTGTTCCGTCCTCACATGTGTGCAAGCAACTGCAGAGAGAAAAAACGTCTCCATCTTCTTAATAAAATAAAGACAGCTCGAAGAAGGATAACAATGTTTGCAATTTGCGTATAATATAATAACCATAAAAATCCAAAGTAAATATCTACTGTTAATGCAAATGGGAATATAGTTTTTCTTTTCTTTTCTTTTTTGCAAAATCACTGCAGTAACAATTAATGCTCTGTGATTTACCCACATTTTATGAAGTGTAATGTATTCATGTATAATTGATGGAGCCAGATGGTTTATTTTGTTGTTGTTGTTGTTATTATTATTATTATTATTATTATTATAAGCATCCCTGAGTTTGATCCCTGGTTTTATCCTGAACTTGGATTTCTTCGGGGCTCTCCGGTTTCCTCCTACTTCCCAAAACATGCCAGTAGGTGAATTGCAACCCTGACCCAGGATGCAGCAGTTACTAAAGATGAATTATTATTATTATTATTATTATTATTATTATTAAATCATGTTGTTGTTGTTGTCACTGGAAAGGTCTAATGCTGATGGTATTTGCACAAGTCTTGTGTAGTAGGCTTGCTGAACTGAAAGTCTGTCATGTTTTTTTGTGACTTTATTCTTCAGTACAGCAGATAAAACAATGACGAGGGGCGCAGAGGGGGCGGAGCCTCAGCGTTGCGATGTACAAACCGGGGACTCCAAAGCTGATGCATTTGGACTCTCACGCGTAACTCTCACGCGCTTCCACTTCCTTGTGCGCTCGCGCAGTCTCCGTCGCGCATATTCCAGCACGAGCGCACCGCCGACTCGAGCCCGTGCTACTTTTTCTTTTGTGAAAAAAACACAAAAAACGGCTTGTTCTTTCTGTCTGTATGCGAGCTATGCGGGTTTAGATGGACCGAGTCTGGTAGCGCGTGCCTGCTCTAGGAGTCCGGCCGCGGCCGCGTGCGACTCCGGGTTGCGCTTTTGGATGAGCGCGGCCGAGCCGGAGCGGCGCGCGCTTCACGAGGATGCTGCGGGGAAATGCCTGCGGGAAGGGAGGATGAGATGTGCGGGAAGGCGCTGGAGCTGCTCTCTGAGCTGTGCTCGCGTGGAGAGGTGCACAGCGACAAGTGCGCCGACTTCATCTACTCCTTCCGCGATCTGGGCAGACCGGACTACTCAGACTCCGGTAAGTTCCGACTCCCTTTACCAGCCAGTGCGCGTGCTTACAGAGTTGGTTACTGAGTTGTCACACTGATGCAAGGGCATTCCCAAGTAATGCATTGATACTGTTCTTCAAGAGTCATGTCAAACATATTGAAACGTATTGAAACTGATGTTGGATTAGCTTTTATCTCTTATCTGCTGCTCTCAGCTCCATGAAAACAACAACAACAACAACAACAACAACAGCAACAACAACAACAACAACCAAAACCATTTAAGAAGCTGTTAAAGTGTGCGAGACTGAAGATGGACTTTGTTGAGTGCTCTGAAAGCCGCACCCTTGTACTGACCATAATGTGCTTTCAAACATCACATCATGGCTGAAACCATTTTTACTAGCTTTATGGGGACATTATTTCTGTTTCCCTTCTGCAACCTTCCTACAGCTAATGCAAAACTAATACAGACAGCATTATGAAAAATGAGAAAAATGAGTTTCTTATTTAATTTGTCTTTATAAGTAGTAGTATAAGTATATCTCTACATAGTGGGTAGCTCCAGGGTCCCAGATTCAATCCTGAGCTCGGGTTACTCTCTGTGTAGAGTTTCACATGTTCTCTCCATATCTGCTTGGGTTTCCTCCGGGTTCTCTGCTTCCCTCCGACCTCCCAAAAACATGTCAGTGAGTGGATTGGTTGCTCTGAATCGAATGTGTGTGTGGATGTGTGTGTCCTGGGATAGACTGGCTTCCCTTAAAGGGTGTGTCCCCACCCCACCCCCCGCCTCATGCCCAGTGTTCCCGGGATACGCTCCATATCCACCGAGACACTGACCAGGATAAAGTACTTACTGAAAATGAATGAACGAATGAATCTATTATATAGTGTATTTGCCATGAAAGGAGGTGGAACTTCACTGGACACTGGTCCAACATCCTGAAATGAAAATATCCAGAAATATCTGATTCTATAGGAAATCCGACCCCAGTTTAGTAATCAAATTACCATTTCAGTGTAACACCCTGATATATTTTCCTTCACAGACATGCATTAAGTATGATTGTTCTAAAAATATGACATATGAATATGCAAAAGTGCGGAGTTTTATCAAGCGGTCAGATCTGAGGAGAATTCATCTCATCTGAGGACAGTTCAACTCGATTTCCTGGGAAATCTTTCGCTCAGCTTTTTATTCAGATATACAAGATGATCTTTTCATGCATTCACATTATCATTATTATCCTTTTGCTGTGCTTTCAACTGATTGCACATCTTGTAAAGCATTCTGAATAAGAGCTGCAACTAAATATCAACATCATGCTGGAAATCTCAGCAGCTTAGCAACAATCTTTATCCCTGGCTCTCACAATTGTTACTTGAACTTTAGCAGAAAATCTGAAGCAGTTAAACCACTACTGATTCGTGTCTTTAAAAGGTCATGATCTTTTATTAACCATCTTGTATAACTGGATTTGTGCAGGGTAAACATTATTTAAACATTATTACACTCAGAGGATGCAACAAGAGAGCACCAGAATTTTCCCTGTGCTAAAAAAAGATAAAAATCACATTGTCAAATCAATTTTGATCAGTGACAGTGTTCTATTGAGTGGTTTGTGACACATAAGAAATGTGCAAATGTGATGGTCTATTATTGGCTCAGATATGAAGAGCGCTCATTACTCTTTATTCCCTTCGATCCAGAGAAATCATTACCCCTGATTAGATTAAGTCACCTTCAGAAAGTATTTATAAACTTTTTTTTATTTGCTGCTCCATGGGCCTCATGTATCAACTTAGAAATGATTCATAAACCATTAGCATAAAATTCATTTGTTTCTTATGAGAGCTTGTGTAAATTCATGGATACGGAGACTCACTAGTGTGAATCTTAAATGATCAACTTCAAATCTTATGATTGGTGATGAGTTAGTGCAATTTTGTACATGTATTTATTTCTCTGTCAAGTTTAAAACGTGTATTCATTTTAATTATACACACAAATTTAATGAAGATTTGTGAAACTCATTTCATATTAATGACTTGAAAGGAAGCAGTCCAAAACAAATCCGCAAATAATGACAATTAAGACTAGCCATTGAAGTAGAAAAAAAAGCAGTACATGCCGTGCTAAGCACGTTCACTATTTTTTTGCCATTTTGTCATTTTCATTCGAGTTTCTGTGAGTTTATGTGGGTGTCACCACGGCTTTACACTTGATTGGTGTTCATCAACATACTTACATGAGTACGAAGAAGGAGCGCACTAAAACTTGTGTAAATCTGGTGACAGTTTTTGTCAATCCTATGAAAACAATTACACACAACTTTACTAAATGATTGAGAAATGAGGCCCATTATTTGAGGAAAAGCAACTGTAGAGTATATGCAAAGGGTATGACCTGTATGCTATTTGCTGTCGTACTGTATCCTTCTTCTCCTCATCAAATTTAGCATTATTTCTATAGTATTGTTATCCACAATAACCAGTTCTCCAGTGGGTCCTGTAGATCCCATAGCCCGGCTCTTACCATTCATCCTTCCTGTCTTATAGGAAAACAAAGCAACTGTCATAGTGCCAGGTTTAGTCTTTTATAATTGTATAGAGTACAGTGTTTTCATGTTGTCATTAGAGAGACCGCTGCATGTTTCACATATGTGACCACCGCCAGTGAACCGTGCTCGTCATTCATTTCCCCTAAGAAGAGTTACACTTTAATTAAAGCAAGCAGCTGAGGCTGACCCGACATGGGACTAACTAATCCCAGAAATTATTTAGTCCTGATGAATCCTTGCAAAGCTCATCAGAAAGTGCATGTTGTAACAAAAACTATCATGAGATTGTAACATGATGTTTTAATAATAATAATAATAATAATAATAATATAATGCACTGGATATTAGATGAAGGTTGTGGCCAATATGAAAAAAAGCTGGCTTGAGATGCTGTATATTGTAATCTGCGTCCATATCATACAATTATAAATTCACTGAAAAGCAATCACAATATAGAGGGAGCATCTGCAAAGCAAGGAAAGCTATTATTGTTCTCTGACAAAAAGTCAAAGCTGTGTATGTTACACTAGAGTGAGATCTAATCTTATCTTCTGTGTGGTTGAAATGCTCTCTCCATGTCTCAGAGTCAACATTATGATACAGTGCACGTGTTGCGTGTCGCTTTACGTCTCACGTCACACATTCAAATTTAGATCAGCAGTTGACAGAGGTGGGAAAATTCTCAGCAGCTGATGGTGGGGGACTGAACTCGGTGAACGTTGTTTTATGTAACGCCATATGTGGGTGAAGACACGCATTTTTAATCAAAATATGCATTATGAACATGATGCATATTCACAACTGCAAATCAGAAACAAAAAAAAAGCAAATCTAAAGACACAACAGGAAATAACTAAAGCTGATATATTTTCCTGTTTAAAAATTTGATTCTGCATAACACTTTAAATTTGAAAACTAACTAAAAAAGCACCTTAACCTCTTATTCATTGCCTTCAAAAGACTAGAAGTTCATAGACTAGAAGTTCAAGACGAACAGCAGATCAGGAACCTGATTGGTCAGATGGTGTTGATTTATTTATTTTATAACAGCAGATCTGACAGTATTGTTTCTGTTATAACAGCTCAGTCCCGGGAAATTGTTTGGCAGGCTAATCTAATATTAAGCAGATTAAAAAACTATAATCATTGATTATGGTGAGGTTTTCTGTAAGGACACATTTAATTAACATCTGCAGTGTCAATGCTTTGTAACAGTCAGTAATTTTTCTGGTTTATCTGTAATATCACAAGCCACACTTTCTGTCTTACTGTTTATAACTGTTACAACATAATGTTACATGATAACAGAAACGAACCTGTCTCACAGACTTTCCACATTAAATGTAACTATAAGCGGATAAAAAGTACAACATGTTTATTTTGTAATAAATAAACAATTGATAGTGTTGGCAAATTGCTGTGGTATTAGAGGAATAAAACACTTCAGGTCATGTTGTTAAAGGAAAATAATCAACTTCAGGGTGTTGTAACAGTAACTCCACTTCATGTCTGGTCACATCACATCACCCCCATCGTTGATTATTTTCCCATAACAGCACGTCTCCAACTGTTTTATTCTTTACTTATTAAATTACATCATAAACAGATGTGTAGAGGGTACATTCATGTTAAGGTGTATTTCTTTCTGACTTTATCATAAGCATTCAAATGCTCATGTTGAGTTGCAGCCTTTGGCAGCATAACTAACATTTATACTAATGTCACTGAATGAAATACAATACATACCAATAAATGCACCATAAGTACACCTAAATCGTTTATACTATAATTCATTTTTAATAATTTTAAGGTCCTTCAAAGTAATGCATGTTATGAGCATGCAAGGCCTGATCCCTTTTTTGTACGCTTTTCTGGCAACAACCTTCAGAATGATGAAGGTTGCAATCTGATTGGCTCTTCACATTTCACATGTATTCACAGTTCTTTTTTGCTCTGGCTCACAGAATCCCATCTTCACACGTTATTAAAGTGTTTTGTGTGACGCATTAATGGTGAATAAATGAGAATTTCACCTGTTTGCTGACGGGTTCACGGAAAACGCCTGTGTATGGTCGTCTGCCCTGTCAGTCAAACAGCTTCTTTTTGTGAATGTAGGCGCTTTATGTGTAATAATGCTACATTTGTAGCACCATCACTAGAGGGCTGGCTTGCGAAAGCTAGAGTGCTTTAAGCCCTCCAGCATTTTTTATCTTAGTCTCTGTAGCATCTGTCATATGTGTGGTAACCACAGACAAACATTTTCAACACATTTTCCTGTACTAAGAAAAGCACAGAAAGCCCATTTACTTAAAATTCACTTATAATTTAAGTTTAAAGGTAGTTGTTAAATATTAAAAATATATGATTACGTAATGCAATAAAACTGAGGCACTTCTGTGCCTTACCCACTTCCACTATAAAAAAGTAGCCTGAGCTTTACAATAGCAAATAAATCAGATTTAGATTTTAATTAAAAATAAAATAAATACAATAAAAATAAAAATAAATAAATAAATACAAAAAAAAAACCCCACTTACTAAAGATTCATAAATGAGCTATACAAGAATATGTTTTGCATAACCGTTTATTGAGTAAGGAATAAAACGCAACAGGGCGTGTTGTTATAAGAAAATAATCAACAGCAGGATGGTGTGATTTCCACAGCAATTTGCCAGTGATTAGAATCTCTTGTTAATGATATTAACATTGTGCAATGTCTGTAAAACAAATTAGTTTCTCTTATTGCTTACATTTAGAGCCTCCTAACTAGCCTCTCTTTCTTTCTCTCTTTCATTTGAAGTTAGCACTGGAGACTCCTTTCAAAAATGTTAAATAAACATCTCTTCACAGAAAACCTCACCACATCACTGATTATACGTTTTTCTTCAAAAGACAAATCGAACATATTTTTCTTTTGTTCTGTTTATTATTAGGCATGTGCGCCATTCATGTTTCTGTAAATGAGCTGTTACTGTAGAAATGATAATGTGTTACAACCAATGCATTAATATAACACTGTGATTTTTTTGTGCAGTTGGTGCTACTGTCAGAGTTTCTGACCAATCACAATTCAACAGCGCTCCGGTATAGAGACATTTAACAACCACTCTTAGACTTATAAGTGAGTCAGGAGTAAACAGGTTTTTTGTTCTTTGTTCAAAAAAAAAAAAAAATCACACATCCATACACCACCAGCTGTTCGTACCTCAGATTGTTAGTGACCTGGCACTTATTTCTAATACAACTTGGTCTACAAACTACCCTGATGGTGTAAACCTGTAAAAAAAAAAAATAATAAATAATAATCTTATTGGCAGTAGGAAAATTATAAAATACTGTATATTGTGGTTTTTTTTTTTTTTTTTTTTTTTTGCTTGTTGTTAATCTAAGAATTTGTTCTACAAATTAAAACATGGTACAAAAGTACTTATACACAGATATTTGGTTAGGTATGGTTTGGCACAAGACCATATCAAATACATATTAGGGTACACATTACAGAATGCAAAATGAATCCGGTAAAATGCATCACAAATAAAAAATACAAAAATATTGACACTAATACAATCTGACAGTTGAGAATATAACTATTCACATAGCTCAATTAGTACAAAAAGTTGTAAACATTAGGGTTAGGGATGAGGTTATAGTTCATTCTCACACTTTCAGTCACACTAAGCAATCGCAGTTGCAAGTTTTATACTTTTTAAAAAATTGGTTAATAATTTTCCAAACTACAGGGTGTCCCAAAAGTCTGCATCCATACATAGGGGACTATGTCGGTTGTGCCTTCGTCAGTGGATGTCCACTTCTCGGTTGGTCCACACCACTTCCTGTCTTCTTGAATTTGTTAATAAGTTTAGCAACAGTGTGATGTGTGTGATGTGCTTGCCATGTTTACTGTTAAAGTCCATTAGGACCTTGTGACAGCTTCTCGATCCAGCCAGAGAATGATTTCAACATGTGCTTCTTTTGTCAAAGGCATTCTTAAAGGTTATCTGAAAAAAAAACATATAAAATAAAATAAGTATGAAAAACACACACACACACACAGACTTTATTATGTGGGAAGTTTTTTTTGTGTAGATTCATTATATATAGTATAATCCAATTTCAGTTCCAGATTGTAACACTACGAAATGTGAAAATGTCGGGGGGTTGGGGGGGGGGTGTTGTGTGAATACTTACCCTCGGTTCACACTAGCAAGTGACAAAGCGACAAGCCATCAATCATTTTCTATGTACATGTCTGAAACCAGGCACAATTACAATGACAGCCACAAGCGATAATCCAACAAGTGACATTACAATTGAGCTGAATTCAGTTCTATGCAAATTAGGTACGTCACGATAAAGCAACAAATACAACCAATTGGCTTGAATTATTTCTCCGAATAATCCTCACTAATCCTCCGAATAATCCTGCTGTTTATGATCTGGTGTTTCTTCACTTATCCACTCACTACCTGTAATTAGTCCCTGTCTACTGTTTGATATGCAAAAAATGGAAATACATCTTGATTTCTTCTTCTACTATCATATCACCTCATTACATATGTATAGAATCATTATGAAGAAAAAATAAAGCTTGGAAGGAAGTAGCATAGATCTTTGGTGCCTCTGGTGAGCGTATGTAGCTAATACTGTTAGCTTGCTTTGCTAATCTGCCAATGAAGCTACAATGAAGCCTTGCAAGTAACATGTAAATCAAAGTTAAACACATTTTAAACACAAGTGGTGTATAAATTGTATATCGGGCTGTAAGCTGAACATTTTGGCAACATTTCTTATCAGACCAAACAGTGCAAGCGCCAACAGTAGCAGTCTCTACACGCCAAAAAGAGAGTAACTACAAGCGAATCTAGTTACTTGACACTTGCTAGTCTGAACGTCTTCTCAGATTTGCTGCTGATTGCTGGCTTGCGCTCTTGTCTTAAAATTTGCAGCTGTGGTTTAGTCTTTGCTTTTGTTTTTTTAGATTACCTAGCATGTTTAAAGATGCACTGTGGCTTTGGATTTGCTGATGTCTTTTTTTGGATTATTCATTTGTTTTGCACTTCAGGTCTTCCGTAGGCAATACATAAGGAGGCGAGAGGCACTTGAGCGCATTTGAATTTAAAGTGGTGTTTAGAGTCAAAGCTTTAGGGAAATATACCAGCTTTAGCGAGTCGTTGGTGTTCTCTTCACAGAGCACAGTGCGTGTCTGTGCAGGTTTTTGGAGCAGTGTGGGTGAGAGGAAGATAAAGACGGAAACACAGAGACCTCTTTGAAGTACAACTCAAAAGGCATGTTAATCATGCTGAAACCTTGAACAAAGCTAGCTTTCATGGTGCTTATATGCTGTTTTACGCTTAACAAGATTGTGAGATGTTCTTTCAAAGGTATCCGAGGAAAAGCAATGACTAATCTAATCTAGAATCATAAAAATGTGTTCAATATGACGCCATATTAAAAACATATTTTTTAAAAATGGAATTATAACAGAGATATCAGTAATAAAAGTGAGTGTTAGCACTAGAAGTGCTCAGAAGCTCCATTGCCAGGTCACATGCTCATTTATTGGTTGGTGATTTCTGTCCATGTCTTTATGTAGAAATAAAGATCACCCATCCAACAGCTAACAGAATTAGGCTCCACAATCATGTAAATCTATTTCATCATTTACATACCACCTCTGCATTCAATAATACTCTTTAGTTTCCATCACTTGCAGTAAATAAATAATTTAATAAAAAAAACTTAGAGTACATGCTGCACTCTGTTTTGGTCTTCCTTTCTTCCTTTCTGCCTTATCTATCTATCTATCTATCTATCTATCTATTTATTTATTTATTTACTCCTTCTTCTTATTGATTGGTAGATTCATTTTTCTGCTCTCAGGTCAGCTACAATCATATAATCGTCACCGCAATTTTCAAGAACTCTATATATTCTAGGAACTAATCTGCATGTGCCAGAGATCATAGAGAAATAAAGTTTATATCCGACGTATTGATTCGTAGTTTGAATGTTTCACTTTGTTGCTGTGCAGTACTTGAGTTTGTTAATCGCCCCCTGAAAACTCTCAGTGGTATGTGAATGCTACATGCTCTGTGTTATTGTGCTGTACAGGTAGCCTGCAGACATGGCACTGTTTAAAGCAGGCTTTTCTGACTGCATGGATTATTAATGAGATTAGAAGTATCTTCTGCTGATGATAGTGTACTAGAGGAAGTCTGCTGAGTCTTGTTCTCGCGTGTAACATTCCCACTGGAAAGTAAGTGTGTCAGTTGTCGCCTAGTTTTACAGGTGGGGTTGTGTCTGTGCTTTAGAGACGATACAATGCACATTTTGTTATATAATGAGTAGGTAATGTGTATGAAAGGAAACGTTTAAATCTGTTTTTATGTTTTAGTTAAAAAAAGTTACTTTTAACTGAAACTGACAGGCACTGAGGCCACACCTCCTTCACCAGCACTGAGAGGCTTAGATACCACAACATAGACCACACCTTGTGCCCTGAGATTGACAGGCACAAAGGCCACACCTCCTTCATTGGATCAGACAGGAACTGAGGCCACAACAAAGGCCACACCTACTTTACTGAGACTGAAAGGCACAGAGGCAACATGTGTTACACTGGGATTGATGTCTACAGAGGCCATGCCTTCTTTATTGGGACTGTCATGCACAGATGCCACGCCTCTTTACTGGGATTGACATGCATTGTCATTGGGACTGACATGCATTGTCATCTGTTTCCTTCATTGGATCAGAGAAAGGCACTGAGGACACACCTCCTTCCCATGAACTGACAGAGACACAGGCCACACCCTCTTCAATGGGTCAGACAGGTACTAAGGCCACAAATGTGGCCATGCCTTGTTCACTGGAACTGACATGCACACTGACCACGCCTCCTTCAATGGAAGGACATGCACACTGACCACGCCTCCTTCAATGGAAGGACATGCACACTGACCATGACTCCTTCAGTGGAACTGATATGCACACTGACCATGACTCCTTCAGTGGAACTGATATGAACCCTGGCCACGCCTCCTTCAATGGAATGGACATGCACACTGACCATGAGTCCTTCAGTGGAACTGACATGCACACTGACCACACCTCCTTCGCTGGGACTGACATGCAGACAGAGACAATTCCTTCACTGTAACTGACATGCACAACGGCCACGCCTCCTTGACTGGAACTGATATGAACCCTGGCCATGCCTCCTTCACTGTAACTGCCATTGACATTGGCCACGCCTCCTCACAACAACAGCCACAACTTGTCCACTAAGATTGACAGGCAAGATCACACCTCGATATACTACTTTATATAGAAGAAGTAATATAAATGTATGATTTAATGTATGATTTAATGACTCAGTTAAAAAAGATCTTAGAAGAATTTAATTGATGCAAGCCCTACTTTTCCGACACTTCATTCAGATCACGCTCCTGTCTGAGCTTGAAGTGCTTCATTGTTGCTTTTCCTCTTTGATGAGTATCCATTCATTAGAAACAATGCATTTTCTATGCAAATTAAGTTAAGGCAATTAAACTTGTCATTGCTTTTCTCCAGACGTAGCATGCAATTAGCAAAGCTCGCTGAATTCCCGGGTCCTTTTTTCCGTCAGAGACTGATACTGTGTTTAATTAGTTCGATTACACCTTGTCAAGCATTACAAAAGTAAGTGCATGGGTCAGAGGGTTTAAACCCATTAGAAGGACCTCAGCTCATCCTCTACCCCCACCTCCTAATGAATATGATGTAAAGCATTAGACAAGACAAGGTCATCCTCGAGTAGCATTTGTACTGACTTCAGAACAGCAGCAGGGATGGTTGAAACAAATTTCACACTGTCTCGGTTAAGCCCAAGTGACACATTTTTATGGTTTATGGGCTGCTGAGTGGTGCTCCAACAACATTAAAAAGACTTTTATATGAAACCGCAATACAACATTGTTGGTACTAAAACCCATTAGATCTTACTGCTGCTTTTTACATGCTGTCTGATCCGGCTTGGATGGCTCAATAGATCATGAATTAATTTTTTACCACAGTTGTGGATGCAATATGCCAGTGAGCCTATTTACCAACCCTGAAGGAGTGAGCCCAGTCTCAAACATGCTCCAGTATTTCTGTGTATTTGCATTATTTTACACAACATGCAACATTTTAGTCTAAATAATGCAGGCTGATTTTTAACATTGAACACTTCATCAGTTGGTTTTTAAACACTATAGGGTAACTACAGTATAGAACATTGGTATGGATCTATCAATCTTTCTTCTCTCATGCATCGTTAGTGCTCAAGGATACAGAAAGAAGGAAGTCAAGAGCAGAAGGAGAAGGGAGAGAAAGGAGGGACAGGTGCATGGGAGGAAATAGAGGGTCAGAGACTGTAGGATGGAAGCAAGGAAGCAGAATAAATGAGGGATGACATGACAGAAAGACACATGAGATTAAAAAAGGGGGGGGGGGGGGGTGAAACCAATCGAATCCTGACCAATCTGTGTGTTTGGATCAATCCTGACATTCACACGGTCCAACAAATGCAAATCATTTTGGTCCAAATAAATAATTTTAAACTGTTATAGGAAAAGAATCAATTTTGGGGTGGTGTGATACATCCTGACATGAAACAGAGTTACTGTTGCCACCCTAAGGGTGATTTTTTTCCTATAACGGCATGTCCCGAAGGGGTTTATGCCTCTTATACCACAGCAATTTTCCACAGGTTACATTTTTAAAAAATTTATTAATGAACAACACATCATCCATCACCAGCCTCTTTTTTGTCTCTTGAAGTTAATAATACAAAACAATACACCTTTTCATGCTACTGGGAAACCATCAAATGCCATCAAATGCCATCAAAACCATCAAGTCCTTTGTTCTAAAGTTCTGTCTTTTACAAAGCACCGACACTGGAAACTCCTAAAAATACTAAATAATGATTATAAGATTGTATGTTTTCCCTTGTTAAATGACAATTCATTTACATTTAGTCTTAGATTATGTGGAGCGTCTGGTAAACTAGTGAATGTATAAGTTGTTACTATGGAGACAATTACATATTAGAACGAGTGCATTAATATTAAAGTGGTGATTTGCCTTTCAGCCAGAAGTACTGTCAGGGCTGCTGCTCTAGAAAATTAATCAACATCTTCTATATAATGTATAATGTATAATGAGGTATAATGTCAACATGCACAGTGCGAAGTGTGAATAAACAGAGCCAGCTCTAACTTTTGTGGGCTAAGACATAGTGTGTATTTATGTATTTTAGTGTATTTGGGAGTGATAATGACACAATTCAAATGATAGGAGGGGAAAAACTAAAATAATTGTCCTACCTTGTTCTTTAGATGAAAACATGGAGACTGGACCACACCTTGTACACTTCATTCTCACTCAAGAAGGCAGCAGCAGAGTTTTTCTTCCCACAAAAAGGTTTAAAGGCATATTTCAGAAATTACAGAATTTTCTCGAACATTGGCTAGAACCTGGTAGATGTCTTGACCTTTCTAAAAATGTGCACAATTGCTGTCCTACTATGCCAACTCCAAAGCTGTGTCTTTTATTTATGGGATGCTCTATTTACATTATGGTATTGTATTTAGAATTTTGACCCAGACTTGCCACCGACAGCTTTGTTGAACCCTGAACATTGTGCAGCTCCAGTCCTGGAGGAACAGAAACCTTGCTGTCAGTCTGGTTTAATCAGACACTTAATCTTAATATGGGTGCAGAAACCAGATCGGACCATGTGTTCTGATCTCATAATGTTATAAAACCTGACACTGTGCTTTATAAGCCCGGTGTTACCTTCTTGTTAGTTCACTCAGTGGTGCTAATCCTCACCTAGCTAGTGTGTATCGTCTGTAAGGCTGCTTCCACACTTTTTTTTTTTTTCCCAGTAGAGCTTCTAAAATGTAAAAAGTTCAACTAGTCAGCAAAGTGCTGAGTCATATCCAGTGCTTGCACTTACAAGTTGGGGGGCAAACAAGAAAAACAACCATGGAGGACAAAATGGCAGTATAAATCTAGTCTTGTTAGTGAGCAGTTATAAGGGGGTTTATGAGATCTTGAATGGAAAATATTTAATTGCCAAAACATTGGTGCACCAGGCAGCATTTTTGCCTCACAACTCCAGAGTCTGTGCAGTTTCTGCTGGGTTTCCTCTGGGTTCTCTGGTTTTCTCCCACCTCTGAAAAACATGCCAGTTGGTTGAATGACAATGCTAAATTAACCCTAGCTGTAAATGTGTGTACATGTTGCCCAGGGATGGGCGTGGCATCCTATTCATTGTGCATTCCCGCTTCACACCCACTGTTCCAAGGATAGTCTCTGGATCCAACACTGACCAGGATAAATGAATTAATGAAGATGAAAAGAATAAAAACACCTAGAGGTAATTTATTTTAGCCAATCCCGCCATGTTTTTGGGAAGTGAGAGGAAACTGGAGAACCTGGACGAAATCCACATGGACACACAGAGAACATGAGAAACTCTACACAAACAGTAACACAAGCTAAGGATCGAACCCTGGGACCCTCAAGCTGTGAGGTTACAATACAAGCATCACTACTGAATTGAGATTTTTGAGTGCAAATTCATATATTTAATACAACTTACTTTTGGATTTAAATATGCTTCCATAGGTTCATGACTGAGACTAGAAAAAGGTCATGTTCATTTCTCCAAGCTTTGATTGCCTGATTCATGATTCATTGGCTGTGAAGTGGACAGGACTGATGCCACATCTGTGTTCAGGATTTTACATGATTTGGTAACTCATGCTTTGAAACACAATATAATTATTTTTAGCTCTCTCTCTCTCTCTCTCTCTCTCTCTCTCTCTCTCTCTCTCTCTCTCTCCTTCTCTTTGATTTTTGTTACAGGGATTTTATAGATACTGAGATAATTCACTGTGGATGTGCCGTATTCTTTCTCATCTCTGGACACAGAGCTAACCACAGAGCTTGGTCTCTTCCTCTGGTCTATAAAAGAGGGAGAGGAGATACAGAGATGAAAGCATGGGAGAGACTGTGGCTCATTCAGTCCCCACTATAAGCTCGTTCTCTGTCTGTGTGCCCTAATTCAGAGAGCGAACATCCCTCGAGAGTGGCCAAACGGCATGAATGGAGGAGAGAGAGAGAGAGAGAGAGGGAGAGAAAGAGAGAGAGAGAGCACCAGAGCATGAGAGAGAAGGGAGAGGAATAGAAGGATAGATGCATGGGTTGATAGTGATGATATATGATGGGAGATGGATAGTGAAGTGAGGAAGAGGAGGAGTATGAGTGAGATGATGGGATGAATGGATGCACACAGGGAAGAGTGTGAGAAGAAAGATGATAGAGAGAGAGACACATGGCAGGAGATAAAGGGAAGAAGGGGAGTTATTGAGAATGATGGAGAGAAAGAAGTGAGAAACAGAAAGAGGAGAAAGTAAGACAAGACAAGACAAGACGGAAGGACAGAGGGAAGGAGAATAAGTGAAAGAGAGACAGGGCATTAGGGACGATGATGGACAAGCACAGATAATATTTCTCGCTATTTGTTTAGAGAGATCTCATAGCTACCCAACTCTATTCCTGGAGATCTTTATATTTGCAGCATTTATCTCCAACTTTAATATAGCTGTTGTTGTTAATCAAGGGCTGTGTCTCAAATCGCATACAACCCTCGCATACAACTTAAAGTATGTTCTATATACTAAACCAGGTACACAGAATAGTACTTAATATTAAGTACTAATAGTAGAATACCTTTAAATATTAGGTCATAGTAGTAAGGTAGTGCATGTGTTTATCTTTTATTGTAAAGACTGACAGTACCCCAAGCTCAGGATCGACCCTGGGCCTTTACCACCATGCCATCCATCATTCCATTTTATTTTAAGCTTATTAAATTTCTTTTCATTTGTATAACAAGAGTGTTCAACAACCATGGAGGAAGAACTAAGTTCTATGTATACAGGGCTCATATTTTACTTAGTATCGAAGATAATTTACAGCCAGATACAGAATCTGAAATCTAGTATTGGGTTAGAGGTTGCAATAATAACTGGTAATAACAAATAACTGTTAATGCTATAGCTAGCTGTGTTTTTTTATTTGCCCTGACTATAAATGCTAACTGATATGGTTGATCATTGATTATTTCTTGCAGTGCCGATGTTCTCTGATATACGGTAACTGTTATAGCGAGCATGTTAATAAGACAAACTAACAGCAGTTTCTTTAGCTTTTAACAGATTGACAAGTTAGGTATCTAGCATCATTGGAAATTTGAAAAAGACACAATATGACCAAAACTATATGGACACCTGATGATCACACCCATATGTGCTCGTTGAACATCCCATTCCAGATTTATTCACCGTTTGCTGTTATAATAAGCTCCACTCTTCTGGGAAGGCTTTCCACTAGATTTTGGAGCGTGGCTGTGGGGATTTGTGTTCATTCAGCTACAAGAGCATTAGTGAGATCAGGCGCTGATGTTGGTGAGGAGGTCTGAGGTGCAGTCGGTGTTCCAGTTCATCCCAAAGGTGTTCAGTGGGGTTGAGGTCAGGGCTCTGTGCAGGACACTCGAGTTCTTCCACTCCAACCTTCACACACCATGTCTTCATGAAGCTCGCTTTGTGCACAGGGGCATTGTCATGCTGGAACAGGTTTGGGGCTCTTAGTTCCAGGGAAGGGAAACTGCTACAGCATACAAAGACACTCTATACAATTTTGTGCTTCTGACTTTGTGGCAAACGTTTGAGGAAGAACCACTCATAGGTCTGATGGTCAGGTATCCACAAACTTTTGGCCACATAATGTATGTTTTGTGTTCATTGCAGCTCCTTTCATTATTATTATATAACAATTTTTGTAAAAGTTTTAAAATGATTTCACATCCATGACATTGATAAATTGCTATATAATATATCTGTAATATATACAGTATATAAATAAATATCTTGCTACTGAATATTAGTTCACATTCTACCTTGTGTAATCAATGATATGCATTGCAAGTCAGTAGTGTTAGGTCAAGTAAAATCTCAAAAGTTTTTTTTTTTCCAATGGTTATGGTTGAAATTCTCTTTTTAAACATGTTGGTACATGGACACTTTAGAGGACTTTTGACTCCTCGAACAGTTTGTTGTTGATGTTGGGTGCTGCCTCTGTTATAAACTGATTTGGGAAAAGTGTCTGCCTAATGAATAAATGCAAATGTACATGATGTAAATGAGTATGTGCTGGATGACTGACTTATGCTGTTGCTGGTCTCATTTCCTTTGGGATCAACCAAGTCATTAATATTCCAGCTTGGATACATAAAACGGTGCATTATCCATTGTGACACGTCTTCGCTGGTACATTGCGTGTGCAGCAGAAAGGTCATCATAAAAACAATGTAAAAAAAAAGTTATGATGTTTGTTATGATGATCTTTGAGCTGCCATTAAAATATATTAAAAAAAATCCATAAATAGTTTTTATACCACAGCACTGTTGAATCCTTGATTCTGAGTAGTCAGGAGGTGTTGATTAATTTTCTGTAACAGCATCTCTGACTGTTCCGACTGTAATTTTAACCCCAGGTTTATGTTTAAGGCACTCTTTCTAATTTATTATCGTTTCTATAGTAACAGCTAATTCATACACCACGTAAATAGATTCAAAAATCCTGTGTAATCATTGATATGGTAAAGTTTTCTCTAAGCGGATGTTTATTTTTTGAAGGAGTCTCCAGTGTCAGCACATTGTTACACTCAGCGTTATTATGGACAGAAATTTGTACGAGTTTGTGCTTTTTCGTACGGTTTATCCATAACATAAGCTGGAGAAGAAGGAAGAAAAAAGAGAGGCTGGTGATGGGACAACTTCAGTGACCACTTGACTCACATATATTTCTCATTTTATAGGTTTACAGGTAACTATATTGCATTTGAAGATTTAACAGTTTAATAGCCAAAATTAGTAGAAATGTTTTTTCTGTATAAAATTTCAGCCCTCTGCAGCCATACTTTCAGTGAAAACCATGTACTTTTGAATGATTCGTAAAGTTAGGATGAAAATTGAATGCTTAAAAAAAACACAGCTGTATAGCTGCAGTTTCAAAATTACTCATTGTTGCATTTACGTATTTACATACTGTTACTTCTTCCAGGAAAACAGCTCCATACCAGATGCAGATGGAATTGTGAAACCCATCACACACTGGATTTGGATTTGAATTTGCTTGTCCTCATAGTGTTTAACCTCAAATAACAAGCCATTCTGTTCCCTGTATCTGTGGCCAGATGTGTCGGTGAGCCTGCTGTCGTTGATGGTGACCTCATGTGGCCTGGCTTTGTTTGGTGTCTCGCTCTTCGTGTCATGGAAGTTGTTCTGGGTGCCATGGCGCGACCGCTTCTGGCCCACCAGCCTGAAGGAGCAGCAAGGCGAGCAGCAGCCAGTACTGACCGAAGAGGAACTTTTGGAGCGCGAGTACAGCGCCGATTTCTTCAAGGACACTTCTGTGGCCACGCTGGTGCCCGAGTCAGCCATGAAGATCAGCCACACGTCACCGGACATCCAGCTGGAGGCACAGACCAAAGCCAAGGAGCACAACCACATGCACATTGCACGTGTGCAGAGACAGATCACCGACCCCACTTCATCCGTCCGGTAAGCCCCGGTCTTGCTTTGCTGAACTGAATTGAATTTAATAATCTATAGATAATATTTGTCCCCAAGGATCATTTGGTTGCTGGACATCAATCATTATTATCAGATCAAAAAATTGACACTGAAGAACTTCTGCAGCGACAGTGTGCACATTGATGTTTGTCCCCGACTTGTAGAAAAGGTTTAGTGAAAAATTTAAACATTTTCCATTCACATCAAATTTAATCATTCGGCCAAGACATGTTTAATGTCTAAAGTTTTGTTCTATAATTTTGCAATGGAGCTGCAAACAAGGGATGCCAAAATTACACAATAATAATTTGATAAATACAAGCCTACATTTTCATATACTTGCTTTAGACCTTGTCATTAAGCTATGGAATCCTGTTATAGCAACTGTGAATGGTAAATTCATGGGGTGTGTTTACAATTTTATGTTAAACATGGAGTCATAATATAATTTGCATAATTTCCAGCTTGGAGCAATTTCAGCAAACTTTAGATTTAGGCTGGCTCTGGTCTTCTTACACAACATGATACCAAACTGCATTATAGAGAAAGAGATTCAGGTTGTCCAAAATGGCTGCATCTGTAAGGTTACAGTGTTTAGCTGCATGGTGGACATGCTGCAAATACATGTGAATATCCAGTGCAAAACTACAGTAAACTTCATACAAACTACTGAGTAACTATTTTGTGGGTAAAAGAAAAAACAATTATGACACCCTTCACTTAAAAGGAACAGTTATGGCTTGTATTACAAACTGTAACATGTAGCTAATATTTGAAAACACTAAGCTGAAACTTAGTCTGAAAAAGTTTAGTTATACCCCCGGCTTCCTCTTCTGCAATAGGAAGCCAATCAGCAGACATGTCTTTCTTTGAGGAAACAATAAATAAAACTTTATTTTGCTCCATGTTCGTCAGCGATCTATCTAGTCATCTCTGTCAGCCTGACTGATGTTATGCTTGAGGTAGAATAATAAAACTTGGTTTAACAAGATTTCTTGACATGGAGGACTGTAAATAACTAACAGAAGTACACATGCTGGTTTCCTTCCTGCAGACATAACTCCATTCGGAGGCAAATGAACCTCTCGAGCCCTGAGTTCAGCCCGACTCAGTTCCAGAGACAGGAATCCTTATCCGGGCCGGGTCTGGGCCGGATTAAGCCGGAGCTGTACAAGCAGCGTTCAGTGGAGGACACGGATGACGGTAGGAGAGCGGACAGCTGTGGCCGTCTCCACTTTGTCCTTAAATATGACTGTGACCTGGAACAACTGATTGTGAAGATCCACAAGGCTGAGGATCTGCCTGCCAAGGACTTTTCGGGAACGTCGGATCCGTACGTGAAGATCTATCTACTGCCTGAGCGCAAGACCAAGCATCAGACCAAAGTGCACCGCAAGACCCTCAACCCTGTGTTCGATGAGGTCTTCTTATTTCCTGTGGCGTACGGCGAGCTGCATGCTCGCAAGCTGCACTTCAGCGTCTATGATTTTGACCGCTTCTCACGCCATGATCTCATTGGCCAAGTAGTGTTGGACAACTTCTTGGATTTGCCAGACTTCCCTGGGGAGACGAAACTCTGCAGAGATATTCTCTACGTCACTGCGGTAGGTCATTTCTTCAATTTAAGTTATGGAAACAGAGCTGGTGCTTAGTTCGCTATACAGCTGCATAATGTGTATCAAATCCACTAACTGAGGGTCAGATCCTCTCCAACAAACACAGTATACAGAGAGTGTAAAAACATGTTCAAACGTAGGAACACTCTCAAGAAAAGTCTAGCTGATTTACTAAGAGAGTATACAAAGGATTGTGTTTCAAATGAGCAAAATAGCCTGCCTCTTTTGAGTGTTTGCCTTAATGAATATGCAAATTAGGGCTTTTAAATAAATACGGGATGTTTTCAATTACAAATTGGTGTAATTGCATGTGTAAATGAATACACCTGAAGGGCAAGTATTAAATTTATAGAAGCCAATTTGACACGGTTTGTTATATTAAGAACATTTCTCAAAAGGATGTCTCTGTAACATAATTAAAAAGTTTCCCAAAATTAAAATTTTCATATTAAATATTCACTGATCACATGATCACACCTCTAATGGAAACACCATAAAAAGTCCCGCCCTTCAGTTAGGTCTCCCCTATCATATGACAGCTGCTGACCCAGGGAGGGTGATGGCTATTCCGTTCTTCCTTCAAGGCATGTGAAACCAGCTGACCGCATCTTTTTGAACATGCAAATGACAAGTGAACAGTGTTTTGAGCATTCAGTGCTCCTGTTTGAATGAAACCTGCACCGTCATAACAACGTGAAAAAAATAAAACAAATGTTGTGTGAACATAAAGAAATTTCTCAAAAAAACAAAAATAGGCTTTTAAAACCAATTTACTGATTAAGCACTTTTGTATCTAAGAGCAGAAAAGCTGCTTCTCCAGAGCTCCTCTTTGTTAAAGTCCTTTTAAATTTTTATTAGGGGTGTACATCATATATTGGTTTTAAGGAAGCTGCTCTGTTGTGACGGCTTTAAAGCACGTTCACAAAGCTACATTATCATCCGGCCAAGTCTTAGCCTCAGACTCGCATTGGAAATCGATAGGACGAATTTGTGCATTGATAGAAGTGCCAGGTATAATTATACAAACCACAAACAAAATTGCATACTTTGACAGCAGCACCCAAAAGAATCGATGCATAATTGGATCAGAAAAGAAAGGATGCTTCAAATCTTCTCAATTTTATTCGCATAAGATTTTTTAAAATAACCTTTCAGAGAAGGTGCATCACCTCAGCAGCAAAGCCAGCTGACGCCTGCGTGGAGTTATTACGACCAGATCGATAACTGCTGAAGGACTTTGTATAGAATGTGTGCAGCTTAGAGTCGTGCCGCTATAAAGGAATAATCACTATGTGGCATCATGAAGAGGTTAATTACTGGAGCGAAAGCATGTAGCGTACAGCCGAAGCACATCTTCATTCGTTGCATCATTGGTGGTCTTGTAAAAGGCTGCAAATGTTCCATGTAGCATTTGAATATATGTGTCAGGACGCTCTTTTTCTCAATTACAGGAAATGAGGTCACTAATCTGCAGGCAAGCTGACATTAAAAGGAAGCAATGTTCTGAATGAATCTGAGATCCAGGCTAAAACGAGTGCTGAGGGTTTATAGCAAAGGAAATGGGAGTGTATATTTTAATTATTTATTTAGATTTTTTTTTGCTGTTGCTTGAAGGGCAGCCCTTAAATGGATTATTTCTTTATTATTTCTTCATTAGCATCATCGTTCATGATTATGAAGCCAAGTCACTGTGGTGTTCTCAAACGCATCCTTGTTAAGCAATAAAAATGGAGACTGGCCATGAAATTATGATAAGTGCACTGTTGTGATGCTAGCAGCTCTCAGCGATATTTCACTGTGGACTGTGAATGTCTGAAGGATAATGGGGCTGTAACGAGACTCTGGGTGCTTAGAGGTGTCACTTCTTTTAAAGGACGCATTCTGAACTGAAACAATATGCCGTATAAACATTTAGGAGCAGTTTACCCACAAGACTTCTTTTAATGAGTGCTCGGTAGGTTCGGCGAATGTGACAGCTCGGCCAATTAGTGTCACAGACTCTTGCCTTCAGCTTGTTAGTCGTCCTAACCATTTGTACCACAGAGGATTGTGTGTAACTGTGCGTAGTAAGTGTTGCAGAGCCCCATTCAAACAATGTTCAGCAGTGTTCAGGCAGAACTGTAGAAGCTAGATATCAACCCTGATCGCTCTCATGCTTCAAGAAAATAAAAGTATGTGGATGTTTGCTGATGCTCATGTATACTTGTTGTACATGGCAGCTTTGGAGGTGTTATTTGCACAGGGTTTGGCTTGATGGGAAAATTGGCTGATTCCATGATTGGTGTGCCATTTAGCGCTTGTAACTCTTAAAACGTAAAACTAAGAATCATTAAAAATCATTTTCCACCATTGAATCTTAGAAAACCAGCATTTAACTATTCAAAAAAAATGTTAACCCATCTCAGACAACTTTCAGACAATGTTCATTCTGCTCTTAATTAAGTAACTGTGTTGAAATGAAAAGCATCCTTGCTAATGGAATGAAGACATTCGGGGCAGTCTAATCCAGGGGTGTCCAGTGTTATCCGGAAAGGGCCGGTGTGGGTGCAGGTTTTCATTCCAGCCAAGCAGAAGCCACACTTGAGTCTATTGAAAGCCAAGATCAACTGATTAAACAGGTGGAATCAGGTGGGGCTCCTGCTTGAAGGGAATGAAAACCTGCACTTATTCTGGATCTTTGTGGATAAGATTGGACACCCCTGATCTAATCATTTATTTATTTTTATTAAATTAATAAATCACTCTAAAATTTGGGTAATGGATTTATATTTTCAAAGTGACCTCATCAGTCAGTTTTACAAAATCACTAAAAGGTCATGAAAAAAAAGAGAACTTGTACCTTTCGTCTTCCTATGATCTTCAGGAAATTTGCATGACTTGTGGAAAATTCCGAATATTTCATGGGGTGATTGTGTTCAGGTAACAAAGTTGATTGAATGTGAACTAAAAAGTACATTGTTCATAATGGATGACTCATGGAGAAAGATGTTTCAAGTATAAGTTGGATGGATTCACACATTAAAGTAATAATCATATGATTTTTGATGTATTGTAATAATTATATTTTAAGGTAAAGTGCAGTAGAGTGTAGTTTTAGTGGGTTTTTTTAACAATTTGTTATTTATCTGAAGCATGCATATACTGTTACGGTTGTTGTGAAGGTCACTACCTACGTTTAAATTGTTTTTTACATCTATATACATATTTTTAAATGTAATATCAGTGAGACACCTCAGTCATGGACTGTTACTAAATTTTTCCACATTATTACTGATGCTTAAAGATGAATAATGAATAATTGATAAGATTAGAATTTCAAATGTATTTATTTGAAAGACTTTGAAGCAAAATCGAATCCAAACATACTCTGTTTGGATTAGAAAAAAAGGCCTCTTTCAACGTTTGACGTTTCTAGCTTTCTAAAGAGGTTCTACTTGGAAGCTTTTGGAAATGACAAATCAAAGAACTCTAAGGTGCTAGATTTAACCTCTGTTTTTAAGAGTGTATGTATTCACAGAGCTTTGCAGTTTAGAGTTAAGAGTCTTGCTCAAAGGTTCAGCAGGAGTTCTCTGGTAGCCTTGTTCTATGAACAAGGTGCTGAATCCAGGACTGATGCTTGATTTCAGACTATTCTGCACATTGCCACAGCAACAGAGTTGGTTCTCAGCACCAAAAAAGCTCCTGGTCTGAAGCCAAGATTCAGTAACATCAGGGGCTTGGGGATGGCATCATTTTCTCACCATAACAACTCAAACAACTCAAGTTATTTAGCTGAACAGCATTCAGTAAGATACAGCAATCTAGTGCATAACATGACATTTATTTTAGTGGATATACAGTAGATGTTATACTGCATTGTATTTCAGATATATGTACTTAAAAGGTGATCACTGCAATTAAGGTTGCTGTTGCTGTCCCATTAGGACACTTCCTGGTCCATGAAGCTATTAAACAGAAACGGAAGATGCTCTTGTTTAATGGCTTCTAACTGATAAGCAAGGATGTACTGTTCCTTTGGAAATGTGCCAGCATGGTTATTAATTTGCCTAGCAAGCCGAACCCTGGGCAAATACCAATCACCTTATTCCCTGAGCACCATGAGTAACCATCTACATATTTTTATGCTTTATTAAGCTTTAGAGTGATCAGGGAAGGAGGATATCTACTTACAAAAACCTCCCACGTGTGATTACGCAGGCCGGTTATTAAAAACAGTTGGCTGATTTCCTGAACATATGTCAGTACTGTCATTTGCACTCATCCTTCATTGATGGCTCACCCCTAAGCATCTGTTAGCATTTGTGAAACATACAAGAGCATTGTAGGGGTGTTTGAAATATTCATGGTATGATAACCTAGTCTAAAAATATCAAAGTTCATATCATATATCACATCATATCATATCCTATCATATAATATCATATTATCCAATATCACACAAGCCAGTAGTTAAAAATGACAGGAAGCTCTTTTACAAAATCTTTGCACATTCTTATATACAGTATAATAACGTTTCCATAAAATCTCTTACACTTGGTCAGCAACACCATTTTATTCTGTGTGTTTGATATCTGTAGGGTATGATGATGTTAGGAACATACTAGGAACAGCAGAGGTAGCAATGTAAAGTGTTTAAAACAGTAGCAGATTACACAGCACTTGGCAGTTTTTTCCCATAAGTGTCCGGTGGTTACCGTAAAACCCTGCATAAACGCACACTCCAGGTTCTACCACAGCTGGCTCGATCGTGGTGCAGAAACAGAGGTTGCTGTAGTGTGATTTAGGGCAAGTGCAGAGGGAAGGGTAGCAAAACAAGACACAAAAGGGATGAGAACCACTGAGCTAAGGACCATCATCGGGTAAAAAGTGAAGGGGTAGACATTACATGACAGAAATGCATTTTAATCTGTATTTTGAAAAAGTCAGCGGTGAAGTAACCATCATATCACATCATATTCTGTGACTAACTGTGACACTGTAACACACCCCTATCCTGTAGTTATGCTAGGTTTGATTTTAAAGTCTTGTGACTTTCTAAACCACCAGTGGAAGCTTACTTTGGATCCCAGGGGTTTGCATCAAAGTGTCAGCAATCATCTGAGGCCTTTCCAGCGCTCATATTATATAGGTCATATCTGTTGGGACATGTAGCATTAGACCAGCCACAGTATGTACATAAATACATAAACCATTTTCAAGAGACCTGAGCCACATTTTCAAGAGACCTGAGCCACAGTATGTACATAAATACATAAATAATTTTCAAGAGACCTGATAATGTATATGACGTCCTACATGCAATAGAGCTTTATCTTTTATTAAACGATACATTTTGGAGTTGGATTCATATATGAATGTAGACGAGTTGTGAAGAAATTATGATTTTAGACATAAATAGTCTGAATTTGTTGATTTAAGTCTGCATGTGCTGAAGCTCAGTCCACAGAAGAATTAGAACTAGAGGATATTTGAAATTTGCATGTGGTTTCCTCAGTTACACTTTTATAAACAGCCGCATGGCACAAGTGGGCGTAAGAACCCCTGTGGTAATACTACAGAGGAAAGTATTTCCCTGTTCTTTTGAAAGGTGAAGGCAATGCTGAGTCTATGGAGGAAGAAGAAAATGTTTGCTGTTCACACATGCTTTTTAACCCTCTTGCTACACAGTTCTCACTGCTGTGATTACATTTCTGTTCACGTCACTACCTTTAAGCCTTCTAATCTTCACATTTAGAAGTTAAAACAAGACTAGAGGTAGGGCAGAGAGCCTCAGAATATATGGTAAATATTAAAATGTTTGTATGATACCAAGGTTAAGTGTTATATCAAACATTCAACAAAGATTAGATGAAAAAAGTAAACCATAAATATGATGAAACATTGCGGAAACCCGAGCTGAATTTACTGCTCAGATAATCGAGGTAGACATGGCCTAATATTCAAATTACCATGATTGATTGTACATCTCCCAACAGAGAGATATCAAACTTAAATATAAAGTTATTACAATGAGTTATGCTCACCATTTTTTTTCTTCACATTGCTTTCACTTGCTAGGTTATTTTTTTGCTTGCTAGTTTGTGTTCACTGCCTAGGTTACCTTTTACTCACTAGGTTAGCTTTCGTTTGCTTGTTTGCTTTCATTCACTAGTTTAGTTTTCTCTTGCTAACTTGCTTTCGCTGCCTAGGTTAGCATTTACCACGTAGGTTAGCTTTCACTCGCTAGTTTGCTTTGATTCACTAGGTTAGCTGTGGTTGCTAGTTTGTGTTCTAGCTAGTAGTGCTAGTTGCTAGTAGTGGTTGCTAGTAGTGTGCTAGCTGTTGGTAACTAGGTTGCTAGTTTGTGTTCACTGCATATGTTAGCATTTACTCCCTAGGTTAGCTTTTGCTCACTAATTTGCTTTCCCTCCCTAGGCTAACTTTTACTTCCTAAGTTGTCTTTCATTCTCTAGTTTGCTTTCAGTTATTAGCTTAGCTTTCAGTTGCTGTTTTGCGTTCACTGCTTAAGTCAGCTTTCATTTCCTTGTTTGCTTTACTTGCTAGCTTACTCAGACGCTAAGTGAATAATTTTGTTAAAAGCTATATTGCAGCTATAACCAACGTCAGCCTTGTGACTGGCTGGATCATGTAAGAATGTCTGCTTAAGATTAGAAATTCTGACATAGTACATGTAAACATTAGAATAGTCACTAATTATTAATCATACGGTTTGCACATTGTGACCCATTTGATTAGCATTAGCCTAATTAGAGAATCATAATGGATTTAGGTTCTGTGGTGCTTTAACTACCAGGGTTCATAAAAACAGGACTGGATTTGGATCTCTGACTAGCTCTTGGTTAGAGAATGAAGCACATGGATTTGTAAAGCCGGCTTTACGCCATACAATTTTTGTCCAGTCTATCATTAGAGGAACTTTATTGATCTTCATCAACATGGAGAACAAGTTATCACACAGTGTAGAATTATCACACAGTTATAGAATTCAGCCACGACTTTATTTTGTCAGTGTGACAAGAAATAATTTTCAAAGAGCACAGAAATTGTAGTATAAAACTGGCTTTAGATGCAACGCTGCCAGCAGTGATATTTGACATTTCTGAATTAAGTCTGAACTTTAAGCTGTCTGTCTTATTCAAGGTCTCTAATGGCAGCAGTCTTCTGACAAAACTCTGTTTACCTGACTGTTTACTTTCCACTGTTTACATTATTGGAAACTGTTTCTAGGTCATTGAGAGCATTTATCCTCATATTTCCACTAATCTGGTTTGATCAGTTTTATTGACATGGTTAGGCTTTGATCCATAGTTTGTATTTTATAAATGGGATCTGCATTTGACTTGGAATTGGCATGGTGAGTTACATTAAAGAGATAAAAATGTGTTCAAAAAAACAAATAAATTCCTTTGTCATTTCAAACCCAAACACAACATCCATAATAACGTTATGCTGTATGTAAATCATTGTTTGACCAGTTGCATTTGTCCTGTAATCCATGGGCCACGAATAAATAAAATACAAGCTAGTTAACGTACGTAAAGGTCAATCCATTCCTCCCAGCTAGAGAGTAGGAGACATGGAGACAGATATTGAAGGAGGAGTAAAAGGTCAATCGGGATGATTTACTGCTACTGAATGAGCTGTCAGGAATGTTCACCTCTGCAATAAGGATATTTTCCTGCCCTGAGATATGTGATGACATTTCTACAGGCACTCTAATCGCATACTTATACGAAGATATTAAAAGTTACACTCTTTGCAGTGCTAGTATACGTTTGCAAAGTTTATTGTGCTAGGATGTGATCTTGTTATGTTTGCATCAGTATTTCAGCAACAACATGACAATATGCTAAGTGATGTTAAGGCTACTGGATGAAATGTTCAGAGGTCAGAAGTCCTGAAATTCTTTACTTGTCATGGGTACACTTAACAATCTCACTCCACACCACCAGAGGTCCCCATCTTCTGAGTACTAACCTACTTAACGAGTAAACAAGTTCACCTGATTCCCATTATTTCCTCTTTCAGAGACACTCTATAAATATTTGTGAACTATATAAACACTTGTGAAGTCTTTCCTACTTTTGCCTACTTTACCTTCTCCATTTCTGATCCTTTTGTTATTTCCTGTTAGAAATTACGATATTTCGAATGTAGGATTTTTTAGCATGTTTGCTGTTTTTTACTTTCGGACCATACACTGTCATTGTTTGATTGTTACATTACTCATTACTACAGTAAAAGTGCAGTTACCCTAAATAAATCTTTTGGTAAAAGTTGTAGTTTCAAATTCTTTACTCAAACTGAAGTTAGAAAAGTGACCGAGAAATCAACAAACGTAGGTAGGGCTAGTTAAGGCTAACTAACAACAGCTTTATTCCTAATCGCTGAAATGTTAGCTAGCATTGATTACTCTATCTATGAAAACTAGCTGAATGCTAACCGCTTCTTTTGTCACATTTTTTGATCTGAGTATTTTAATTGTGAAATATTTATAACTATGTTTTGTTGTGTAACCCAGTAAAATTTAGTGAGGTTAAGATATGGTCTTTTTGCCATAGTACAATAATGATTTACAAAGTTTGTGCTAATGTTGTTTATTGTTCAGTAAACTTTTTGTGCATTTCAGTTCTAGGTTTTGTATATATAAGCATTATTGTTTTTTGATAAACAGCTTTGTGTGTTATTACACTACTACGAATATTACAACAATGACAAAATCAACAGAAAAATTTAAAAACCAGAAATGAAATTTTCCTTAATGATTGGTTGGTTGCTATTTTGACTTACGGGAATAGAACAGATGCCTGTTAAAGGTTATGTATTGTTTCAATAAATCATATAATCACAGAAATATTCATTAGGTCACAAAAGCAACACACCTTTCACCGTTGTTTAGCTCCAAGTTGGCTAACAGTCAGTGATTTCAAGTTAGCATGGTTACATTTATATTATTCTTACATGCTTCTATTCATTTCCACTTATCATAAGCAGTCAATGTCAGTATTTTGGGATGACGTACACCTTTAAGGGGTTCTTAAAACAGAATAAAAGGTTAGAGGAGCTCCAGAGGGACTTGTGAGTCCAGATAATCACCCAAGATGGACTGCCTGCACTCTCTCTCAGCCAATATTGAACCTCTGCACAACCGTGCTGTAATCTCATTGACGGCGCGCGAGTGACCATAATTTCACCGCTGACTTGATTTAAGTGCTTATGAGAATGGAGGCGACTGTTATCCTATAGTCTACAGACGGAAGGGCGTGATTGAGTTAGCGAGCATGAGAGGAGCGGTGGATTTGCAAGGCCCAGCCCTTAATGCCTAGCACACACAAAGAGGCTGAGTGCTAGAAACATTTGCACACCGTTAAAAACTGGTGAAACGTCACTTTGCTTTCCCACTAAACACTTCGGAGGCATGATCTTATAGGAAAAGAATCAACAATGGGGTGGTGGGATGCTACCCAGAGTGAAGCAGAGTTACTTCGACCGCAGTGAAGTCGATTATTTTCCTGTAGCATTATGTCCAAGGTGTTTTCTTCCTCTTATACAACAACAAAGAACACCTTTATTATCCTTTTATAGTTACATTTACAGGTAGTTCCTGTTATCACGTATATCATAACAGCTATAAACAGATGTTCCCTTAGCAGCCTCTCTTTTTATTTTCTGTTGAAGTTAATAAGAGGAAAACACACACCTCGTCACATTACAGAGAAACTGCAAAGCGCAAAGTCGAGCGGCGGAAAACTTACTGAATGTTGCATAGCCCTAAAACTGAAGACTTCTTCCATAAATGTTAAATAAACGTCTCCTCACAGAGAGCTTCATTATATCAATAAATGCAACAACATGCTTTTAATCTGTTTATTACTCTTAGACTATGTGAGCATCCGCCATACAAGTCACTGTGAATTAACCGTTTCTACAGGAATGACAAGGCCAATTTTTTTTTTTTTTTTTTTTTTGGCTATACACCATACTGTACAAGATGTTTGGGTTTGAGATCAAATGATGAATATGAGACTATAGATCAGAATTACTAGATGGAAATATCAGGAAGTGAAAGCTGAAATTCTGGTCTGTCGTCTCGTATTTATCTTTCGATCTCAAACCCAAGTGTCTTCAGTGTATAGCAAAAACAAATTAATTGGTCTTGCCATTCCAATGCTTTCAGAGGGCACTGTATATGTGCTTTATAACATATAATTCCATTTGAATAGTTAAACTGATAGCTTTGTATTCCAGAAGAGCCAAAACCCACAGTTTGGGCTAAAGTTAAATCCTCCCCTGGGTACCTATTAGTCATCATAATAGAGCAGGCAGCAACTGAAAATGAATGCTTCATTCTCTATTTTTAAATTGTTGCAAATGAAGCAACCCTCTTGCCCTTTTGCTAACGATGGAAAACACACTACAGACTAGAGGAAGTACTTTTCATAGGTGACCTTCCCCTTTATTTACAATGCACAAGAAATAACAAAGTTACTAAATTGTAGTTTGTGAATAGTGTTTCTATTAATGATGTGAATTCTTGCTCTTTTTGGCGAGTCAAATCATTTGGCTCAGCTTACTGATAAGACCTGACTCATGTGACTCATCATCAGTGGCTCACTGCCATTTTTTCCCCCACAACTGGACTTTGGAAGCAATTTTAGGTTCGAACCAGTCTTACCCTGGCTGCCTTGGATGTGGCTTTGTTTGTTCTTCACGACAATGCTGGACTTGTTAATGGTCAATTGGTAGAAATTGGTAGAAACTGGAAGAGTCTTGCAACTTTTGTGACATTCTCAGCTCCTGTAACAACCTGCGCTTGCAAACCAAGTAATGATATACTGTATTTAAATGTTGCTGACCATAATTTAATGTACATGTATTGCACCTGACTGCAGCTGCAGCATCGTTTCCCCCCTGTTGGGAGGTAATAAGCGTTGTTCTCAGTCTGACAGGTACAGTCAGGGGGACTCATCCTGATAATGAGCCTGTCTCTGCAGCTAGCCCTCCATGACCTTTCACTACTGATAAGAAATAAAATATCCTGCTGAGAGAAAGACCTGAGGGTCCTGAACCTCCCTGAACCTTCCTGAACCCCCATAACGAGGATTGTTTGCCTTAATACACACTTGGAGCTCTCTGGGTACACACAGGAGATGGATGTGTTAGGCAGGAACCCGGAATCTCAGTAGAAGTTGGCCTTTTGAATTGATATTTGTATTCTGTATGAGTACCTCAAGATCTCAGTATAGAGCCAACATGGCAATCGCTTTCATATATGACTGCATTAAGATGGTCAAGACTGATCCGACTCTTGGTAATAGTCAAAGTATGGACTCTAAAAAGCTCTTGGCTACGTTATCATGTGGTCTAATCTTGCAATTTCCATTAATGTAGGAATATCAGTGAATAATTAGGAGCCCATGGAAGTTCTTGTATCTGTGTGCTTGGGTAAGTGCCATGCGCATTAGAAAGCCATTTAAGCTACGCACACTGTGATTTACGACTTATGCATGTTTTAATATCTCTGTTTCTTCCATCCTGTTATGTAATTCTGTTGATGCACAAATAGCAACCAGAGCAGTGAAAGTGTGCAGATGGACAGTCTAAAGCTTGAGGATATCTCTGTTGCTAGATTTCGAGTCGAGACCAAGATGTTTATCAACTGCAATCAAGACAGGTCAAGATCAAGACCGAAGAATATGAAACCAAGATGCAAAACAGACAACCAGCTCTTTGCGTCTTTGTTTCATGTGAAATTCTTAATGGTTTACAAATACAAACTGTATTATAGACAAGGACACTGACTTTGCTGTGCTTAGCAAACTGATATGAAGAAACAGCAGAAGGCAAAGCTAGAGGAGCGTGAAAGCAGATTTCCATTTCACAAAATAAAGTGAATTAAAAATCTAAGTCTTTCATAAGAGAGTTTTTTAGATGGTGGTTCCCTGTTCTTGTTGTGAAGTTTTTGAGACCAAGACTTCGTTTTGAGCTCAAAAGAAAATGAGCTCACGCTCTAGCGCAAGGAAAGTGGTAGCTCAGTGGTTAATATGTTGGACTCCTGATCGGAAGGTTGAGAGTTCAAATCCCAGCACCACCGAGCTGCCTCTGCTGGGCCCTTGAGCAAGGCCCTTAACCCTCAACTGCTCAGTTGTATAAATGAGATAATTGTAAGTCGCTCTGGATGAGGGCGTCTGCCAAATGCTGTAAATGTAGTGCAAGATCAAGGTGCAGTATTAGTGAACTAGCTAGCAGTGCCATGATATCAGAATTCAAACAGTGTATCATAAGCACACAGGAAATTGAACATTTTATATATAGTGCAGGCATGTGATATACAGTCAGGTCCATAACTATTTGGATATCGACAAAGTAAGTTATTTTAGCTGTCCCACAGTATATTGGAGTTAAAATTAAATATTGAATATGAACTCAATGTGTAGATGTTCAGCTTTAATTTAAGAGTATTTATGTCCAAATGAAAGGTCGCGGAATTACAGCACAAATTATACCCCCACACAACCCTTTTCATTTTTTACATGACAAAAACTTTTAACAAGTGTGTAGATTTTTTTTTGTACCCACTGTATGCACTGGAAAAAGGTGTCCGAATTCTTATTTCCCCTCGCTGTATATCAGACTGTTACTCAGCCGTAGCGTTCATTACATATAGAGTGCTTGCCTTTTTATTCTTAATCAAAGCATTTCTGAGTTTCTGTGGAGCCACGGTGTGTTGTTCTTGTGAAAATTGTGCTATTTTAAGAGAGGCGTTAATTAATTAGAGAGCCCCGCTCCTCCTGTGGGTGTGAAATGGAAAACTAGAGCATGGAAAGGTGCAGGATTCCCTGATTGGGGAAATGCCTCTGAAAATGGTCCCACACAACTGACTGGTCACTGTAACAGAGTCCAGATTTCCTCAGTCACTCCATTGGATCAGAATCTCTCAGAGGAATCCACTGCATCCCTGCAGGACAGCTGTAGCTCCAGCACCTGGGTGTTCCAGCAGCTGGGTGTTTTCTTTTTGTCTCAATCAAGGATCTCATCTGGATTTTTCACACCTTCAGACAAAAGTGTGAGAGGATGTTGTTGCTTATCTGGCACTGATAATGAGCTCAGAGCGATTTGTTTCTCAGGGTGTTGTGTGATGAATTAGAAGGTACTGGAGATCATTTGCATTGACAATGTATGGGAACGTTGTACCATAATACTTGTTACGTTTGCTCACATTAGAGGTCGTTAGTTGTTGAGTATATTTGTGTGTGCTGTGATTATCTTGCAGGATAACGTGGACTTGGGCGACCTGATGTTTTCACTCTGCTATCTTCCGACCGCGGGCCGACTGACCATCACGATCATCAAAGCCAGGAACCTGAAAGCCATGGACATCACAGGAGCCTCAGGTATTCCGAGTCTTCATTATAACCTCTATAAAGGAAAATCCAGCCTGAATGTCTTGCACAATAGTCTTTATAATAAACATGTGATCTTCAATGGCACCCAAGATTTATTTTCTAATGAAATTGTTGACTAAGGCGACATTTATTTAGTTTAAACTACTTTTCATCGACATGGTGACACACTCATTCACACCTACGGGAAATAGGAGGAGACGAGTGACACTCAGGGTCACCACCGTATCGCCAAAATGGAAATTATACTTTACTTCTAAAATTTTGTTTATTTACAAAAAACTAGAATTCCAAGATGTTAAAAAGAAACGTGGATGTATCCTGCAACAAGACAAAATTAACAGAAAAATAGTGTGAAATGACATTTTGACATGACCGTCTGAGTCTGCAGACCTAATCTGAAGAATTTCATTGTAAGACAGCTGGCAGAGATACAAGAAGAATGCCAGGAAGAATCCAAAAGCTGCCCAGAGGACACAACAGAGGATGCAGGCAGTTGTAGAAGTGATTAGATAATAGTCATGAAATTCAGAAAGAGAGATTTAAACATTTAAACTAATATTTAAACTATATAATATAACTATAAATGAACAAACATTTGTATAAAAAAAAAAAAACAGTAAACTAAGTGTCTTGTTGCTATAAATTACATTAGTGTTCATTTTGTCCTAAGGGTATGCAAACTTTTGCACTTGACTTGTTTCTTATTTGTCTTATCACGCCATTGGGCGGGTGTTTGCTATGTTGACCACCTTGCACATTTGTCTGGATTTCAAAAAAAAAAAAAGGCATCCTGACATTTTACAAAATGTACTTTTTAGCAAACACAAAAGATTTAATTTCAAGGTCAAGGGTTTCTATATCAAATTATGTATGTGTATAAATTAAATTATTGATCATTCAATAGTCTGTTTGATATTTCTGATACATTTCAGACCCTTACGTGAAAGTCTCCCTCATGTGTGATGGACGGAGACTGAAAAAGCGAAAAACATCTACCAAGAGGAACACTCTGAACCCTGTTTACAACGAAGCCATAGTTTTCGATGTCCCTCCTGAGAACATAGACCAAATAAGTCTGTTAATAGCAGTGATGGACTACGATCGGTAAGAAACCCTATATGCACTACAGTTGCCATGCCAAGATTTTTCCTTTTTTTTCCCTCAGAAGCCGATAAGTTCTGCCCAGGGTCAAAGCCAGAACTGTGGAGGCGTCTCATTTAAAAATCTTTTGGCTAAACCCAGGATTTAGTAGCAGTGGCAGATGTACTCCTCTTCTTCTCCTACAGAGTGAGCAAAAAATGCACTCTGAACTCTACTCTGCATGCAACAACAGATTCATATCATGCATAAAAATGTTGCCCAGATTTTTCCACTGACCGCTCATCTAATGGAGCCTGTTGGAACCAACAGGACCTAATGGTTTTGAACGTAGATTGTAGATAATACTGTCAAAAACAAAACCATTGTAGCTGATTACATTCCTATAACAGCACATCGCAACATGTTTTATTCTTCTCATGCTACAGCAATCTAACAACATTTACCATTTTTATTTGTTAGACAATAACAGTCAAACTTTTTATCCATTTATAGTTATATTTAATTTGTAGAAAGTCTACAAAACGAGCTTTTGTTACCACTTGCATTATAAGACAGCTATAAACAGTTCTATTGAAGTTAAAAGACAAAATAAAATGCAACTTTTGTCATTTCCAAAAAAAAGGAAATTAAAATTTCATAAGATTTAATAAGTCTACACTCTAAAAAGTAATTATGGCCTTATGCAGCATTTACATATTGATATAATGTCCATGTTACTATAATAACTTTTTGTAAATGTATGTATTTCTGTTAAATGAATGTTAATATAAATAATTAATTACATAATTATGTAAAAATGCATGTCGATCTATGAATTACTATTTCTAGTCTAAGATCTCGGATGGACAAAAAGAAGAAAGGAACAAAGACACAGAGAGATAAAGGGAAGGAAATGGTGTGGGCGTTAGCTACAAAGTATTGTTAAGAGTGAATATTTTATGAGATGATATCATCTGGCGAACATCCCTATCCTCCCATCCTCAAGGCCACTCAGCCTCTCCTCATCGCTCACTGGGAAACACACATTAATGTCTCAATCAAGAAGCGCTCCAAGTAGCACACTCGATTTCAAACGAGATGGACTCTGTGATGTCTGGGGACGTTAAAGAGCATTTCTGAGGAAACCCTGCATATGGGAGAAGCATTTAAAGCCGCCTGTATCTCTGTATTGATAGAAAGAAGGAACTATGGTATTCTTCCTGGACAAAAGCCTGGCCAATTGTATTCTTAGAGAACAGCTTTCTGTGCACCTCTTTATATGTGACCTTTTATTCTGCATGTGTGAAAATCCGAATGGATGTCAAGAATGCCTAAATGTTTCATATTGGCATGTTGCTAAAGAGAAAATACGATAAAGGCTGATGGACGCAGTTTTTTTGAATTAATGATGAGGATACATTTCAGTGTGCAGTCCAGACTCTCCATGGCAACATTCAAAATGTCATACTGTAGTATTCGTACATCCAAATACTACATCACGTGTGGTTATATATATCGCTATACAGTATGCCTTCACTTTTGGGAAAACAAGGTTCTTCAAGGGTTCTTTGGATAGTTTTGAGCATGTCAGAAAGGATGTACTTGGAACTCTGTCAAACAGGAAGCCTTCTGTTGTGGAGTTCTTGTAATGTGTGGTGTGTTGAAGAGGCAGGATGAAAGTGCATAAAATCAGTGGGCTGTTAATGAAGGGTGTGTCATAATCCTTAGCATAGGTCAAAACACAGGCCGGCAGCAACACATAAGGATGATCTGCACTCATAACCGAGAAAAAAGGCGAGGGTCTAAAGCAGGAAGTAGAACTAGAACATTGAAAAAACAAGATCAAAGAAACATGGCTCATTTAACTTAATGCCATAAAGCATGATAATACTTCTCACTGAAACACAGACACAGGAGAATATAAGAACACAAGCTAGTCAAACGTGAACTGAAAACAGGTGAGAGCAATCAGGATATAAAAGAACAACGGGACAGAGGTGGAGACAAGACCAAAACGAAATATTTGGTCTTGTCCTGCGAAAAATCCTTCACATGGTCAAATTTTTGCACATATCACAATCAGAAATAAAAACTTCTGGCACTGTAAAATCTCATTACACCCCAAAAGTGAAAATTGCATCTTATTCCAATTCCACTCAAAGACTCATTGCCTACGTCTACATTTATACCTTAATCTACTTTTGGAAGAACAAAATTATTGCATAAAATTAAGTACTTTCTTCTAAATCTCTGCACTCGCCTGATCACTACTCACAACAGTGGAGAAATAATCACTGATTCTTACACTCACTTCTGTTCTATTGGCTAAATTGCTTGTTATTAGGTCATTTAAACATTTTAAACCTTTAAAACTCGACTGTTGCCTATACAGAATGTGTGAGTGCTCTTCTCTCTCTTTTCTTCATCCTTGATGATGATTTGTGGTACAAGAACATTGCAGACATTTTGACAGCAGATATCTAATTACAAACAGAATTAATTAGACTCATGTCAGTTTCAGTGTCTGAGGAAATCACACTTAGCTAATAAGCTACCTTTTAGCTACCTTTATGTTGACTGACATCACCTGAATAATTTAAGCTACTCTCAATCCCAGGCTTACAATATAAGGGGTTTAAGTATGCCATTAACAATAATATAAGCAGAGGTATGATTTATAAAGCTGAAGCTCACAGCACTCATGTTTATAGCTTTATAGCAAAGCACATCTGTGGTCTCAAATCAACAAAATCTTCTGTTGTTCACAGTGTCGGCCATAACGAGATCATCGGTGTGTGTCGAGTGGGGAACATGGCCGAGAGCCTGGGCCGAGATCACTGGAACGAGATGCTGACCTACCCACGCAAACCCATCGCCCACTGGCACCCGCTCATAGAGGTAATGATGAGAAACAATCTAAGACTACGGCTAAAGGGTTGTGATTTTACGTAGTTAATGCTCGGCTGTAAGCTGTCGGGACCTAACCCTGTGTTAGAATCTTAAAAACCAGACTCCTGAGTAGCACAACAGAAATGTGTTAGCCTTATCACTGGCTTTTCGTTGATTTTGAATCCTGATGATGACACAAAGCAGTGCAATTTGCTGTGCTGTCTGGGTGGGAGGGATCGTGTTAGTCTCTCTTCTGTCAACACTAGTCGATTGTGGACGTCTGTGAGCTCGTGTATGCGGAAGAGGGCAGATAGCGCTTTGCTTTAAGTGTGTTACAGGTGTGTGTGCTTGACATGTCTCAGAGGCAACACATGCTAGCCTTCACCCTCCCCAGTTGGTACATAGTTAGTGGGTGGGAATTGACAAAATGACCAATTATGGAGAAAATGAGGTAATAATCCTCAAAAACCAATGGCCTAGGAGTCTGCATGAGGTCTGTTGTGTTTTAACACTTATCGTGTGTATAGTGCCTCAACATGCTTGTATTTTTTTAAGTCTCTTGTGCTTTCTTTTATTATTTATTTTATGTATTTTTCAGCCTGAATTAATTTGAGTTCCCATCTGTTGTTAACATCTGTTGTTTTAACAGATGTGCTTTCTAAATAAAAATGAGTTCACCTGACTGGACACACTTCAGACATTTTCAGATATGAAAAAACTAGCTGCAATCCTAATTAATGACTTCTGGCTGTTAATGTCAAATATAAAAATATTTAGTCAATATTCAATATCTAGCAAAACCTGAATGTAGCACTTAGATAAAAATGTGAAATATGATTAAACACTGATTAAACTCCAGCTGAGTTTGATGTTGAGATGGCCATGAGAACTCTCTGGGTGTGGCCTAATATTCTAATTAACACTTGATTGACATCCCTTTGTAAGACTGCTAGCTTCCAGCAGAACTATACATAATGGCACAAGAAAGTGACATCACCTACATGTACTAATGAACCGGTGATCACAGTAGCCTAGTTTAGATTTCACTCAGTTTGAGTTTGATTGCAAACTTTCTGAGACTCAAAGAGAAAGTTCATGTGCAACATATAGTTTTAGAAAAAAATAATGTATGAGGCACCAGTTTGTAATTGGTGATAGTAAAGAAAGTTTAAGCTTAGATTAGCCCTGCCTACTTTAGATTGAAAAGGAAGACATTTTGGCTACATGTATCTATTGGAAAGTTGCTAACAATTCATACTTTGTGTAATAATTCATACTTATCCATACCATAAGACCAGCCCAAAACAAGCCGATCTTTAGGAATGAAGTTAGCTCTTCTATTAAGACTATGGATGCAGAAAAAAACAAACAAACCATAGCTGAAGTTCCTGACACCAACACCAAGCCTCTACCCAAATCTTACAGCATGCTGTTTCTAATAAGTTGTTTTGTGTAGTAACAATTTCCTTGCTAACATTTCACATGACCTAGCTCAGGGCTCCATCCCAAATGGTTGTTGACATCAACATCACGTCTCGTGGTTTTATTTAGTGTATCATTTTACACGTGCTGTGCAGAATAGGCTATAACTTTATATGGCTTCAGTTCGTGGATGAGTAAACAAGGTAAATCAAACATGCTATAAAGGTTTTCTCAAATATAATATAAACCCCATTATGTTAAAAGTAGACATTCAGTCCTGCATTTAGTACTGATCAGACGGGAATCAGATTTCCGGGTATATGTCTCTTAAGTAACGTTGCCGGAGGACGTCTGTAGTAATTATGATCGATTCGCACGGGATAAGTGATATCTGGATAAATCACAATCTACACGTAGTCATTATACCAAAAGTTCCATTCATACCAGTGCACCATTTATCTTTAATACAAATTGACTGATTTGACTTTTATTATAACCTTATTGTTGTAAGGCCGCGTAGGTTGCGTTTGATGATTATTGGTTAGATGTCCAAACATATGTATGTAGGCTATGCCTGTGCTAGGAATTCAGTGACTTACTTATGTGTAGCTTCTCTGACATGTCCTTTTAAAATGTCATCTAAATATTAATGTTCTGCATTAAACTTAGATAATATTTGGTTTCCATATGGTTTCAGAGATGATAGAAAAGATCGAGTGCTTCCTGGAGATGTCTCCATACTAAAAAAAGATTCCCACAGGATATAATCTAATCTTTACCAACGTGTAAATTCGGATGGGATATACGTACATTACCTGTGGTTATTTCTACACTTAGTTTTATAGATGGTATAAGACAGAGAGATCTTTCCAGAAGCAGGAACATGCGGTCTGTGAAAATGACTGACATTACGGATTTGGACGTAAAATCTGCAATACACCAGAAAAATTTATAACCAAGCCTTATGATGTTATGCTGCTCTCATTAGAATGAGAGAAGTACAGCTTAGCTAGCTAACCCAGACTAGGCTTTTAACCAGCTAGCATGTCTATGCACTATCAGTAGTTTTGGAGGAAGTTTCTAACATTATTGACAATGTATTTTCTTTATTTTTTTTTCTTACCCCACTTATTCCGAGACACGTGAAGCCACCAAATCTTTTTGAGCTGCTGCTCTGTATTAGCAGCTGAACACATGGAGTAAAGTGCTAACTGCCCTCTTCCGCATACATGAGCTCACAGATGCCCACGATTGGTTAGCAACACTCTGACTGAAAGTGAGAATAACACCATCCCTCCCACCCAGAGAGCACGACCAAATCCGCGTTCTTGGACTCACAGCCATAGATGACTGTCATGACATAGATGTATTGTCAAGATTGAAATCTCAGACATGTCTATGTTAGTAGAAACACATCTGCCAGGTCTAATAGCTTTACAAAACCTACTATTTTATTATATAAAGGGCTACGTACAGCCTTAGAAAGATTATATTGGGGTTGGATTGCAAGAAAGGAAACGTTAAAATATTGGTTCTGCTTAGAGTGAGCTGTGACTTAGCTATGTTATAGTTCAGATGTGTCTTAAAATGTAGGTTAAATTGAATGAATAAGTGAATGGAGAGGAAAATAGGTTTAAAACAATGGTGTTGACCCTAAAGAAGGCTCGAGACCCATGTGAAACATAACAGCCTGTGTTTACTTCTGAGCTCTTTTGACTCCGCACAGCCCCAGAAAGACTCAACACGTTTTTATCTTTCCTCTTCAAGGCTTTTCACACAGTGCTTCTCTAGAAATCTTAGCCATGTGCAGCTGACCTCTTGTAACCTCAGTCTGTATTCCTCGATAATTCAATTCCCCAGCTACTCCAGCCAAGGTTAAATACTCTGCACCTCGCCTTTCTTCAGCGCATAAAAGGGACTTTATTTTGATGTCTGTTCAAGCTCTATTCATACGACAAGCTTTGAAAAAGCTGAGCACAGCCAAGAAAGCCAAAGTGAAGCCGGGAAAAAGAAGGGAAATCAAATAAGGGATGCTGTTTGCTTGGCTAAGAGGAAGAAAGGGAGGTAGGGGCTATCATGGGCGTTCCTCACGAGGGCAACGGACAATTTAGGATCAGGGCTGAAATAACACCCACTAAAGATCTCAGCACCCAGAGGGTAATTCCAAAAAATTGAGTTAAAGTGCTGAGTTGATAATTATATTGCACTGGCTCATTGCTCTCTTTGGTATGTGGAGTCAGACTGATTCTTTTAAGCTCCAGTGCATTATTCAGGGGAGTACGTAGATCTGATTAGGCTTTTCCAATAATCAGTACTGGTTTGAGATGGAAAGATGTTCATTGAGCATATATATATATATGAATTAAAAAGATAGGACTTTCAAACGGCCCTCAAAAGGAAAGTTTTGCCAGATATCCTGTCAAATCCTGTAGCATTAACAGTAATGATTATGTAAGGAATAAAACACAATAAGGCATGCTGTTATAAGGAAATAATTAACCAACACAAATCAGAGTTACTGTTACCCTCCTGAATTATTATTATAATTATTATTACTTATTCTACAGCAAGTTCCAATGATTTCAATGTTTTATTTATTAAAGAATGACAAGTCATACTTTTTAAATGTTTATAGTTACATTTAATGTCGTGGAATGTCCGCAAAACAAGTTCCTGTTACCACTTACACTATAACAGCTATAAACAATCTTTTCCTTACCAGCCTCTGTTTCTAAGATGAAAATATGCATCTTGTCATGCTGGTGAGAAACCAGAAACCTCAGAGGCTTCCATTACTGTACACTGTATACTGTCAATGCATAAAAGACGAAAGTACACAAAACACTGGATACAAATGCACAGAGAGTTTAAAAATAAGACATAATGAAGATTAATGACTCAGAGCAATGATTACACTAGTGAATTAACTAAGATTTTTGAGAAACAAGACATGAAAAATACATACACACAGAATAATTAACTAGACATGAGGAACAGGTGATATAGATAATGCACAAAACCAATGAACAAGAAAGGAATGGGAAAACAAACACACGTGAATGAACTCAGAACAAGCAGCATTTGCTGTGATGCATGCTGAGAGAGGTAATTCAGAACAGACTTTCCCATGAAGAAAACTTAAAGTTACAGCTTTACCTCTGACTCTTACAAAGCACTGACACTGGAGACTCCTTCCATACATGTTAAATAAACGTCTCCTTACAGAAAATGTCACAATATCAATGAGTGCACACATTTTTAAAATCTGTTTATGATGAGTCTGCCATACAAGTCTCTGTGACTATAGAAATGCTAATGTATTAGAAAAAGTGAATTGTTATATAGAAAATTATATTTATAAAAAAAAATGATTCAGCACCTTCTGACAAATCAGAATGGAGAATTCAACAGTGCTGTGATATAATTTTGAAATATAAACTTTCTCTCAGAATTTCCTGCCTGGTTAGCTTATGGTAGTTAGCTAGACTTCATTAAGATTAAGATTCGCTAAGGTTAAAAAATTAGCATTAGCAGTGAAAATGTACAAATATGACTTAAAATTAGACATGCATGACGTATAAAAAATGTGTGAAATGTAATGTGAAGTGTTTAAAACGCATGCAAATGTCACATGAATCATGTAATTCTTCACTTGTGCCAGTGGTCTAAGCAGGTGCTAGGAGCCTTAACTTGACCTCTTAACTCTCTTCTCTTCCAGTGGAGCAGTGAGGGAAATCCCGGAGGAAGCCAAGGCTCCTGCAACTCCCTCAAAACACCACCATCACCCTGACACATCCATCTGATCACAGCTCACAGCTTTGGAGAAAAATGGTGGGAGAGTGAGACATCTCAGCTAAAGGTCGCTCAGAAAGTGTGCACACACTTGATAAGGTGGTGCACACACACACAAAAAAAAAAACAAAACACTGGACTTTTTCTCATGGGGAAAGGGCGCGTGTCTGTTCTACTGCATGTCAAAGTGACTGTGTGTGTAGGCTTCTGTTAAAAAAAAAAAAAAATTCCTAACACGGTTACAGTTTTGTTTAAACTCTATTTGAGAGGTAAGTATTTTTGACATGTTTTCTGTATCTGTATAACACATTGTAATAACTACTTGATGTTTTTGAGTGCAGTGCATGGCCTCTATTTTGTGTAATTTTGTTCTTATGGTATCAGATTTTACAGTGTTAAATCATTCTGTATGAAAATACATAAGAAGTACAATAGCAAAGTTGCTGGTCGTGATTACTGCGTATGAGAATGAACTCTTCGGACACATAAGTAGGAAAATAAATCCCGATAATATGAGTATTAATGAAATTATGACTAATAATTTGTGTAGCCAGATAACCCATAAACGCAGCCACAGCTGTACAAGTAACACTGTGTGTTTTGGCGCCATTTTATATTTTCCCTAATACCTGCGTAGTCACAACAAACCTTTACATGGAGCTACAGTGTAACTACAAGGGATTTAAGCGCTGGTTATAGATGTAAATTACAGTAGATCATTTTATGAAAATACATGTATCCATCGATTTTGACAATATCTACACACTTGCTACACAGTAACTATCCAAAAAATGGTACCTTTTTAATGTAAATGCTGTATAATATTTGTTAAAAAACCACAGAAAAAATGCCATGTTATGTAAATTTATTTGTCAGTACATACAATGCAATGAACCAGGAACTGGATAGGTCTTATATATTTGCATACATATTTAAATACTGCAAAAATACAGACAGCTTGTAGTCTGACCTTTTAGTTGAACTGAATTTGATTTGTACATAATTGCATAATATGTACTACTGTATCTTTAATCCATCTATAACACTGCTTAAATCCTGAGAAATTACCTTATTTACCTCCTCTGAACTTATGAACTACCCCTGGCTGTCCAAATAAAAGAATCACTAGTTGTCTTCAAATGAAGACTAAAGACCTGAAGGGCCGATGTGTCTGATGACAGGAAATAGAAATATCTTGCCATGCTGTATCTTCTTCTAGGTTTATGTCCTTGTCCCCTGGCTTCTCCAATAAAGCAACAATGCATACAGCCTTGGAAGAAGCAACATACAAGCTTCAAACTTTGACAAGGGAATGTCAGCAATGTGCCATAATACCTTTTATAAACAACACAAAAACTGTGCCATCATGTAACCACAGCTGCTGATATATTACAGTGGCAGAACTGAAATATTTTATTAAAGTTACAAAGAATTATTTGTGGGTGTCTAACGAATGCCTTCCTTGTTTAATTGCATATTACCGGATACCAGCTTCAATGGTGAGAAACAAGATTAAACAACTAATTGGTATCATGATTTTTTTTGCCTTACATAATGAAATGACAAATTGTTTATCACCACCATCTGGCATCCACCCAAAATATTCAGGAATCCCACTTATCAATTTAATTGTCCCGTTCACACTGTGATTATATTTGGCATATCTCCTCACCAACCTGAAGACTAGTTGATGTCCATCTGTCCAGTTTTGGTGAGCCTGTGTCCACTATAGGCTCAGATTCATATTTTTCCCCCATCTACCTCAAGGTTTAACATTCTGACATCAGTGTTGTGCATTCTGAGATGCTTTTCTGCTCACCATGGTTGTAAAGAGTAGTTATTTGAGTTACTGTAGCCTTCCTCTCAGCTCAAACCAGTCTGCCCATTCTTCTCTGACCTCTCTCATCAGCAAGGCATTTCTACTCACAGAACTACTGGTCCCTGGATGGTTTTTGTTTTTCGGATTCTGTGTAAACTCTACAGGCCATTGTGCATGACAATCCCAAGAGATTTCTGAAATACTCAAACCGGCCCATCTGATATCAACAGCCATGCCCCAATCAAAGTCACTGAGATCACATTTTTCCCCATTCTGATGTTTGATGTGAATATTAACTGAAGCTATTGGCTTCAAGCAAAGTGCTTCTGAGGCTGTTTTCTCATAAAGAAGAAAATCTGGAATCTTTGCCTAATTTTTACTACATCCACAGCAGTACACTGCTGTTCCTATATATATATATATATATATATATATATATATATATATATATATATATATATAGATATAGATAGATAGATAGATAGGTATAGATATAGATATAGATGTAGATATATAAAAGATAAGGTTTCACTTCTCATAAAGTGAGAGAAGGAGAAGAAAGAATAGAATAGATTGGATTTTCCTCTTGGGAGCATTGCGACTTCCTTTCACAGGCGGTACTGAAATCACTTCTCTCCTTATTTACTTCACTGGCGGGACTCTGTGTTCTGCTCATGTCTTTGATTGCACTTCATTATTTTATTTTCTCGTGGCCTTTTCTCACATAGTTGTTCCTCTCTCTGAGGTCTCAAGGAAGGGATCCAAGGATGAGACTTGCTGAATGAGACATCCTTGATCGATTGTACCACCTGTAGTCCTAACATACACTCCAAGACTGGAGACATGTGTGTCCTCACTCTGCAAGACTCTTCTCTCAGTACTAATTCATTTCTTCTTGCATCTTTACTTCCTTAAAGTCCTTCATGGTTGCTGTCCAGACAAATTGTGTGATCAAACCCCAAACACCAACACCTGCAATGTTGCCAAATTGGCCATTTTTGTTCCCAGTCAGCCCATTTTAATCCCACTGGGAAGGAAAAAAAAAATCTTTGCTAGTGGATATAACTGAGCAACTGAATTGATTGGGATATAAACTGTGATTAGGCTTAGAGTTGCCAATCAAACTGACATCCACGACCTTTCATCAAATCCTGCTGCACAAAGGGTTCCTGATGTGTTTTGCAGTGTGGGTTCAGATCCACAGGAAGAATGGAAGTTATTTAAAATAAAATCAATCACACGCTGCGCCGTAGCAGGGTCAGCAGGAGATGGCGGATGTGCTCCTGCCATTAAACAGGTGGTGCTCACAATTACTGACAGCAGGCAGTGCGTGTTTGCTGATTACCCACATCAGTTTGAAAACTGTTGCCATCTTCTACCTGAAACTTCCCAGTGTTTCCAAAGTGCAGAAACAATGTTAGCTATACAGGCAATATAGACAACGATAATATAAATGCTTAAAATACAGATGTTAGAAGTCCATTAGTGTTGCGCTGCATTGTTCTCACCACTGTGGATTAATCTGAAGGCTGAGAGGCAAGTAATACCCATTCAAAAAGAATTCAGGGCCGCGTCTCAATCCACATTACGTGCACTAAGTACCGGTGTACTGGCAATGCCCAAACCAGAAGATTTAATTATATGTGCTTCCGTTATTGAGGTCTCCTCACTAAGGTTATCTAAACTATATTGGACAGAATATTACTGGGTTGAGGTCAGGGCTCTGTGCAGGACACTCGAGTTCTTCCACTCCAACCTTCACACACCATGTCTTCATGGAGCTCGCTTTGTGCACAGGGGCATTGTCATGCTGGAGCAGGTTTAGGCCTCTTAGTTACAGTGAAGGGAAATTGTAATTCTACAGCATACAAAGACATTCTGTATTTATTTTGTGGTTCCACCTGTGTAGAACCACATATGGGTGTGATGGTCAGGTGTCCACAAGCTTTTGGCCATAGAGTATAATTTTATATGGTTATTTTTTAAGACATTTACATTTATATTTAATGCGTTTACATTTAAGACATTTACATTTATTTAACCCTTTTCTATAACCTTATAGAGGCAATGATTTCATTTGAGCCCTGTCAGAACTGCTATATTCCACACAACTTCTACTTCTGAAGTACTGTTTTTGAGGGTAAGCTAATAGCTTATTTCAAATTAAGAGCCAGTTTCACTCACAGTGAATTACTACCTGCAGGAAGACGGTGAGTGACCTGATTAGGTTATAAGTGGAGTAGGTTTACTGGAACCAGGCCTGGACTGTCCATTAAGCCATATATGTAACTGCTTTTTGCTCTTGTGTAATTTTTTTTCTTCTTTATTGCTATTAACCCCATTTAACTCAAATATGTGCATGTTTCAGAGCAATGCTAAGTGTTATTTAAGGTTAATTTTGTGCATTTTATCATTTGTTATGGTTAATTTACTGTGACAGTGTCCTTGTGAGTACTGGTGAGTGATAGTTTGCAATCATTTTATAAGTTGTTCATGTTTACAGGTATGGCTTGACAGAGAGCATGGTATGACTCTATTAGGCTATTACTGCTTGGTGGCCTAGAGACTTTAACTAAGCTTCTGAAAGCTTTTTTTTTTTTTTTAGCTAAAGTAATATTGATGATGCTCAAGTTAGCTACTGTGTATTTCTAAATTTTTTATGATGTTCATAAGTTCTGTAAAATTGCTAGGGAGATATTTAGGCTAACATAACACTGATACATTAGACACAGAAATGTGTGCACTGGGTGTATGAGTGCTTTGGGAGTAAAATTATATTCGACAGACCCATTTTCGTGATCTTTCCTGGAATATTGGGAATCAACACTTACAGAAAACCTCAGCAAGACACTTGACTCTGAAAGCATAGCAGTAAGCTAACTGTGAAGTGGTATTTGCATATAAATACAGTGGTTTATACAATTTTATTACTTTTTTTACTTGATTTTCAGTGCAGTCTGGGAAATGTGATATTAGTTAGCAAGATATTCACTCACTCTGTTTTAATGTCCATTGTACTATATCATAAGGACAAACATTCCAGTACTACAACATAATGGGCTGTTCATTTATTCATCTTCTAATCACATTATCTTGGTCAGGATCACAGTGAATCCAGAGCCTGTCCCAGGAACACTGTGTGGGAGGGAAATAACACCCTGGATGGGATGCACCATGCTTACACACATTCACACATAGGGACAATTTAGAGTTGCAAATCCACCTATGAGCATGTTTTTGGACAGTGGAAGGAAAACAGAGAACCCAGAGAAAACCTACATGGGCACGGGAAGAACATGAGTAACCTGAGCTTAGATTCGAACAGAGAGTCCAAGTCAAGTCTTGAGTCTTTACCCTAGAGTCCAAGTCAGGTCTCGAGTTTTTAAGTCAAGTCCTCAGTCAACAGAATCTACATGAGGAGTGTACGGGAACAGTAACTGTATAGTAACAATAAAGAAAGTGTATAGCAATGATAAAGAACAGTATTGTTCACAGTAAAGGAAAAAAACACAATTTTTTTTAGAAGTATTTAACTATTTTTTAGAAGTAATTTTTTATAATACTTCTTTTCATAGAAGCAAAGGCTGAAAATATAAAAACATGCCACTTGAGACATTAAAAAGTCTTTTGTCTTGATACTACACATTTTTATATACATAAAGGACCATTAAGGTCCAACATGACAATCCCTGTTTGGTGTTGACATCTTTTAAAACTTTTTGTCTCTAAACAAAAAAAAAGAATAACAATGAACAAAAAAAAAAAAGAAACTCCACATTGGGTTCCACTTCTGTTCCACTCCTGTCAGCCAAGAACAAGATTCTAAGACTACAATGGGCACACTTGATGGTTGAAGATTGGGGAAAAGACCAGGTGATTTTTTTTTTTTTCTAATCATCATCTGTCCTGTTTTGGTGAGTCTGTGCCTATTGTAGCCTCAGATTCCTGTTCTTGGCTGACAGGAGAGGAACAGAAGTGGACCTGGATGTGGTCTTTTGCAGTTTTAGCCCATCCACCTCAAGGTTTGATGTTTTCTGTGTTCTGAGATGTTTTTTTTGCTCACCAAGTTTTAAAGAGTGATTATTAGAGTTACTATATCCTTCCTGTTGGCTTGAACCAATCTGGCCATTTTCCTCTGACCTCTCCTATCAACAAGGCATTTCCACCCACAGAACTGTCCTCACTTGATGTTTTTTTGTTTTTGTTTTTCACACCATTCTGAGTAAACTCTAGAGACTGTTGTGCGTGAAAATCCCAGGAGATCAGCAGTTACAGAAATACTCAAACCAGCCCGTCTGGCACCAACAATCATGCCACGGTCCAAATCACTGAGATCACATTTTTCCCCCATTCTGATGGTTGATGTGAACATTATCCGAAGCTACTGGCCCATATCTGCATGATTTTATGCATTGCACTGCTGCCACACGATTGGCTGATTAGATACAGTAATTGCATGAACAGGTGTGCAGGTGTTCCTAATAAAGTGCTCAGTGAGTGTATATATATATATATATATATATATATATATATATATATATATATATATATATGTATATGTATATATGTATACATGAAATGGATTGTGGAATGGACATGTACAACTGTTAGCCTTACTAAAATGAATGGTAGAAGTAGATGTAGCAGGTATGTCAACCGCCTTTGATTATTATGCCATGATTATGCCGTGCTAAATGCTAATATTTGCTGATGTGAACAGAGGGATGTCTTATTAACAGCAGTAACTTTGCTCTGTTGTAAACTAAACAAATAAAAACTCTTTTTCTGTAACTTTCACACACATTGTGTCCAGGTAATCACAGAAAGACTTATTGTTCACAAGTTACAAGTCCAAGTCAAGTTAGGAGTCATAAAGGTCGAGTTGCAAGGCAAGTCTGAAGTCTGATTTTTATGCGACTTCGGTGTGATTTGGACTCAAATCGCAAACTCGAGTGCCCATCTCTGGAATCGAATCGGTGACTCTGGAAGCAGCAACACTACCCCCTGTACCATCATGCCACCCAACTAGCAGTTAGCTAAATAATAGTATAATCTATCACTGGTTGATTTGAAAATAGAAAGGCTAATGCTGCAAGCTAAAAATGTTTAACTAGTCAAGTCATTTCCTGAATCATCACTCAGTTTACTGCTTGTGGTACAGGAAGTTGTTTTGCGACACACCCTAAGCTAGTGGATCATGATGAGGACCATCAGCCCTCAAGGCACAGCTGGTTGAGAGAATAACCCTGTTTCCATTAAGCACTTTACTCTATGGGCCCCACCACTCCATGCTAACTGCTCCAGATATGAATTATTTAGCAGAGCCATCTCTGTGTAGTGCAAAGCAGAGACAAATATGTGCCCTGCTAACATGGTTTGTCAGATCTGACGCATCGCCATTGGCCATGTATTTAGTACAGAGCCCATGGGAGCGGAGGCCTCATAATCATCATCATCATCATCATCATCATCATCCACACCGTACACTCACGTTTACCGCCCCTCCATTATCTCTGATCGGTGGAATCATTCCGGCAGAGTGTGAACAGGAGTCTCGAGGGAAGTAGCACTGGAAGAGTCAGATATCTGAGGTTTTATGAGCGCGTGGCCGCAGGGATACAGTACGAGGCCAGGTTTGAATCTGTACATGATGTTGTAGCTGGCTAATTGATGGAAACAAATGATCCTGAATGGGAAAACAAGCAGCTGAACATCCACGCGATTTGTCGAAATTGTCCAGCTGAGCACTTCACTAAAGCGGTGCTCATTTTGGGTGAATAATGTCGTGTGGTTCTGCTTGATGCAGCTCATTGATGGTGAGGCCCATCAACAGGAAAGTCATCTCACTTTGTCTGAACCAAATAACAATGATGAATGATGCTGCGTGGGAGAGAAAACATTCATATTTTCTGATCTCCTCCTACACTGCTGTTTGAAATCATGTTCAGGCTATATTTGCTTTCTTGATAATAACAGCAATATTATATAATGCATTCATTTTTTTTTCAATTAACAAGTGCATGTATGTGTGTGTGTTTTTTTTCACACATCACACATTTTTCAGGATCATCTATGAATAATGCACTTTGTAGGTGTACAGTGACTAGCCTATTGCCTTATCTGTTGCTATGAGGGTTTAGCCAGCAAACCCCCCCCCCCCAGGAGTCTGTCATGGTAGTGTGTGCAAGTGTGTGTATGAGTGTATCAGCTGGGTCGCTGAGGATGGTCCTATGGTGGTGTCTTTCCACAGATGGCCTACAAAGTGCCACCTTTAAAAGATAAGTTTACCTGTTAAAATTGTCAGTGGGTGTAGGTGCAGTACCTTGCATAAGTATTCACCCCCTTTGAAATGTTCCATATTTTGTAATGTTACAACCTGGAACTGAAATGGACTTAATTGGGATTTTATGTCATGAATCTACATAAAATAGCCCATGATGTTGAAATTGGTGAAAAATCAATATAGTTTGCACAATCATTTACAAATTTAAAAAAAAATGTAGAAGGTTTGATTGCATAAGTATTCACCCCCATCACTGTGAAACCCCTCAATTATTTCTGGTGTCATCAGAAGTCACATCAGTTGAATTAGTTGAATGTAGCAATTAAAGTGTCTCAGTGATGTGATCTCAGTATAGATACACCAGGTTCCTGGAAGAACCCAGAGTTTGTTAGAGAACTTACCTAAATAAACCTCATCCTGAAGACCAAGGAGCTATCAAAACAAGTCCAGGACAAAGTTCTGGAAAAGTATCAATCAGAGTTTGGTTATAAAAAAATATCCCAAACTTTGAACATCTCATGGGGCATCATTAAATCCATTATTAAAAAAATGTTAAGAATATGACACAACCACGACTAGAGGGAGGTCTTCCACCAAAATCAGTATCCGGTTAAAGATGGGATTAGTCATAGAAATGCATTGTAACCTAATTTACCATGATATTGATATAGTATATTGCCATATTGCCCAGCTGTTGGTAAAAGATAGGTGAACTAATACATTTGCAAGTGTAATCTATTTTATTAGTAAGGAACAACACTACTGGGGTGTGTTGATATAGGAAAATAATCAATAACTATGTGGTGTGACGCAAACCATTACTGTTACCACCTCGAAGATAATTATTTTCCAATAACAGCACATCCTGAAGGGTTTTTATTCTTCTTATAACACAGCAATTTTCCAACAATTATATTTTTTAAAATTTAGTAATGAACGAACATCATGGTTTTTAAATCAATTTATGGTTTACAGTTAATGTTATGGAACATCTGTGATACAATTAGTTTCTGTGATTACTTACAATGTATCAGCAATGAACAGTTTTTAAATAACACTTTTTTAGACAGTTTATTATTAACCTTTATCTGGAATGTAACGCCATACACATCTTTGAGAAGTTGCTGTTATAGAAAATTATATAGAAAACACCTTCAGATCAATCAGATTGAAGAATTAATCAGTGCTGTAGTATAAATTACATTTGCAAGCTTCTGAATATGCAGATGGAACAGCATTACATAAACCTCCATGGTTTACTCTGAATTAAATTCTGTTATATTTAACAAACCACCCAAGACACTTGCTCGACAGCTTCTATCCTACAGGGTTTGGCTCTAGCCCTGATCTAAGATCCAGCTATAATCTTCAGCAACATCAGAATGTGTTATATTGGGGTTTGAGCTAGTCTCAGCAGGAGGCTAGATCTCCACGAGCAGCCTGATGATTCAGTGGCAATCAGCAGGACAGAGGCTTACACTTCAATGGGCCTACTACTTCAATTACTGAGTGCGACTCAGGTGGCGGGGCTATGAGCGATTTAGGTAGCTCAATTTCCACGTTATTCTTTCCCATGCTGGATAGCAGAGCATGTCTCCTCTGTGATACAGTACCTCAAAGTGGAAAACCGACGCCCTGGAGCTAAAGCAGAGCCCAGTCCCACAGAACACTATTAACAGGCCAGCTTTCATGATGGTCACTGGTGCATTAGGTTATGGCGCTCTGACATTAGAGTTGCTTTGGACGACAAGAAGTCAGCACCTACAGAAGCTTTGGTAACACTTCAGTGTTAGAAAGCTATATTCATAAATCATTATAACTCTGCTTACATTTCTTCATAAACCTTTTCAAAACTCTAATAATTGCTCATAATGTGCTGTAAGTCATTCTCTGATAACTTATAATCACACTGTAGTGCAAGTGTCACTATTCATTATAACGCCATACGCTGTACTGAACAAACTTTATAACTAATAATGACCTGTATATAATTATAAAGCAAGTATAAAACATTATAAATGTCATTAGTGAATGATTCATTATTATATGATTCCTCATTAGAGATAAGCTGTAAGTATTTATTTATAAATTCTAATTATAAATGTAGTTTTGTAATGTAATGTAATATTAGTAATGTAATATGATGTAATATGAAAACAGTCAATTCCAAATTAATTACAAAAACACGTATAGACACATTATTGCAGTTTGAAAGCTTAAATGATCTGATGAAGAGAACAAAAAAATTATCTAAAACATCCAGAAATGGCAAGTACTCACACATCTCATTAGCGTCTCACTTCTTGTTCCTCAGAGGTTAAGTAATTTCTGTATTTGTGTGTTTTTGTCATTTTTGCAATTAATCTGGAATGTTTCCAAATTGCATTAAAAAAATAAAGTTATATATAACCTATAATAACATTTAGAAATCAGTGGTGTCTAACAATTCACCTATAATAAAGAACATATTTGCTATACTTGGTATAATATAATATAATCAATATAATATAATTATTTATATTAATGAATACAATTAATATAATCCATCCTGACACGTGCATGATTATAAGTGATCAAGGAATTAATTATTGCACATTATTAGAGCATTATAAAGCAATTATTAGAGATTATAAAATGTTCACAAAGAATTATAAGCACAATTGTAATGATTTATATTTGTGCTTAGAATTCTTTGTGAACATTTTATAATAGACAGTGTTACTGAGGCTTCCTTCAACTGCAAAACCATATGTGTTTTCTGTTCATGCAAAGTGTTGGACGCCATTTCCCTGGGTGTTCGGCATAATTACTTTTATATTTCTGCTCTTACAAATCCAAATTAAAGCTGGTCTAAGTGAGGGAATTATCCAATTAAACCAGAAGAAATTCTACTGTGAGCTTATGGTCTCTTTCAAAACGTAATTAGCAAATGATTATTACGTTTCTGAGGAAGGAAACGTTAGGCATGATTAGAAAAGATCTAATTAGGTAGGTAAAATGAGGAAAAGAATATTTTTGCTGCACAGAACACACAAACTCAGTGCTAAAAGCAATTTGTGACAAGTGTTTTTGAGAACAGATAGTGCTCTACACAGATACAAATAGAACAGTGAAGAATTATTGTTATTATTATATTTTTTAGAAAGCTTGGCCACATCTGGTTGTAACGGCATCATGACAGGGATCCCATGTGATAAAATTTTACATACATGCGGACAAGCACTCAGATCTGAAGCTTGTGGAACAAAGAAAGACCGTGTTTATTAATGTGAATGTGAGATGCTGTGCATTTGCCATTTATTCATCCTTAGTAACTGCCCGGTCAGGGTCGTGGTGGTTTAAATGAGGCTACAAGTTTGTTTATATTTCAGGAAATAGAGCCAACTAAATTTCTTAGAAAATATCATAGGAAGCTACAAACAAACATAGTAGCTGCTTGATCAGGAATAAACTAAACAGTTCTACACACATCTCATAAGTGATGTAGCTGAGGTTGAGGAAGTGTCAGAGCCAGAATTCACACACCATGCTGACACTGCTGACATTTCTACCGCTGGGTTCCAGTGTTTTTCAGTGTTTCCAGGCACATACTGATAGAGTTCATATTTACTATTAAAAAAAATCGATTAGTTAACACCCACTTTGGGTTTAAATCCAAATACTGATACAGATATGACAGAAACAGATACAGAAACAGATACAGATAGGGGCATTGCATTACACCTAATATTCGCTTTAACACAAAGTCAAACTTCTTCATGGAAAAATTATCCTGAATCCAAATAACCTCAGCCCACAGTATATAATTTTGTTCACAAGCTAAATGCTCACTATGCCTCTGTACACTTATGATAAAAAGTAATACATTTGTTATGATTAGCTAATAGCTGGTTCGCTGTCATCTTCATTGAACAACAAAAATGTGATTCATGGGAATTATAATTTATTTCTGGGAGGAAAAAATCTCTTTTTCTCTCTCTCTCTCTCTCTCTCACACACACACACACACACACACTTGCTGCCAGTCTTATGAATATTGAATTCTTACACACACGCTTGCCTCTTAGCCTCTTAGATGTACAAAAGTGGTGTGTTTAAACAAATCCAATTGCTCAGTGAGACCCTTCACTTAGCACATTTGGAGCCTCTACGGCTTTATCTCTCCCTCTCATCGTGTTTTTAATGGGCTGTCATCTCCACGCCTGACTCTCTGCTCATTACAGCTCAAGAAGGGAAATGTGGCCCTGTGAGCTCTGGCCCTAAAGTGCAGCATGAATAGACCGGCGGTTTTATAGCATTTATGTGTATGAGTTTATGATTTATAACTCAGAGGGGATTATGGGAAATTGGGCCTTTGCTGTTAGCATGCATCACTTAGTCAGAAAGCCATGCACTAATCCATCTTAACCATCAGGGGAGCCCACAGTTAGCCAATAACTGCCATTAGCAGCTAACTGCAGCGCTAATACACAGACGATTAGGCTGCACACACACTCACTCACACGCACACACACACACACACACACACACACACACACTTCATTTGTTATCCTGGTGACTTTTAGGACCAGTCTTCATACATGACCTAACTCAAATATTAGCCTGTGTCTGAACCAAGCTAGCAAAACCTTTAGCCTGAACAGAATCAAGCTGTAAACTTAGCCATAATCATCACTATAATTTCTGACCAATGGACGAATTGTAAAAACCTTTCACAGCAGGTAATGGATTCAAACAACAGAGAGGTTGTGGATCCATCTACATTTAAAACGTATTTTTACCTCAGGAAAACCTGGTTGGCTTAGCTAGCAGGGTTTCCCTAAACAGCATTAAATTGCTCTGGAAATATTATAAAAGCATTTCGTAAGGAGGAAAAAAAAATAACTTTAACCTGGTCTCAATAACTTTAACCTGGTCTCAAACCTCTTAAATGAATAAGAACTAGTCAGTTCACTATATTGCTAATGTAAAAGCCTGTAAAATGTTCAATAAATGATTTGGGATGTTTTTTTTGTCTTGTGATTTTATTAACTGTGGCAAAGGGGTGGAAAATTATATGCATGTAAAATAATGGGTATTATGTCAAAAATGCAATTAAAAGTCAAAATGTCATACAATTTATAATTTTTAAAGGTATTTATAAAATAAAAAAAAGGCTACACTTGAATGTACACAAATATTTAAATGCGATATGAAAGTATAAAAATCAAGCTACATTTTTCATTATAGTAACTTTAATGTATAAAGACAATGACATTATACACATAATCTTCTCTTGTTGTTGTTGTTTTTGCTTTTATGCAAATTGGCACTGATTTAATTATATGTTGTTTTTATTTTTAAAGAAATGTTAACAGAGAAAATCAAAGTGAACAGAAACACAAGGGATTATATTGGTAGATGGGGTAAAAAGATCGTAAAGTAAATCTAAATATAAAGGTAAGATGTAAGATGTGTTGAGTAAGTATTAATTTTTTAGATATACTCAGTTAAAGTACAAATCCTCTAAAATGATACTAAAATATATTATTAAAGGGTAATTTCATATCTATTTTTCACTATGCTGGTGCAATAGTATCCTCCTGTATACAAGCCTTGATTCTCCGTAACTTAAAAATCGGACTTTGCCAGATAGATGCTGTGCCCTTCAGTATTAACGCACACATACATACATTTGCTTTTGCTTTTCTCCAGGGAAAAGAAAAAAATGAAACCGCAGAGAAAGATGCAGTATTAATATGTCCTGAAAATGCCACAGCAATATTTCATGAATATCATTATGTTTTTTCTGTGAGTCATTACTTTCAAGCACTTCAGAAGTATTCATTTCAATTCATGGAGACGGACTTGGAGATGACATACAGAGAGTACACATGATGATTGTACTTCACAGTGACAAAGAAGACCTGGAAACCATCTTCGCAGACTCGTATGATTTGTTTTCAATGAAGGGTCCCAAAGTCGATTATCAAGAGATGTATTTATATAATCATCAATGTTTGTAGTCCTGTCAGCAGCTGTCCAGTCCAGATCGAAGTTATCTCATCTTCAGATCCATCAAGTCCACATCCGCAATCTGCCCAAAAGTCCAAAGAGTCCAAGGGCCTCATTTTTCAAGCTGGAAATGAAAGGATTTATTCGTAAATACCACATTTCTTATGTAAATACTCCTGTGAATGCACAAGAGTATTTACACAAGAAATGTGGTATTCATGCAGATCCACCTAGTTTAAAAAACATTTCTATTTTACAAGAGTTCCTGAGTTTGTGTAAATTTACATATAAGGACACTCACTAATAATAATACTAAGCTTTAATAATAATAAGAGTTACTGCAATTTTGTATTATGATTAAACTCATTTATTTATTGTAATGACACACAAATTGAACAAATTTTTGTGAAATTTTGTTGCTTTATGTTAATGACTTAAAAGAAAGCAAACCAAGATGAATCCAAATTAAATAAAGAGCAGTAAGACTTGCCATTCAATTAGGAAAATGTAATGTTACTGTGTGCCTATGGTAGCTGATGCGCTGCAGTGGGTGAGCTGCATTACTGGAATATTTAGTACATCCAACATTTAAGGTACATTCACACTAGTGACTGACAAAGCGACCATTAATCTTCTATGTATGCATGCAACAATGAGCTGTGTTTCAACAACAAGCAACAGAGCGACATCGCAACATGAGTTGAGATCCTCTTAACTTTATGCAAATTAGGCATGACGTAGTAAAGCGACTACGATTGGATAGAATGATTCCTCAGACTAATTGTATGGCACGCTTGGTACATTTTATCATTCCCTCCTCAAGCTTTAGTTCCTACCTGCTTTTAGTTCCTATGTACCGCTTGACTAGATATAAAGGAATAAAAACGTAAAACTGTTTCATTCTATCTTGTCATATACAACTTCTCATTAAATGTCTATAGAGACATTATAAAGAAAAAGAAAGCTTTGAAGAAAATAGTAAAGATCATTGGTGTCTCTGGAGAGTGTTTGTAGCTAGTACAATTAGCTTGTGCTCCTAATATCTAATACGAATACGCCTGGCACGTAACATACATCAAACGACCGATTTTTCACACTTTTTTTCGCTTTATTAAAATATTACAATTCATATTAAGTACATTTTAAAGATAAATAAATTGTATACTGCAGTAAAGTGTGTTGTGTAGGCTTCATTTTGGCCATGACTGTTGCTCATCAGAGCTGGACGGACGGTACAGGCCAAGGAGCGACAACAGTAGCACTCGCTCCACGCCCACAAGAGACAAACTACAAGTGACACAAACGTAGGGTTAGGAGTCACTCTTTCAGTGTTTAGACATCTTATATTCTCTGTGAACTTTGCCTTTTGTGGGCGCCACTAAATGTAAATCACGACTACAAAGAAAATCAGAATGACTAAAACTCTGGTGGGAATTTTTTTGTTTGTTTATTGAACTTTATTAAATATTGATAAATGAGGCCCCAAGTCCTGAGTGCAGTCCCTGAATGCTGGAGGCACACTGCTACCTTAATGAATTGCAGCAGGCTGTAATAGTGTCAGCTATTTATGTATCCGAATTATAAAGATTGTGACTTAAAGTGACATCAGGGCTGCATTAAGCTAATGTGTGGCCTGGGGGTGACAGATATATGAGCCCTCGCCAGCACCCTAGTATTTCATAAAAGCGCGTACATGGAGTAAGTAGTCACCTATCAGCAAACCTGTCATTAAAGCACTCAGGCATGCTTAAACATAGTGATTAAAGACTTCACTTAAGGCCAATTCACAATGCACGTAAGACGTGCATCACACACAGTTAGGCTTCCAGTGTAACAAAGCATTTCAATCCACAATGACTTCATTATATAGGCGTTACATGCATTTGTTTGTGTGCCATCTAAATCCTTTCATTTGCGCTTAAGTGAAGCAAAAAAAAATGTACAGAGATGCATTCAATTCCCATGCTATCAATTTCTTTAGATGGTGAACATGGATGGCATGGTTGTGCAACCCATTGCACCAAGGATACAGTAAGGGCTCTCATAAGAAACGGTAAGAACACTCAAAAATAAAAAAAGAAAATCAATATAAGATTCCATTTTTGACCTCCACTTCAGATTAGCTGTGGTTAACAAATGTCTTAAAGTGGATTATTTTGAACTTCTGTGGAAATGAGCACAAGAGCACCACCACAGGTTGCAAGAAAAACACACAAAATGGTAGGAAATGATTCTGAGGACCACGTTTAATCAGCCCTAACGAGCATAACGTAACAGATTCATGCAGCCAGTGTGTGACAGTCGTGTCAGGTGATTACATAGAGTGAAACGCCCCCTAGATTTCATGTGCACTGCGACTAATATCTTTCATCCCGCTTCAGTAACATGTCCAGTATACAGTACATTATCAGCAGTCATGTTACAGACTCAGCTGTGACTGCAATAAAGGTGAGCGAGGTGGATTATCTACTCTGTATTTCTTTTTTCCTCTCTTGCACAAAAGAGAAAGTAAGACTCCAATATTACAGAAGTACAAATTACAGAAAAAGACAGATGTTTAATTCAGGCTTTTTAAGGTTTGAATGAAAGACAACAACTTTTCTGTTTGTTATTTGGAGGAAATATAGCATGAATCCAGTAGATCACTGAAACAAATCACTAATGCAAGTCCCTGTCTGCTTTTAAGTATGTGTGTGTGTGTGTGTGTGTGTGTGTATGTGTGTGTGTTCATATTATGCCATCAATAAGATCTCTGACTGAAGTTAACAGTAGACTATATTCATTCCAGTTAAAAAGGTATTTTTCTTTTTAATATGGATTATTTTACTTTACTTTTTTTTTTTTTTTAACTAGAATCTCTTATGCATGGCAGCTGTAATTCCGACTCCTCTCTCAATGATCTCTCAGATCATTTCTCAAATAAGATTTCACCATCCTTCACAGATAAAATTCCAAAGTGTTTTCATATTAACTGAAAGCAGTAGAAACGATAATGTTTAATGCACAGAGGAGTCAATAACATGTTAGTCATTGTGAGACCACAATTAACACTGTGTTAGGATTGGACATGGGGTACTCATTGACCTAAAAGAAGCAATTTTATAGAAGGATTTTTCAAGTAGCTTAAAAATACCTCAGTTCATAAATAATGTATTAAACAACAAAGCAAAGTTTTGTATTAGTTTTTGACAAATGGTGAAATAAAAGCTAGTAGATTCAGGCTTTACACCACAGATACAGCAAAGTTGTGAGGTGCAGCATGAACTCTCACAAGTCGTTAATAATATTTCTCACACCTAAGGGAAGAAATTTCTGCATTCATAAAGCAATAAGGGTCAGACTGATGTTCATCACTCTTAATACTATACAAGTCTCTGATGTGTGCTACCTGTAAGGACATCTGTCATCGGTGTTAAACCTTTCATTACCCATAAGACAAATTCACACAGTCATAATGCCACAATGACAGCAGTGGGAGCCCTAGCACAACTCTGTGGCCTATAGAAGTTATTTCAGTCTTTTCTGGATTAATTTAGGGTCACATTTACAACAAATCCTGGATGTGTGTTAGCGTTGGTACACATCATGAATATTCAAAACGGAGAAAGTGGAGCGTTCGCCTTCCCACCGGCCCCATGGTACAATACAGGAAGTGTGATTAAGTATCTCTGTTAAATCCACTGTGAGCTCACGGTGAGGGATGTAATCTTTCTCTTACAGCTCTCTGACAGAGAAAAACATATTTTTGTATTATTATGTGTGAAATGTGAGACATTTTCACTTGATTGATTGATTTACTTACTTATTTACATGCATTTATATAATTTCATGTACATATGTAAGAACAAAAACAAAAAGAACATGAAATATGTGAAAAGATTTTTTTTGTAAGGGTGATAGGGCAAAGCAAGCACTCAACAAGTCAAATGATCATACAAAATAACATATCGATTAAGAAGTAAAGGATAAGAGGGAGTACAACGAACTGGCGTATGTGCCCTTTCAGCAGTCACAGCAGCAGTCTTAATGTTTGCAGAAAATGCCACAACCATATTTAATGTAGGACTCTAAACTACCATGATGTTTTTTTCTTTTTCCTAAGGTCAGATTTTTGAGCCCTGTGATATTTTTCTAATAAATAAGTTTATGACTGATTATAAATTGTGCAATTTCAACACAGGAAATTTTTCAGTATGGAGGGCTTTGTGGGTTCTCAGTAACATGACAAGCTGCTTTTTTTTTTAACTCTTATTAACTTCTAGAGAGAGAAAATAGAGAGTCTTATAAGGAACAACTGTTTATAGCTGCTATACAGTAATACCAGGAATGAACGTGCTCCACAGCATAACTATAAATGGTTAAACAGCACAAGATGTCATTCATTAATATATTCAAAATGTAACTGTTGGGAATTTTCTGTAGTATAAGTGGAATAAAACACTTTGGGACGTGCTGTTAGAGGAAAACAGTAACTCAGCAGCTTCATCACATTAGTCCATCTTGGATTATTTTCCAATGACACCATGCCCTGTCATGTTTTATTCCTTACTTAGGTGGCTAACCAAGTTCATTAGAAATAATAAGTCACAGATAAGTGAGTGATTGTCATGTAAGGGTCTGTGAAAACAACCTCTAATTTCAAAGATAGATATGTGTAACAAGAGCTCAGGACACTTCCCCTTCTGGCCAGCAGAGGTGGCAGTCACCAGAGTTCTATTCTATTCAATTACATATATTCAAAATGTAATTGTTGGGAATTTTCTGTAGTATAAGTGGAATAAAACACTTTGGGATGTGCTGTTAGAGGAAAACAGTAAGCATGACTTCTAACAACTACTTCCTGGTCACTTCCTGGTTTTTAAGCATTTAAGCAGCCCAAGTTCTGTACTCTGTCTCAATTTGCCTACTATCTGTCCTAAATAATATAGAAGATCAGAATTAGTTTGTCCCAAATCGTAGTATATTGAAATGAGTATCCCAAAGGTACCCCGATGGTCTACTATTTCCGGTAGATTTTCAAAGTGTGGAACCATGGACACTTTTTCAGCTAGGGAGGAGTTTTGTGATGGTTTGCTTCGCCGAATTGAAGGACGCATTGGTAAATTAAATTATATAGTATAAATGATATAAGGAATAATGAATGAAGAAAAGCTGCAACGAAGAGTTTCTTTACGGTGACAGTGTTTTCTTCCGGGCAACAATGTTCTCTTCCGTTACATGACGTATTAGTATGTCCCAGTACTTGCATTCTCATTTGCTCCACACTCAAAAGTAGGTACTTCTTCTTCACAAAAAGAATACATACTTTTAGTGCATAGTATAAGTAGGCGAATTGAGACGCAGGGCTGATTTCTTTGGAAAGTCTTGTTATACCTGATATTTTATGTAAGTGCCGAGTCTTTTCTTATATCTGACTGCCTCTGATGTGTTTTCATCCTTACTGTGTTTCTATTGGTTTATTTTTCCAGTTATCATCTGGCCATGTTTACTCATCATGTTCTGACCTTTAGCCCGCCTTAACATTTGGATCATTAGATTCAGATTTCACTTTATCTGCCAGAGAAACCTCTCTGCACATGGACACTACCTCTGCCTCTGAGTTTATCTTGTTAGAATATGGCTGTTTCTAGGACACCAAACCCTTTCAGTTGGTCCTTGAACACAAATTCAAACAAAATTTGATGGTTAGGTTTCATGATACGTTTTTCCTTACAGGCAACCTTACAGCTGATGAAGTTTTTATAGTTCAGTTCAATTCAACTTTAATGTCATCATACAAATACATGGGTGTAAAGCATAATGAAATGTAGTCTAGCTAGCCTCAGGTGTAAACATATAAAATGTGTTAGTGCAAATAACATAGGACAGAGGACATTATGTGAATGTATACATGTAGTATTACAGTTCAGAGTACATAGAAAGAAGGAGGAAATATCAGTTTAGGGCAGTGGGTAGTTCTGGACAGGGTTACTGGAATCTGATTGACATTCACACTGTTCAGGTATGTAAAGTGCAGTATGGATGTATTAAAAGATATTAAAGTGCCTGTGCCAGTGTGAACTAAGTACACAGTTGTATAACAGTGCAGATAAATCTGATTATCTGATGTTCGGACAGTGACAGTGTCTTATGTCCCCTCACATCCTTAAGACAAAATTTCCAACTAGTGTATCCAGATATGTATTCTTGTCACAGATCACGGTTTTAGGAGATTAATGTTCCCCTTATGGCTGACAGCTTGTAGCAGAAATTCTGAAAACGTAACTGCAGAAGAAGAGAAGGTGCAGCATTGTCTGAGATTGTTAGGCAAAACGAAGCTGTCGTCTCTTTGCTCCAGATGCTTTCTAGCCATTTAATGCCTAGACAAGGTATAGTATAATAAAGCAGTGATACATAGTTAAAGATGCACTAAATAAAGTGATAACTAAGTACTGTTCATATAGACAGCCATGAACAACTTTCATATGAAATTTGAAACCTCTCAGGATTTCTTCCTCCTTAGTGACATCTTAAGATTTTTTCCTCACCACTGTTAAAAACTCCAGCAAAAAAAAACCCTCCCACTCTGAAATGGAATAAAATTGAAATTTCTGAGAATAGCAAAAAGCTGAAATTAATATGACAACAAGTTACCAAAAAAATATGTTTTCAGTCAATTAGACCATTGTCAGTGCATGGAAATATTCCACAGACCACAGTCGTGGTGCGAAGGTATCAACAGATAACTATTTAGTTTGATTGATGACTCAGAGGGTTGATGCGCTGCAATTGTTTTCAGAGAATTCTGTATAACTCTCTTCTAACATAATAAAATTTTGTTAGCACCTTTTGTGTTAGCACCATAATTATGCACGCTTCTTTCTGTAAATTAATTGCCACATATTTCAGCCTTCATCAAGACAGGTCTCATCCCACCATGAGAATGAATTTGTTTGTAGGAACAAATCATAGAAACCTCCAGAATATTTGAGAATTCAGATTTATTTGTATTTGGTGAAACTAGAGGGGCAGAGAAACAATGGCTTCACTTTTCAACCACTATGCATTTACAGACTCGCTGGTTCACACACAAAAATCTAGTATGTTTCATACTAGTATTAGTAGTAGAAATGATTCAGAGTAGCATTAGATTCATGAATTTGACACCTGACCTCTGATTATGAAGGAGCACGGAGGGAAAATAGTTAACTGGATGCTAGCAGTGGATTTAATTAACTAATAGTGATGTGTATGTCTTCTGTAGTAGAGCTCAACTGCTCACCTTAACACGCTTGCAGGGTAGTTCATCAGCCAAGCAGACGCTCCCTGCAGCTTTCCTCTTCCTGCCAGGTTTCACATTAGGAGGTGTCTTCATTACTGATAATCAGTGCTCAGAAACAGGAAACCCTGTAAAGGAGGGCACAAATGGAATAAAAATAACTACTAAATATAACAGAATGCATTGCAAATTACTAAGGGCATTTTCATGTTTAGCCCAAAGACTTGAGTCCAAATAGAGGACTGAGTCTCGACTTGTCTAGGGGAAGGATTGCACGTTTACATTGTTTTGTAGAAGAATTCTTATCAAAATGTGGATAGATTTCGCCATTCCATACATCATGTTCCTCAGCACCCAGCTCTGAGAGTAATTCACTTCCACACATGATGTAGAACACAACAGGGTTTAGTCGAAACAAACCCAGATCACCATTTTCAAGAAGATGAGGGATCGGTTCTCTTAAAACAGCTCTCACACTCTATCAAATACGCTGAATTCTCAGAGCAGCCCTAGGTCTAGAAGAACTTCACATGACTTCTGAAACTGACCTAAAAAGCTAAGTCGTATATCTCATGGTACATCATACTTAGTAGTGATAGCGGCTGCCTTTGAAGGTTTGAATGGTTTCCTTCTCAGGGCCAGTTTCTCTGTTGTGAACTCATTCTACTGAGTTGGAACATTACAGCCAGACAAGCACTGTTAAATTATGTATTACGGAATGGAATAGATATTCCAAGATGACGTAAGTGATTTTATATATATTTTATGCCAACTTACCAGCTGTTTGTAAATAGGTATTTACACTGTCCTCCAGCGTAAGCTCCTCCAGGGCTTTGATAACAAAGTCCAGCTCATCATCTGTTCAAGAGACACACTGGCTCTAACAAACCTTTCAGTGTATTTTGAGAAACAGCTATCAGAGGCAAAAATCATTACCTATCCTGGAGGTTGATACTGAGAAATATTGAGATTTAGGCAGTTTTCGTTTGGTTTTATACCTCTGGCTTGGAGAACAGTACACCTTCCAATGGACCATTGCTTCTGACCATTCTGCAATCTGTTTTTGGCAACTGCCTGGCTGTTTTCCCCAGTAGCATGAGATTTTTCTACAAAGTATCTATGTGAAACAGTAGAGTGTTTTGTCAGTGAGATAATACATGATTCCCTTAAAGATTGAAGTCACTTTTGGAAAATTTAAAGTGAATTATTGTAAAGTCCTTGTTGCTGGGGTGGTACCATCAAGGATACACAGTTTGTACCTTTAGTGTGTATCTTTTACCTAGAAAAGTGCATGTAGTGTAGAGCACTATATCCACATATCCGCATAACGATAGAGTAATGGTTTATAATCCCACTATCCAGTGTCACCCTGAAGAGGATGGGTTCCCTTTTGAGTCTGGTTCCTCTCAAGGTTTCTTCTACAGATTGTCTCAGGGAGTTTTTCCTTGCCACTATCTCTTCCTTTGCTCATTAGGGCTCTAAAACCTACATCTGGATTTCAGTAAAGCTATTTTGTGTCTATTGGCGGCCTTCCCTACAGCCTTAGTTGATGCCCTGAAAGTGGCTTTGAGCCAACGCAATTCTATACAACTCTATTTGAAAATACAATAGAATAGAACCAATAGAAATAGACACTTTTTAAAACATCACACATGAAGCCCTTTGTGCAACTAGGACCACCAGAAATATATCCTCTACTCTCTGTAAATTAATTGTTACATACTGTATCTCAGCTTTACAAATGCAGCTTTGCTTTTAAGGTGAATATAACAGGAATTAGGAAAACGGGGCATCTTCTCTCAAGTATTAAAGATGTAGTAGAGCTCACTGTTTCACCTTAACATGTATGCAGTGTGGTTCAGCAGCAGCCAAGCAGACTGTTCCTGCATTTTTTTCTTTTCTGGTGAGGTTTCACATCAGCAGGTGTCTGCCTTAGTGATGTTCTTTCCAGATGGACTTTAAAGTTCTCAGGAGTAGGAGACTCTGTAAAGCATAATGCAATATTGAGAAGGACACATATGGAATATTGAGAAGATCACACAGGGCCTTAAGGAAATTGAGAAACATTTAAATTTAGGTAATCTCCATTTTGGTTTTATCTTTCTCTCAGAGAACAGTATGCTGTCTGATGGACCATGGCTTCTTGTGCTTAAATGCACAACCCTGTTTTTGGCAACCGCCTGGTTGGTTTTCCCAGTAGCATGGGATTTTTCCACAGTTCTTCTGTTTGACACGGTAAAGTGTGTTGTTAGTGAGATAATACATGACGTCCTTAGTGATTGAAGCTATTTTTGGAAAATGTTAAGCTAATATATTGTACAATCCTTGTCACTGGGGTCATAATGTCAAGGATACACCTTTCAGTGAAAGGATGCACTAACCTATAGTGTGTATCTTCTACCTAAAGGTACATTATACACTTGTTTCCAGGTGAAGGATAGAGTAAAGATAGAGCAATGATTTATAATCCCAGTATTTGGGATCACAGAGAAGAAAATATGTTCCCTTTTGACTCTTTCTGAATTAAAAAAATGTTGGATTGTACCACTATTACAAGGAAATTTAGAGTTTAGGTACAGTACTGTTTTCTTCTAAGAGTGGAGGTTTCACCAAATAATATTTGGGTGCTGTTTATAGTTTTGAACAAAAAAAAACTGTCTTAGGAAAGCTTTGTGTTTCAAAACAATATTTGTGTACCTATTTGTTAAAAAAAACACTTATATCCTATGTTATTCATTTTATTTATCCATTTTTGCCTGTTTTCATTAATAGTGAAGTTGAGTGTAGTAGCTTCCAGCTTACCTTGATGTTCATGTGCCGAAACCTACATGCTGTGTGGAAGCATCGATTCTCCACCCAGAACTTGCACGCGGTTTCACTACCCTTGGCGGCTTTCGCAATGCCGGAAAGGGCAGTAAACCACCTTCAAAGGAAACAAGAACACTGTCACTGAGCTTTCTATAACCCCGAGCAGGGCACAGGGCAGAAGCATTTCAGCAGAATTCAACAAAAAAAAAATTACACTACTTACTATTACCTAAAATTACTCTCAGTTCTTCAACAGGATCCTTTGATGTTTCCTAAATCAATGAGGAACAAGACTGCTTAGGTTTCTATTCATTCTGCTTAATTCTACTTTATGCTAATATATTCTAAATGCTACTCAATCCAGCGTGCACGCTTAAAATGTCATGTTAGGACAATGTCTCCAGTTATAATGTACAAATGCAAACCCTGCAGTGCGAACTATTATTATAACATAAAAGACTGTTATTATGAATAGTTTCAAGTATGGTGGTGTAAACTTTTCCATTTTGTTTCCTCCAAAAATACACTTAAGATTGACTGATTAAGAAATTTTTCCTGTAGCTTACTTAATTCTCCTTACTTAATATGGGATATTATTGACAATTTTATATACAAAGTGGGTGATCTACGTAGAGTTAAAAGGTATAGAGGGCACATTTGTGCAGTCGTCTGTTATAGTCATTGCTTCCGTCATGGTGTTACCAAAATGGGGTCCAAAACAGGAAACATATGCTAGTATGAGTAGAATAGACAGCTGGCAGTGCACACACTACATAAAAATTTTAAAAGCATATTTTTTTGGCTCTATGTGACTACACACATTATAAGAGCTTCAAACTGGCTCTAATAGTGGTAGCTATATGCTGAGTGTGTGTTGGTCCACAAGCATTACAATGAGGGTGAGGTGAGAGGACAAGCCCAGGAGAGTGCACCAAGGTTGGGGTTAGGGAGGCAACGGCGTCCAGGTTCCTGCAGTCTGGCTCTCCAAAAATTTGATTGATTAAATAAACAAAGTCTGTGAACAGGGGACTTTGAAAATGATCGACTGAAACATAATGAGCTCTGCAGCAGTGCCTGAGGTGGCATTTTTGTCAGAAATACAGCTCCAAAGTCAGCTAAAATGGCTGAATTCCACGGCTCTTTCTTGGGCACCATAGATCACAGAGGAGCTGGTGTCGTTTGAAAGCTACTGTGGCATGTGACGGTTATTGCAATCCAGAGGCTGTCAGGCTATCAGGCACTTTAACACGTGAAGATGATTCCTTTTCTGATAATGGTGCAGACTCTCCATGAAAGAACATGATCACATGACCAGTGCGCCCTCTCAATCTTTTAACTCTATGGTGATCTCCAATATCCAGACTTTTGTTATGTAATTGAAACATATAAAAACTACCAATTAAGCTATTTTTAATTATAATTTCCATAAAAACTTCAAAAGTTCTTATTCAGATTTTTACAATTTTTTTTTAAAGATTCTAGGTACTAAAAGAGAATTTTCTGTGCTAATTGTTGCTGTTGCATAGATAATATAGATAATATACTTTTAAAAACAGTGTATGAGTTATTTCGAAATGCCACAAAATGTGCTGTAATGTCGTGAAATGACACACGTGTGCAGCACAGATTGGGTCATAAAGTTGCCACAGGCACACTTTACCTTACATTTGGGGAAAAGGTTTATTTTAAGGTGTATCAGGCAGTCACAGGGTAAAAAGGGTGTGGTAAGAAAAGAATAGAAGCTGCAATTTGCGTGACTAAATTACGTGACCAACGTAACTATTATCAGAAGATCATGGAGAAGCGGCGATCATGTCTATCCGGGCCGGAAAAAAGTTTCAGAAACCGCATTTCTAATAAAATAAATATTTGTAATTTTTACTTGCCCAAAAATGTGTACACAGGTGAGTAGTACAGTGTGTTTTTTGCAGATTTAGTTGCAGTGGGTGTTCTTCCTCATGTCTCCTTACTGAAAACCAGATTCAGTTTTAGAACCTTCCATTAATACTAGAATGTTATTCACCACATCACGTCACCACATCACGTCACCACATCACGTCACCACATCACGTCACCGTAAACATTGAGGACAAAACCTGTAACAAATTTTTTGCTAGTGAGCCAATAAGAAGGAGGTTTATAACATGATGAATTGAAATCATTTTGTTGCCAATATCCCAAAACTGCAATGTAACTTAAAATAACAGCGTGTGTAATTTTGGGACATTCATCCATACGCAGTGTGACGTCCCACTTTTACTGTGTTTGCATATAATCAAGTTACACAAGGAGCTCAAATTTTCTTGATTTACTGTTGTAACTCCTCATCACCAAAATTACACTAATCTTTATTACATCTGCTTTACTGATAATTATAAATTTAATCAAGATAGCAGGCTAGTCAGCTGATACTTGCTAGGACTGGTAAGAGGGGTGTTATAGTAGTTCATATAGTATATAAGCTGTTTTTTTTTTTTCACAGAAAGTGCTCCAGTCAGTGCTTTTTCTGTTAAAAAGAAGGCAGGGATTGCTTTTGTTTTAATGGCTGCTCTGTTGCTGGAGATCGACTTCTCTAGGTTATTTAAATGACATCTGTCCCTTAACTTACTCATTATTCTGTATCTACTGTACTATATGTATGTGATTTAATTGATATTTCCTCGTGGCAGTATACCAACGTTATGCCGTTCCATCTCGAAATTGAAGTTTGTGGTAATTGTGTGACAGCAGGGCTGAATTAAGCCCTGGATTTCCTGCGCTATTAACGGCTGAGCTGTCACTTCCTGTCACTACTGTACTGTGTATGGAGTGAGCAACTGACTCAGCCTCGAGTGTGAAGCGCTTCATTTCTATGCAGTATTTCAGGCATTGTCTAAACAATCAGTGTTTAAGTAGAGAAGAAATCTTTTAAGAACTCCATGCAAGAAACTACATCATTTTAAAATCAGTGCATTGCACAATTACCTGAATGATCAGTTGATGAGCATAATGCATATTTTAAGTGTGAAATACAGTGTAAGTGTAAAGTGTAAAAATACAGCTGAATCATTTTGTGCTTTTTTTGGACCACTATGTGGATTGATACTCGCCAGAGAACAATGTCAACAACAGACTGCATCTTTTGGCTCCAGTTCATAGCATACATGGATTTCTTTACTCCAAGGTTTTGTTTTTGCAATATGCTGCCCTCTAACGATGAGAATCTCTAAAATAAATATTCACAATAGTCACCATCTTTACAGAGAAGAAACTTCTTGTAGGAAGATTCGAAGATTAAGATCCAAAACGTAGTGCTTGAAATTAAATATCCCCTCAAGCAAGTATTATCTGATGTACAAACTTAGAGTGTGTGTGTGTGAGTGTGTGTGTGTGTGTGTGCGTCAAAGCAAGGGCCACAGTCCAAAAGTCAGATTGGGCCGATTCTCAGGCAGCGTCTGTGTCTGTGCTCATTGCCAAACAAAATTCCTCCTCCTCCTTTGACTTCCTTTCTTCATGTCTTAAAGGAGTAGTTCAGTAAAATCCACTTTACACGATTTTCCGCTCTGGTATGTTTGGTTTCTTTGGTGAAGTTTTATCTGTTAGTTTTTCACTTGATAGAATAATCCAATAAAACTAACAGGGAATGGAAGATTTTTTTTCAGCTTCCTCTCTGTGAAACTTCATCCACCTCTCAGACTTTGTGATGTAGTTTAGGACACAGTGTGACACTGAAATCTATAAATGTGAACAATATTGTGTCATTACGGTTGTGGCCATCTTGGGTGACCAAAATTGTTTTCCCTTTAGCACAAGTTGGTGTCATTCCACCTCCCAAAGTTTAACGGCAGAATTTCACAAGAAAGCTGGAAGTGTTTCAGATGATAATTCACAATTCCTCTGCTTTATTATAACACGGTTTATTTAAGAATAAAGATTACAATGCTTTTAAGATAAGACAAACTGTTAGTAATCCCTCATGGAGAAATTAAAGTTTTAAGTAAGTATATGAAGATTTGGAGAAGGTATATATAGTGTTGCTGCTTCACAGCTCTAGAGTCCCAGGTTCGATCCTGAGCTCGGGTTATTGTCTGTGTGGATATTTGCAAGTTCTCTCGGTGTCCATATGTTTCCTCCAGGGTCTCTGGTTTCCTCCCACTTCCCAAAAAATCATGCAATGCAGGTGGATGCTGAATTGCCTCCACCCTAGATGTGAGTAAGTGTGTGTGTGTGTGTGTATGATGCTTTGTGATGAACTGCTGTTTCTTCCAGAGTGTATTCCTGCCTCATTCCCTGTTTTCCTGGAATAGATTCCAGATCCACTGTGACCCTGACCAGTATATTCTTCCACTGCTTGTTAGCTTTATGGCTGCATTACAAAATTAAAAAAGCAAAGTTTGGATACCAATCAAATCAGTTATATTCAGAAAAAATGAAATGAGGCTGAATGTGAGATAACACTGATTTATTCTCTTTGGAAATGCATGTTCATGAAATGCCACAAAGTATTTAGGCTTTATAAGACAGCAGATGTGTGATGGTATTTACGATAAGTGTTTTTTGATCTACTCGTGTGGGGACGTGTCAGGACATCTGGAGCTTATTAAGCCTCCAAGTACACTAACAGCCTGTAAGGACCTGCCTTTCCTGAAGACTGTTCAGACTGAATCCCAGAATCGCATGGGATAACAACCAACAACACACATTTCAGCCAGACGCCATTTTCACGAGACTATATTTGGGCAGCAGAGAACTTTTTTCCTTACTGACTCTTACCGAAATTATTGAGTAAACATATAGCTAGCTGTGCAGGATGTTTTTGAAACTCTTAGCAATGCTCTTCTTGTCCTTGGGTGCTGTAAGAGCTCAACGATCGGCTCCGGATGTATTTATGGTGGGATATTTTCAGAGGAGAATCCTGGAGATGGAGGTAAGGGCACTGACAGAGCACACAGTCTTACAGAAAAGATTAACTGGTAACGCTTTTTAATGAGCTTATCTCAGCTGACATCATTTAACACTTTACTTAATATGAACAAACTTCAGCCATAATACACTGTAAGCAGCTAACACTTGTAGTAATTGATGCTTTTTGAAATAATAAAACAAATAAGCCATTACTTAGTAAAAATTAGGAACATTAAATTGGCTGAAAAGCTGAAAAGCAAGTTTTAATATTTTTCACCTGGACACCAGAGTTCAGAAAATTATCAACTTTTGGGAATATGCTATCTAATATGCTATTTAGTTTTTGCTAATTTATGCGGATATTTTAGTCATGGATTGAAGAATGCATGTACTGTATATTTCATTAACAAAAAAAAATGAATTAATGCATGTGTTACTTCATTAATATTACTTATGATTTATGATGCATTAATGCTGAAGTTCATGGTTTGTTAATGTTAACTAATGGAGTAAATAATTTTAGTTAATGGAAGCTTAATATAAAGTATTACTGAATAATTTATATTTAAATTGACCATGTATGCAAAAGTAAACTTTGAGGCACAGAAGCTGCAGAACTAAGTTTCCACTAAATTTAACAGAAAACAATATTTAGTTGTAGGAAAAGCATATGTCATACCTAAACACAAGAATATGTGTAAATGCTAGTATTCTGGAGTCCTACAGTTATAAAACAGGCAAACTGTACAGCCAAGGAAGGGAAACTAATAATAATAATAATAATAATAATAATAATAATAATAGCATTAATATGCAGTGCACAATCAAGAGGAACAGATCATCTCAAAATGTAGCAGAATAGCAAGAAGGAGGCTTAGAAGGAGGACACCAGTGTGTTTCTGTATCAATAGTCTGATTTGGATTTTCTTATTGTATGAATTATATATAGTAAAATTAATTCCAGCTTCAGCTTTTACATTGAAATATATTATCTTTATAAATTACGTTTGCTATAAATTACATGTTTGCAGAGGTCGAAGCATGTTGAAAAAAAAAAAAACAACATGAAAAATCACATTTGCAAAATTTCACACAATTATTCCAAACACAGTCAATCAGCCAAGACATGGTTTTGTTGCTCAATGCTTGTTTCTTCAGTTTTTGCACTGGAGATACAAGAGTAATGTAGCTACCAAAATATTTCTTTCCCCAAAAAGAAATACTTGCATGCCCAAGTCTTCATGTACTTGCTTCAAAAGTTGCACTATCCATCTTTATTTTAAAAAAAATAATAAAAAAGCAGTTTATAATAAGGAATGGTTAGTCTGTATTGAAACATACAAACCTTACAAAATTTCAAACTGGAACTAAATTACCCTCTGCATCACTTCTAACTCTATGCTACTATTTCACGCAAAGTGACGTGGGACGTAGAGACCAGAGCTAAGAGCAAAAAAAAATAAAAAATTTGTCTCTTGTATGTTCATTACAGCCCCACTGGGTCCTAAACCACATCAACAACTCTGACTGACATTACTATAGAAGTGGATGTGGTTTGAGACAGGTATTTACAAAAAAAAAATTCAAAAAACGACTTCCATTAGGCATTAGGCATTTCCAAATTCGTCTGTAGTATGTGAATGGGTGTGTGAGTGTGTGTGTGATTGTGCCCTGCGATGGTTTAGCACTCCGTCTAGGATGTCCCCGGCTTGTGCCCCGAGTTCCCCTGGGATAGGCTCCAGGCTCCCTGTGACCCTGTGTAGGATAAGGGGTACATAAAATGGATGGATGGAATGGACTTCCATTATTTGTTAGCTACATTAGCATTGTTGCTCTAATTGTACTTAAAATTTAAAACTAAGGAAGCAAACAGAGGACACCAAATATGCCTTAGTTGATCAACTACATTTGGGGTAAATTATGTACATTTCTTCCCTTCAAATTCTATTTGATATACTGTCTGTGTTTTACCTTCACACAGGAACGTCTAATAAGATGTGATCAAGACCTCCAGAAGGTCAACCAGAGGATGTACGACATGTCTGCGGAGATGCGTGGTCAGGTTCACAGTGTAAACGTGCTAAAGTCAGAAATTCAAGGCTACGTGGACAGCCTGGCCGTACGGGTGGACCGAGTGGAAAGTGATGTTGAGTACCTGCACAATAAACTTCCCGACACATCTAGTGTAGAGATCTCAGACTCTCTGCTGGATCAACAAGTGAAAGAAGCCCAAAGCAAAGAGAAAGCTGTTATCATGCAGGGAAAAGGTAAACGATGTTAGACTAATATCCTGCTCTGAGTTGATGCCCTCAGCTCTTCCTGCAAATTTGATGAGGGAGTTTACTGTTGTAATCACAGATCATTCGGAACACCATAAATCAAGAGTAATGTATGTCTGAGAGATGCTTTAGGAGGTTTAACGGTCATAATATTCTAGTTAATATTTCTGAAGGCTTCTGGGAGAATACAGATGACTAAAAAGTGACTTGACATGAAATCAGTGTGTTAGATTTGTTCAGAACACAGCGCAATTGTCAATTCGGATTGGTCAGAAGGATGCGCCACAAAAACTAACATTTATGGAAGGAGTCTCCAGTGTCACTGCTTTGTAACACCTTTACGTACAATTTGATATCAGAATTGCGTTTAAATTTAAAATTGCGTAATAAAATAAAATAAATGGTAGTGTTCAATTATTTAATTAGTCTCTCCTGTTTTCAATTTCATTCAGAGTGTAGCACCAGATTCTCTGGCATCAAATCACAGAAAATCCTCAAGAAGGCAGGAGATGTAGTAGGCTCGTGGCTAAAAGACCCAACCACAGGCTCCTCTAAGATCTACTTCTTCAGCGGCTCCAGGAACAAAACGCTGCTTCAGTTTGGTTCACTGAAGATCTTCACTGACTCCAATTCAACCAGCAAGCCCAAGGTCATCCAGCTACCTCGGCCATGGCAGGGAACAGGCCACGCTGTCTACGATGGTTTTGTCTACTATCACAATGCTGACACTCGAAACGAAGTGCTGAAGGTTAGCCTTGTCAACCGCACCGTGGCTGACCGCATGCTTCTGCCCACCGCTGGGCGCATACCCACCTATGGACTCTCCCCTCACACTTTCCTGGACTTCGCTGTGGATGAGATGGGATTATGGGTCATCCATGCAGATCCAGACTTTGGAGGAAATCTTGTGATCACCAAACTGGACTCCAAAAGTCTGTCAGTAGAGCACACGTGGGATACGACCTGCAAGAGCCACAATGCAGAAGGAGCTTTTATCGTCTGCGGCACCATGTATGTCGTCTACAACACACACTCTGGAGGGCGCTCCAGCATCCAGTGCCTGTTTGATATCCACGACACCGTCTGGACCGAGGAATTGCCTGTGATGTACTTCCCAAAGCGCTACTCCAGCCACTCGAGCATGCATTATCACCCGCAAGACAAGCAGATCTACGCCTGGGATGATGGCTATCAAACCATCTACCAGTTGGATGTGAAGAAGAAGTTACAGGTCACCTAAATTATAACAACACTGCTTAACTCTACAAGGTCAATATGTCTCAATTTAATCATCACATGCTCAGAAAAATGATACTGTACTAAACCTGGGTGGTACCATTAAGGAGACATCATGCGTACCTTTAGTATGTACCCTTAACCTGGGAAAGTGCATGCTGTGTACCACTAAAACTTGTTTAAAGTACAGAATATTACATTAATGGCCACAGTTGTTGAAATTAGTTCTAAAGATGTACTACATTCACCATCCATTCCCTTCCCTTCACCTTCCTCTGAAATATACATACTAAAGGTACAATAGACACACCCTTGAAGGTGAAATCCCTATGATAACAGAAGGTCTACATTTTTGCTTTCTCCCAGTTTTCCAACACAATCCGCCAGTCAAAGGCACTAGCATGTAATGAGCTGGGAGAGGGTAAAAAATGTGGATTTTCTCATACCCCCCAAAGACTGGATTTGGAAACAATGTCTAAGTGATAAGTCTGCTTTTGTAACACATAGCCACCATGCCAAACACGAGTTCTTGGGCCCACCAGACTGTATGATGTACCATTCCTGCAAATCTGAATGTAAATTATGAAGGCTGTATCAGCTGTGTCAAGTGTTCTCTGAGCAGAGGTAAATTACAGTGGGCTAGAGCAGGGGTGTCTAATCCTATCTGCAAAGGGTCAATGTGTCTAAGGGTTTTCATTCTAACCAAGCAGGATTACACAACTCATCAGGTATCTGAACACCAAGACCGATTGATTGAATAAGTGCAATCCTGCTTGACTGAACTGAAGACCTGTAGATTGGACTGGAACTCCTGGGTTGTATCACTGGTGGAGATCTACCTACATTTAAGAGTTCTTTGTTTGTCATTCTGGGGAATCCATTAAAGTTTCTAAGTAGAGCGTTCAAGAAGAACATGGGTTTAGCACCCTACCATGAAGCATGGCCACTCTATTGGCCACCCCAAGTCCCTAATTCCATATGATGATGAACTGAAAGACTTGGTAAATCTTTGTCACAGAGTAGAACTAATAATAATAGAACATCCACTACAACAAGTTCATTTCATCAACGGCAAGCATTGGCAGTGTTGTGCAGGAAAAAAGCAAGTTTAGCTAGCTAACACAGAAGCGAACTATTCCCTTGCTCCACTGACCACAACAAAGAAATAGGTGACCAAACGTTGGTGAAACTATTTTACACTAACAATATTCATTATTTGGAGCCATAACATTGGATTTCTTCAGTTTGTTACTAGCTAATGTTAGCTAATGATATTGAGTTCATAATGTTAGCATATTCAATATGATGTCGCTTAATGTTACTTAAGGCTATGACTTTTTTGTAGCTTGCTAGACAACAAACAAATGTTGCTTAGTATTTTGCTCCACCCTAGACTGCCATCCCAATAAGGTCACTGGGTCTAACCTGGCCATGCCATTGTAGAAGGTGTGTGTGTGTAGAGCTCATTTTTGCAAGCTAAGAGCCCTTAATTGTCCACTGAACACTTAAACAACATTCAAAGAACCCTTTTTTCTGAGAGTGTGCCAACAGATTTGCAGTAAGGGGTAGAACAGTATTGTGCAACATTCACAGTATGATAACTGTTGTGGCTAATTTACATTAACAGGTTTTTCTCTGTATTTCTTTGAGCTTGTTCCTTGTTTTTGTTTCTCATTTGGCAGACAACTTTATCCAAATTGGCTTGCATAAAACACAGAATACAATCCACACATTTGAGCTGAGCAGATGAAGCTTAAGAGCTGTGCTCAATGCCCAGACAGTGAATCTGTCCCAGGTTTGGGATTTAAACTCATAATCTTTCCAGTACTAGTGCAGAACTTTAACAGCTGAGCAATCACGCCCCCATATACGCCAAATAGTGCCATATTTAAGCATTATCACACAGGCAAGAGTGCACTTACACTGAATATCAGCACGGCTGTGATTCGGCCATTGGCACGAGGTCGCAGGTATTCACAGCTGTGCCGATATTCAGCATAACAGCATGATTGTGATTGTAGTATTGCTTTTATACAACAGTTTTACAAATAAGAAATGAATACACAATATGCCCTAATAATTTTGGCTCCTCAAATGAAAATAAATCCTGAAGAAGCCACACTCATGGATAGCCCATCAGCTAGCTGGCTAGCTAGCTCACATTGATTTCTACGTTTCCGTTAAAGGTGCATCCAGTGAAACTGGCTTCCCTTCTTCCTTTTTCTTCATCAGATGACCTTTCATATTTTAAGTCAGAAGTATTTTCAGGACAAATGTATAGTTTGCCATGTCAGCTGATGATGTTGCTAACTCTACTGTAGTAACAGTTTCAGTGGGACTGTTGCTAGAATTGGAATTTTACATGGTGAACATAGACAAGTGAAGTGATACAAACAGTGAAATGTCCCAGTGCGGTTATACTAAATATAAGCACTCTTGGAATGCCGTTTGTCCAATCTAATTAGTGGACAGGAGCTAACTGTTGTATGAATAGGGTTTAATGTATTTGCTACACATGGAAATAATGCCTATTACCTACTGAATAAATTGATTTGCTGGATCAGGTGAAGAAGATTAGGTCAGGATTAGGTCAAGAGAAAGTTCAGAAGAGTAGATGCACATGAGCAGAGCTTATGACCAGTGGACTCAAAAAATGGCTGATGGGGTTGCTGATAGGTGTGCTAATGCAGAGAAAACCCACTTGATCCTCCAGGACTGGATTTCGATGCAGGGGGATTACATTCTATCTGTAGTTTAACCTATTTATATGCTTAGACGCTTCCCTGGGCAGCAGGTAAAGTGGAGATTTTTCTTCACCAATCCATTTTTCAGAGCCTGTACTGCCCTCTTCTGTTTAGTCATAGACATTACAAAATGGGGAAAAAAATTTCATACATTAAAGCAACTCTACCTATGTTAAGGCAGCAGTATAATTTGTATAGTTTCACATATAGAAAGGGAAATATAGAAATTGTGTGATGACATTGAGACACTAGATCATATAGTATGAATAAACAGCATTTTTGAAAAAAAAATATTTTGGTGGTTATTATTTGTTTACTGTGATTATTGATGTCATTCTCTCTCATTTAAATCAAATAAATCAAGCATATCTCAGGGATCAGTAGGCAAAGGTAATTGTTTTCAATATACAGGTTGATCTAATTTGCACCGTGTGCAAGAAAGTGTGACAAAGTGCCCATCAGAGTGCCCTTATGTGCATGTATAGATGGTGAAGTGCCCTAATGGCTGCCCTTTCAGTGGAGAATATGTGGTTCAGTGCCATAAAGGGTTCTTTTGTCTGTGAGGAAATATGATGAAGTGCCCTAATGGCTGCCTTTCCAGTGGAGAATATGTGGTGCAGTGCCATAAAGGGTTCTTTTATCTGTGAAGAAATATGATGAAGTGCCCTAATGGCTGCCCTTCCAGTGGAGAATATGTGGTGCAGTGCCATAAAGGGTTCTTTTATCTGTGAGGAAATATGATGAAGTGCCCTAATGGCTGCCTTTCCAGTGGAGAATATGTGGTGCAGTGCCATAAAGGGTTCTTTTATCTGTGAGGAAATATGATGAAGTGCCCTAATGGCTGCCTTTCCAGTGGAGAATATGTGGTTCAGTGCCATAAAGGGTTCTTTTATCTGTGAGGAAATATGATGAAGTGCCCTAATGGCTGCCTTTCCAGTGGAGAATATGTGGTGCAGTGCCATAAAGGGTTCTTTTATCTGTGAGGAAATATGATGAAGTGCCCTAATGGCTGCCTTTCCAGTGGAGAATATGTGGTTCAGTGCCATAAAGGGTTCTTTTATCTGTGAGGAAATATGATGAAGTGCCCTAATGGCTGCCCTTCCAGTGGAGAAAATGAGATGCAGTGCCATATAGGCTTCCTTACATGTAAGAAGTGTTCACTAGGTGCTCCAAGTGTGAGAAAATGTGCCCTCTAGAGTGCGTCTATAGTAGAAAAAATATGAATTAATGCCTTCAGGAGGCCTTTTTATTGTTATTTTTTTCACCTCTCACACAGCCTGTGTCCACCCCTGCCTTTTTTGGACATTCTAACTTGCGACTTCCAAAACACATTAACAGTAATGAACTGCCAGATGGCGCTAGAGCTATTTACTCACATTCAGCCATAAGTAACTTATTTATAATGCATTCACTGCTAACATAGAATCATGCATGAACAATAAGTAAGCTTCATGTATTTATTTATTTATTCATTTATTTTTCTAAATGATGTCCTGGTATTATTAATTACTCCACAATTACGCCTTTCCTATTTGCTACTACATGAACAGGGTTTAGTCTGAAGGTCTGATCACTGTAATAATTCAGTAACTGTTAACAATCACTGTGCACAAAAACAGGCTAGACAGAATAAACCAGTCTTAGACACAGTGTCTGTGAACCACCCCTTTAAGCACAACAGGTGCCCATGGAAGGCCAAAAGGTCCATAATTGTTATGAATGTGCACAAGTGGAAAAGTGCTGTGACAGAAGCTCTTCTCAAACTGTTGAAACACACAAAAAGCACTATAAAGTGAGGCGTGTTCAAGTTCAGCTGTGCCTTGCCTTGACTGCTGGCAGGAGGATATGCTTGCAGTCAAGGAAGACGTTAAAAAAACAGCAATCAAGTTGGACAGTGGTGTGTTGCTATACCGGCTGCAAATGTGAGGCATAATGGATCTCGTGGAGAGTCGCATTTTGTGCCAGTGTGTATGGAGATTAATTCCTAAATAGGTGTGATCTTGAAAGAATCAATGGAAACAATGTCAATTGAAGTGTCTGCCTTTTAAGGAATAATTCTTTTCTTTTTACAAGAGTAACCTGAAAAGTTTAAAAGTCAAGTGGAATATATATTGGTGTAATGATAATCATCACAAACAGATTTGAAAAGGTACATTTTAATAATGTAAGAAGAAGAAGAAGAAAAAGAAGAAAAATGGTGCAAGGAGTGTTGCTGCCTTGACACCCAGTCCTCTGTTTCAACCTGAGCTTGGGTGGAGTCTCACATGTTCTCCCAAGTCCATGTGGGTTTCCTTCAGGTTCTCTGGTTTCTTCCTCCCACCCAAAAAAAGTGCACGTTGGTGAATTAGCTGTGCTAAATTGGCCCTAGCTGTAAATGAGTGTGTACCTTGTGCTGTGATGAACTGGCATCCCATTCAGGGTGTATTCTCATCTCATACGTAGTTTTTTCAGTGTTTGGATGTATACATAATTTTTTTTTTTACTTTGTGAGTGGAAAATAACATGTGAAAGCCTTATAAAATATTGCTTTCAACTCACTTTCATAACCTGTAATTCCCAACCTCCAACCATTGAAATGCCCCTCAACTTGAAATTCCATCGTCTCAACTTGGGGTAGTCTTCTCAATTACCAGAAGTAATAAGGAAAAAATAAGAAAAAAGTGGCCCTTTTAACTTTTAAATGAGTTATCCTGTATAAACAAGTTTTTTTTTCTTTAGATCAGTCAACATACAGACATATTCGCTTGTTAAATCTATGACACTGACTCTACAGTTCACTGTTTTGACGAGGTAAATATACACTCATCACAGTTAGCTGGCTAGCTAGTTGCTAACAACAGATGAACATGGAGGAGCCCGTTTTTTGTTTCTTTTTTCTCTCCACTTCATCTGTTGAATGTACTGAGTTCGAAAATGGCGTAATGGGCTACTTGCACAAACTTGTAAATCATCCACTATAATGGCAAAAGCGTTATTTTACACCTGGTGTCTGCAGGAGCTCCCAAAAAATGATTGTCAGTGTTGTTCATGATATATGTAAGAACACTTGCAAAGCTTCATTTAGTAAGCTCGAGAAAGGTTTCAGACTGTATGCGTGATCATACATGCACAACTATGAAGGTAAGAAAATACCTATTAAAAGAAACAGACACCCAGGCTAATGTTAACCCATACAGTTGACTTGTGCTGATGCTAACGAGGTGTCTTGCTGTCTTGCTTTACTGCTGAATGTATACAGTGCTACCGGAGATGCGAGAACCTCACTATTTTAAAACAGAAATATGTCATTGTCCTGAGTGCAAGTAGCACTACACAGGGTTACGGGGCAACCTAGAGCTTATCCCAGGGAACTCAGGGCACAGGATGGGGGACTCATTGCAAGGGCACTACAGACAATTTGTAAATGCCAGTCAGCCTACGAAGAATGTCTTTGGACTGGGCGAGGAAACCGGAGTACCTGGAGGAAACCCCTGAAGCACGTCTATGGACTGGGTGAGGAAACCAGAGTACCCGGAGGAAACCCCTGAAGCACATCTATGGGCTGGGTGAGGAAACCGGAGTACCTGGAAGAAACCCCTGAAGCACATCTTTGGACTGGGTGAGGAAACCGGAGTACCTGGAAGAAACCCCTGAAGCACATCTATGGACTGGGTGAGGAAACCGGAGTACCTGGAAGAAACCCCTGAAGCACATCTATGGACTGGGTGAGGAAACCGGAGTACCTGGAGGAAACCCCTGAAGCATGAGGAGAACATGCAAACTCCACGCGAACTCCATGCAAACCCCAACTCCGGAGGTGCGAGGCAAGTGTGCTAACCACTAAGCCACCAAGCCTCCCTTCCAAGTAGCCCATTCCGACTGGTGCATTACCACTCACTGACTCAAGTGAGTTGGATGCAGCAACAGAACCAAACTCAGGATGTTAAGTGATGTCCTTTTTGAGCCCTGTGGCTTTCCACAGTCGCTCAGCGCGTGCGCTCGTCCCCGGGTTAAACGCGGGGCGGTGCAGAGATGAGATCCATCAGCGGGGAAGTGCAATAATAACACAAACTCAAACTCTGTCGAGCTGTCGTTTTTGCACAGAGCTGGCAAATTGCAGCTCTGTTCCTGCAGGTAAGATGTTTATTCATTTTTGGCGATCTCTTGTTGGTGTCAGGACGCACACTTTGCGCAATTTAAACCTGCTAGGGGTTTAGTTTAGACGGGCTTCAAGTGCACAAGAGCATAAAGATGCATAAAAATGCATAAAGATGCACAAAGAAGCATAAAGAAGTTTATTTATGTGTAGCTCACCATTAAGTAGTGCTTTTTAGTGCTTAGTCCTTGTCATGATTGCTGATTTGGAGATGAATAAACAGGAGTTCAGTGTAAGTGTGTATCTGCTCACCTAACACATTTCTGCTGTTGTATGGATCATGTGCATTTCTCTTCTGCATGTGTGAAGTAATTTCTGGACTTGCAACAGCGTTCCTGCTCCTTTCATTCAAACCCATGACTAAGCCTGCCTTCTTGAAGAGGGGATTAAATCATTAAAATGATGTCCAAGCCTTAATGCACCATGATCAAAGAGGAATGATCAGTAACAGGGGAAATGAAGCTGTTGGACACTAAACACTGTGGATTAATATGCCACAATACATGATCTAACATGAGCTTAATAGCATTTTCTAGCAATATATTCTGCAATTTGATGTGCACTATGTGCACAGACATCCTTATTTAAATATGTTGGAAATTAAAGCTGCTGTAAGCAAATTTTCGAATGACATTTTTTATTTAAGCCGCCTTTAGATTCTGGTTCCTGTCACTAAAATATATGTCATGAGAGGAAAAAAAAATCTCTGTGACTATCTACAGCTCTGTAATCACCAGCTCAATGTTTTAACACGAACCGAATTCCATACTATCAATTATTTTGCATACGTATGGGCAGCCCATAGAGGATAAGCAATATTTTAATGCAGAATCAGTGGAAGTGTTGCTAAATTTCTTGATCTGATATCAATTGTGTTTCATAAAACAACATCCTACACAGGCGCTTTCTTGATGAGTCATAGGCATGATGTTGAAAATGAGCCTTGGGTACTGAAAAGCTTTAAGGCTGATACTGATAATGCTGCATCATGGGACTATTGCATGTGTTCTTGGTCAGAGGGGCTTTGGAGAAGCGTGGGACTGAGGAAAGGATGAAAGACTCCTTTGGTGGCTAGATCTGGTGGAGATTAGCAAAATTGCTTATAGTGGCTTTAAAAAAAAATCATGACCAGGACTCAACTCATACTGGAAAAGGGAATTTCATAACTTCTCATAACGTAAGATATGATGTGATTTATGATTTTGAAAAGTCAGGTTTTTGGAGGTGTGAGTGTTTGTTTTTTGGGGACATTTTAAAGCAGGGGAAAGCATGGAGTAAGGGGCCAAGGTTTTCTACTTGGATAGAAAACTTGAATTTAAAATATGTGTCAACCCTCAGAGGTAAATTTTTGTCCATTTTTTGATACCTAGGTTTAATTGTCAATGCAAAACATATATATATATGCAGTGTTTTATATCATTTTATTAGCACCAGTAGATTTCTGATGCACACAAACCTGATGTTGAATGACTTATGATTGGTGTAGAGACTGAATACCAAAACATATGATCAGTCAAACGGTCTTGTTTAAAATCTGTGGGCCTGCTGTTTATAGTACGAGCACTATAAGAACAAGTTTACCAATCTCTTATCAATCTCTCCTGTGTTGATAATCTCTAATAGGTCTTACAGGTACCTAAACTGGTTCATTTATAAATCTATTGAAGAATGAAAGAAGTTCGCACACCTTTATCTCAGTTCTTGTTGCACAAACTACCTTCATGACTTTGGTGTAGTCATTTCAAATCACAATTTCCTTTTAAAAACTGGAAAACACCATGTGACATATTTAATATGAGGTTGCTTTTTTGCTTAACCAGGCTGCATAACATCATGTGACATGCTTAACTAAATAGTAAACAGCAGCGGTTGTTTTTGAAAATATATATCATTTAAGGTCATATTAATCATATAATATACATTATTAAATACCATAAGTGTAAGAGATAATCAAATGTAAAAAAAAAATAAATAAACTAAAAATAAATACCATGCCTTACTCGTAAACTCCATTTTACTTGTATTTAAAAGACAATTAACACACGTCAATGGTTAAACATGGCCTAGCCTCAAAAACATGACAATCCATAAAGAATCTCAACCTTAGCATCAAATCACCATGGTTCGTATAGTATACTTAACAATAAAAACAGTTATTTCCCTGCATAGCATCAGACTATCCATCATTAATCAATGCCTGCTGTTTAAAGTACAACTAACTTAGTTACAGTACAACTTTAACTAACTTTGCGAGTGCTGGTTTATAATGCAAACAACATAACAAAAAAAATACTGCTAAAGTGTGAAGCTATGAGTGAATTTGCGATTATGAATTTTTTCTCCATTAAAACCCAGATCTCTGCAGATGATGATGCAATTTAAAGTAAGTCTCTCCACCAAATGACTCCTAAATTATTAAGCAATATGTAGTGTCATGGCGCGGTCATCATTTCAGACGTTTAAGGGTTAACTTTATCTAAATGATCAAAACTAAACTTTATCTAACATATCAAATAAAATAAATAAATAAGGAGCAGTGGGTGAGATAGTGTTACAGTGTTAGTTACTGCATGTTACAGGTAGTGTGTTATTTGTTTTGTGTTATTGTGTGTTATAGTTAATAACATATTTAGTGTGTTAGAGTTAGAATGTATTAGTTACTGTGTTTTACAGATAGTGTGTTAGTTATTTTGTGTTATTGTGTTACAGCGAGTGAGACACAGAGTGTTAGTCTGTGTTTTTGTTTTACAACAGAACAGTAAGATACAGTTAGTGTGTTAGTTATTTTGTGTTATTGTCTTGCAGGGAGTAAGATACAGTTATTGTGTTAGTTTGTGTGTGTTTTTTTTTTTTTTTTACAAAGTTACTGTTAGTTTGTGTTAGTCACTGTGTGTTACAGTTACTGTGAGTTATTTTGTGGTTTTTTTTTTGAGTAAGATACATTTACATTGTGTTTGTTACAGTGTAACAGTTACAGGGTTACAGTTAGTGTGTTAGACATTTTGTGTTATTGTGTTACAGTTAATTTGTGTGTCAATTAGTTTCTGTATGTTACAGGGAGTAAGATACAGTTAGTGTGTTTGTTTGTGTCAGTTACAGTGTAACAGTTAGTGTTTTGTTGCAATGTGTCAGCTGCAGAGTTACAGTTAGTGTGTTGTTTATTTTGTGTTATTGTGTTGCAGAGAGTAAGATACAGTTAGTGTGTTAGTGTTTGTTACAAAGTTACAGTTAGTTTGTGTTAGTTCCTGTGTGTTACAGGTAGTATGAGTTATTTTGTGGGGTTTTTTTGTTACAGGGAGTAAGATACATTTATTGTATTAGTTTGTGTCTGTTACAGTGTGACAGTTAGTGTGTTGTTGCAATGTGTCAGCTACAGAGTTACAGTTAGTGTGTGTTGTTTATTTTTTTGTTATTGTGTTACAGGGAGTAAGGTACAGTTATTGTGTTATTTTGTTTTTGTTACAGTGTAATGGTTAGTGTTTTGTTGCAATGTGTCAGCTACAGAGTTACAGTTAGTGTGTTGTTTATTTTGTGTTATTTTGTTACAGGGAGTAAGGTACAGTTATTGTGTTATTTTGTTTTTGTTACAGTGTAATGGTTAGTGTTGCAGTGTGTCAGCTACAGAGTTACAGTTAGTGTGTGTTTTTTATTTTGTGTTATTTTGTTACAGGGAGTAAGGTACAGTTATTGTGTTATTTTGTTTTTGTTACAGTGTAATGGTTAGTGTTTTGTTGCAATGTGTCAGCTACAGAATTACAGTTAGTGTGTTGTTTATTTTGTGTTACAGGGAGTAAGACACAGTTAGTGTGTTAGTTTCTGTCTGTTACAGTGTGACGGTTAGTGTTTTGTTGCAATGTGTCAGCTACAGAATTACAGTTAGTGTCTTGTTTATTTTGTGTTACAGGGAATAAGACACAGTTAGTATGTTAATTAGTTTGAGTTTGTTGCAATGTTACATTTTGTTTGTGTTAGTTACTGTGTGATGGCGTTAGTGTAAGCAAAGCCATTTAAGACCAAGCAATATGATCAGATTAAGTTCCTTCTTGTTGCTTTGTAACACTGGATGAAAGTGTTTTCCTTATGAATAAATTTTAATTCTACAATACGATGATGTATGTACGATGATTATGATTTAATAATGATTATAATATTGAGCTAGACATAGCAGAGATTTAACTCAGAAATGGGGCAACAAGGCCATCTCTGAAGATCATGCGCCCGGCCGAACAGATAAAGCCGTTTTTATTCGTCTTGCTCTGTGCTTTGTGCTGGGGAAGACGCTGCCTCTGGCCTGACATGTCACCCAGAAAGCCGAGCCAAATTCAAAAACACACTGCACTCATTTAACAACTTCTGTTTAAACTGGAGGTGAAGGAAGGCTCTCATAACTCTAAAACAACTTGTACGATCACGAGTGATTTCATATCCAGTTGTGGTGTGACATTTTATTTCAGGTATCATCTAACTAATATGAACTATATCCAAGCTCGGAGTATCGGCCGATACCTGATACTCATCTGATTCTGACATTCTTCCAATAACTAAACTCACTCTCTGCAAGCTTGCGTTATGAATTATGTAATGCATCACATGTATAATGGCTTTACGACAATTTGTGTCCTGTTCCATGTGCAGGATTTGTGTTGTGTGAACAGTACATGCAATTATGCTATAAAATGCATTCTTAGATACTGATACCAGGATCTTCCTGGCATAACGAAAGTATCGTTGTAGCCCTAGCTTTTAAAAATGAACCAGAAATTAGAATTTAATTTTAGATTTTTATTGTGGCAGTGAACAAAATGCATTTGTGGAATAAAAAAAAAAAAAACATCAGTGGGTCAGATCAGAAGTGTCAAACTTGGATTAGGGAACACGTTTTATATTGAAATCTACATGAGATCCAAAACAAAGGCATGTAGTGACAGTGAATAAAAAAGTCGTGGGAGCAGACGGTGTTTACTGTCGTGTGGTTGGGAGTGGGTGGTCAGATATGAACCTTACGAGCCAAACAAAGGCGTGCTGCATGAAACAATTACTGATTCATTCATTCATGTTCAGTAACTGCTTTATTCCAGTAAGGGTCACAATGGTTAAATGACTAATTTATTTATAGTTTGAGAAATAGAGACAAATAAGATTCTAAGAAAATATCGCAGGTAGGTGCAAACATAAATAAGGGCGGGATTGGGATCGAAAAACAGTCCTGTGCATGCCTCTAGTCCAAAATTGTCTTCTTTAGTTTTGCACTGCAGATACGACATGAAATGAAATGCTGTACATTAAAGGAATGTATAGATTTTGGCTAAAGCAGAATTTGAAATACACCTTTTGTGTCTCCATACAAGAAGTCTTACTGAAGAAGTATTTAAAAAAATGATTTATATTTAAGAACCATACAGATGTAGACTAGGAACAACTTAACATAGACCAATAGCATAAAAATACTGTCTTTTTGTATGGAGAAATTTAGGTTTCTTTCAATAATCATCATCCACAACATGAATGATGTATCTGGTACTCACAAGGATATTGCTAATAAGTAGGGCAAGCTTATTGTCTTCTCATATTTAAAGACGGCACAGCGAGTTAGAGAAACTCAGTGACTCTCCAGCCAAACAGAGTAGAAGGAATGATCATTGTTTTAATGTAACACGGTAACATGAGCACAGCATGTCACTGCTCATCAGGCAAAACCCCTTCAACTAGGGCTTTATAACATGGTGCCTTATAATTAAGAAAACATTTCCCTTTGGCTGTGTGTCCCACTTAGGTGTGTGTGTGTTTTTGTGTGTGTGTGTTTTTGTCGGCCTGACCGACAAGCTCTTAACCCGCTCTTGTTTGGCCAGAGGCAAAAAAGGCTCAGTACAGTGTGTTTAAAGATGTAGTTTCTGAGCCTCGGCACAGAGCAAAAAAAAAAAAAAATATATATATATATATATATATATATATATATATATATATATATATATATATATAGATAGATAGATAGATAGATAGACGCATATGCAGATACATACAAAGCCAAGAGTGTGGTTTGAAAGATCGATATCTGTCGATATTTATTAATCTTTATACCACGGAGCTGTTGTTAATTCTCAAATCTGATTGGTCAGAAAGTGTTGATCAATTTACAATATCAGCATGGCTCGGACAATTTTGCCGCAAGTCAAAATTTATAATCTATCTGGACTTGTATAGCAGACGGTTCACGTAATCAAAGTCTAATAATAAAAAATATATTAACAAATGTGTTGTTATTTAATACAAAACATAGAATTATTCATATGGTGTAGTTTTCTGTAAGGAGATGTTTATTTGACATTTTTGGAAGGAGTCTCCAGTGTCAGTGCTTTGTAACAATCAGTCAGAGCTGTTCCTTTAAGTGACTTTTCCGTAGCGGGAAAGTCTAAAGACGGAGGACGTTCTGTGTTCTGGTCTCTCGGTAACATGACAAGTTGCATTATTTGTTTTCAAGAAGAAGTAAGGGAACAAATGTTTATAGCTGCTGTAACTTAAGTGATAACAGGAACTATGTACCACACCATAACTATAAATGGATAAAATGTTTCACAACATTAAATGTAACTATAAAAGGATAAAAAGTATGATGTGTTATTCTTTAATAAATAAATAAAATGTAACCATTGGCATATTGCTCCAGGAGGAATAAGAATCAGAATAATATTTATTTGGGGAGCACAGTGGCTTAGTGGTTAGTGCTGTTGCCTTGCGCCTCCGGGGTTGGGGGTTTGAATCCTGCCTCCGGTCTGTGTGTGTGTGGAGTTCGCATGTACTCCGGTTTCCTCCCCCGGTAATAGACTGGCACCCTGTCCAGGGTGTCCCCCACCTTGTGCCCTGAAGATGGATGGATGGAATAATATTTATTCATTATTACACATTAACATGTATTAGGAATTTGTATCAGTGTTTGGTCAAAAACATGTCAGCTTATCCTCCAGTTCTTTGGTCCACTGCTGACGTGGAGTGCTTATACATCTCTTTGTACAGTTACATGGTTATCTTGTGTGTAATTTTTGCTGACAGGTATAACGTTCCCTCTATTATAGTTATTGAACAGCAGTGAAAATTCAGCTTTAAATGGTGCTCTTGGTGGTCATGCACCATGACTTTTCTGCGTTTAAAGAGACTCCTGACATTTCCTTAGACTTCTCACGCACACGCGCACACACACACACACACACACTCCAGTATACCTGCTCAGGACTGACATTTCCTGTGCCCATCTTGAGGAGCGCTACCTTTGACCCAGTTGCCAGAACACATTGACCTCGGTGAGATGGGTACAGTGACGACCCACAGTCGAACCCACTCTGGGTCTCACCCTGCTTTTAGCACTAGTCTTAGGAAATACCATGCAATAACATGCTGCCTGGCAATGAATTTTTAAAGAGAGTGATATGAATTCTTTCATTGTGACCTGTACAACATTCATAGATTGCTTTACTGGTGTGATGTCATATGCCTTAAAGCAATATAAGGCAGTGCTGAAGCTTTAAAGAAACCCATGGTCAATGCTTTGCTTGCATTAATAGGACCAAAATGATTTGCATTCGTTGGATCATGTGAATGCAGTGATTCATCCACACACAAAGCAAGTCTCTTTTGGAGTGTTGTAGATCATCCAGGATGATCACATACACAATGACACATTAAGGGATTGCTTAGAAAGTTTAGAGAGCTCATTGTATTTTGCAGCCTTCTGCAGTGTATCAGCATCAAAGGTCAATGTGATAACATTTCATGAATAATATATTCTGCCAGCCTAAGTGTGGTGCGATTTTATGTTGTATTTTGAACTAAAGCTTAATTTCATCATAGCCAAGGCTGTGCAATGTATCATTTGCTGATCTTTTTTGGCAAATTGCATAATAGTTGAAGTGTAACAAATACTAGAGATGTGTATCTTTTCTTTCATGATCGCAATATGTAATAGGCGTGTATAAAGCACAACTCTATGACTGACACACACAGAGGCCACACCTCCTTCACTATGACTGACTGACACAGACCACACTTCCTTCACTGGAAGAGACTGACAGGCTCTGGATGCCATCTTCTGTGGGATTAACAGGCATGATGCCACATTTTTATTTTTTTTTAACTGGCACAAAGGCTGCACCTTCTTCAAAAGGACTGAAGGCACAAAGGCCACACCTCCTTCATTAAGACTAAAGGCACACAAGACACACCTTCTTCATTAGGACTCAAGGCACAAAGGCAATGCTTCCTTCATTAGAACTAAAGGCAAAAAAGCCACGCCTTCTTCATTAGGACTGAAGGCACAAAGGCCATGCCTCCTTCAAGGGGACTAACAGGCATAAAAACAATGCCTCTTTTACTTGTACAGAGGACACCTCCTTTATTAGGACTAACTGGAATAGAGGCCATGCCTTTCATTGGGCCTGGAAGGCTTCACTACGACTGACAGGCACAGAGGCCACAGCTTCTTCACTGTGACTGACAGGCACAGGGGCCACAGCTTCTTCACTGGGACTGACAGGCACAGGGGCCACATTTTCTTCACTGGGACTGACAGGCACAGAGGACACACCTTACCACTGGGCCTGAGAGGCCACATTGGACATATGGTGTTTTTTTATAATAACCTGACCAATTAAGATTTGTTTGGAGGTCAATTTAGCAGATTTTCAATGTAATTTAACTCAGGCAAGTCTGGAATTCCTAAGCCATAGTGTAAATTCTCTCTATCATATAAAGCATTTTAACTGTCAATTCACTCTTGGTGAATTTTTATGCCAGCTTTAAGCTAAAGTGGTTTTGGGAAGCTAATGATGTGTGCTTCATGTTGTTTCACTAAAGGAGAAAGTAGGTTTCCATTCCCTCACCTGACAATTGAGTAGCACTACCACTCGAACACTAGCAGTGTCATGAGGCCTCAGCTGCCAGCCTGTAACTGTAATCCAACCCTCCTGTCATTTGAGCTGGGTTTTATATGGTTGACTGGGTTTTCAGGTGAAGGGGCTGATAGAAGGGTTTTACTCACTAGTGCTGTATTGCAATTCAGTTTGAAGGAGCACACTGTACATATACATTATGTTGCATCCTGGATTGAACCCACATTGTAACATGTAAAGGACATATAGCCAAATTATTAGACAATGCATCCCTGTGTTGGCATGAGGCAAAGACCAGCATGATCCATGTTATGCAATATGTAGTTTTCCCACCCTCTTTTCTTCAAATGCTCCTGCATGAACCTGCTTTAGTCTCCTCAGCGATGAGCTTCTCACCATCATGAGGAAGAAAACACTGTACAACAGTCCTGCACTTAAGTGCTTTCTTTAACACTCCCTTGTCAAATTCCCCTCATGACTTGGAAGTGTGTATCACCACTGGCACAAAACACAATATGGTTGAAATGACCTCACTGTTAATTTTTAAGTTGTAGTTGTAATTACATTCAATTGTAGTTACATTTAATATTGTGGAACATCTGCATAACAAGTTCCTATTATCACTTGCATTATAACTATAAAAGCTTTAAACAGTTGTTCCCTCATTTTAAGTTAATAAGACAAAAAAAACCCACAGCTTGTCATGTTACTGAGCAAGTCCTCTGACCTGAAGACTTTCCCATGGCGGAAAACTTAAATGAACAACTTTACTTTTGACTGTTACGAAAGCGCTGATACTGGAGACTCCTTCCATTAAAAAGCATAACATTTTTCTCAGTTTATTATTAGGTTTAGATTTTGTGGAGCGTCCACCAAGCAAGTCCCTGTGATTTAGTGGTTACTATAGAAACGCTAATGTTTTAGAACGTGCACATTATTATAAACCTGACAGATTTGCTTGTCTGTCCAATTAGATCCAAGAATTCAACAGTGCTGTGGTATAAACATGAGCTAACAGATGCCCATGATTGGCTAGTGTCCAAGAACAAGGCTAGTAGTGTTCTGTTGGACTTGGATTGCTGTGGAATCTTTGTGATTTGAACTTGCAATCTCCCAGGATGAGGCAAAACCTCAGACAGATGCATGAAGATCATCCAATTGCTAACTTAAAACCTCACACTGATGCAATTTTGATGGTGTTTTTAAAAGATAATTGTGTCAAATCACAACAAATCAAATTTGGCCTGTGAATTCCTCCAACACAAGTCATTGCATCCATGTCTGCTTGATCCCTCAGCTTTCTGAACACCCATCTATTGAACTTTCATTTGATCTAGTGATGTATAGGAATGGACTTTAAGATTGCAATCAAGATTCTTCCAAGAGGAAACGATGAGGCCTGGTTGATGTGGGAGGGTTAAAAACGGATTGGTGCGTAGGATGGGAGAACGATATGCCATACAGATTTTCCTCAGGCAGTGTGAGCACACACGTTGTAGGATGATGTGGTGTGGGGCGGAACGTTTTAAGCTGCTCGGAAGGCACTTGTCATTTGGCGATTCCCATATTAAGCTGTGATGACATGCTGGCGTTATTAGGCTGACACCTCATGCTGCGCTCTTTCTGTTCCTGCTCAGCCTCAGACCTGCAATCAGGTCTCTTACAAATGCTTATTAATTTGTGCTTTAAATAATCTTGATATGCTGTGTATATGTTATTATTCACAAATGTTTTCTGTAAGACAAACCAGCTCATTTTTAACAATTAGGTAAGAACTTAATAGAAATTAATAGTGTAATTAACAGTGGTTATTATGAAAAAATATCATATATCATGATACATGAAGACATGAAGAATACTTTAATGTCTACAGAAATAAAGTGATACTGAAAAGGAGGAGAAAAATTCTGTAAAATGTTAATCAGCTTATAAGTCTCATTAAAAAACATAATATAAAAAAACACAATTTAATCACAATATTGATATTATATTGTTGTATTTGCCCAGCTCAATTTGCTAAATAATATGAAAATCTACAGCATCTCTACCCAGAGCCTAAACTCACTTAAGGTATCTATTGTATTAATTAACATTTGTAAAACCTTTTATGAAAATAACGAGGCACAGTATTGAGAGATTCTGGAAGTAGGAAGTACACTCGTCTCTCTGTTGAGGGTGTGTTTTGTTTTCACCTTTGGCATGATGGCTGTTGAGAGTAGATCAAGGCCGTGTAATCAGCATTGGCAGCATCATTCCACTTCACCTGAGTGAAGCTGACGTTTTGGATGACAGACTCAGTGAAGGACCTTCACACAGGATTAAACAGTAGAGCAGATCAGGTTTCCCACGTCGTGGAGGGTTTAGTCATTTGAAAGCTCATTAATGATTACTCATACCCTGTACAGTAATGATTATACAGGCTTTGTTTTGAGGGATCTGTTCAGCCTGAGTTTCAGCCTAAGTAGAATGTTCTCACATTTGGTGGGATTAAAAGCTTCAGTGTCAGCTTTGGGAAGTACAGTATAATTTTAAAGTGTTGTGCAATATCTATTAAATATATTAATAAATAAAGCCTGAAAACAAGAAATACTTGCTTATTATTATACTGAATTTAGTAGTTGAGTGGAGGGAGATGCAATGACTTGCAAAAGACAGTACATTTTTTAATAATGAACTTGTGCTTTGCTGTGTATCTGGCTCTGGCTTGTGGCCCTCGGAAGTCTATTTAAATTTTACCAGATTTTATTTAGCCATTTTTGTTTTTCCCAGGTTCTTCTAATTAAATTTTTTTGCATCTTTATTATAAGAAATAATTAATTCAAGTAGGGCTATGGTGCTAACAATGGTTATGAACTTAATGAGCTAAGGCAACAAAGGCTATGATGCTAACTAAATTAGCTGAGATAACAAAGGCTAAGGTTCTGATTGAATAAACTGCAGTAATGAAGTCTATGACACTGAATGAGCTGAGGTAGTGCAGGCTTTGATGCTAACTGAATGAGCTGAGGTAGCGGAGGCTTTGATGCTAACTGAATGAGCTGAGGTAGCGGAGGCTTTGATGCTAACTGAATGAGCTGAGGTAACAGAGACTTTGATGCTAACTGTATTAGCTGAGGTAAAGGACCCTTTAATGCTAACTGAATGAGCTGAGGTAATTAAGGCTGTGTAGCTAACTGAATGCTGAGGTAACAAAACTATGATGCTAACTGAACGAGCTGATGTAAAGAAGGCTATGATGCTAACTAAATTAGCTGAGACAACAAAGGCTAAGGTTCTGATTGAATAAACTACTGTAAAGAAGTCTATGACACTGACTGAATGAGCTGAGGTAACAGAGACTTTGATGCTAACTGAATGAGCTGAGGTAATTAAGGCTATGTAGCTAACTGAATGCTACGGTAACTAAGCTCATTCAGTGCCTGTATGTTGCAAAGCCAAGCTAATGAAGGCTATAAAAATATTTGGGATCTTGTTGTGTCTTGATTTTTGATTTTTTTTTTTTCTTTGGTGTTTTGGACTTGTTGGCATACCTAATGCTAATCATTTATTATCGCTCGTTTTCCTTTTAGTTCCATACAGCTAGTCAACCGCGTGATTTTACTGACATGCTGGAAGCTGTAGACACACTTCTGGCAGTAAAGAGGTGTTTAAAAATGCTGGTAAAAGCACAAATGGTTCAAAAATATTAAATATGTTTAGAAATTGTAGAATAATCTCCAAATTTTTTGTACATGTTACCTGTATCACGGTCCTATTTAACCAGTTGGATTGGAGATATAATGGTAGGTGACTGGCGTAAGATAGCAAGCGGTAGACGGTTAAATGCTAAACTCTCTATTTATAAAAGTGAAAATATTTCTTCAATCTTCCTTTTTGTTCAGAATTAACATAATCTAAGTACAATTCAGTTTTACCAATGTGTTATTCAACTTGTTCAACTTATATATATTTTTTATCTTTATCTTTGTTGGTAACTGTTTTCCGTTTCCCTGGTAGACTGGCTTTTCTTGTTAACGTTTCAGCTGCTTAGACTTGTCTGCCCTGTGCAAGGAATAAATCCCACAAAGGCCTGTAACTGTATCTTCAGTCGGTCTGCGGTGTGCCAGGGTTCAGAATAAAGAGGCCGTCTCTCAAACTGTTGGCACACTGGCAATGGAGGTCTGAGTGATTATTGGAGCAGTAAGTGACATACAGTACATACTCACTTTAGGGAAACTGTGTTGTAAAGTACTGTCTGTGGTCAGGGGTCTTAAAGATCACCTTTATCTGCTGATCTTATTAGTTTATCAATAATGCAATGCTGTTGTATTAATAATTGTCACCTTGTTGCCCTGTGCAGTATTAACACTGCTGTAAGCACCTCAAAGCAAATGAGCACAGCATGCTAACCAACCGAACAGAATGAAGTCCAGCACGCTGGGTGACCCTGAGATGCATTTTAATTCCCCAAGCAAACACTCCAGCAGAAATATAACACAAATAAATCCCTGACTTCTTAAAACTCTGTAGTTATTGAGGTCAACGTGGGGAGAATTAGCTTTTTATGGTGCACTAATATCTTTGGGAAAAAGGCATGCTGGAATTTTTTCAGAAATCTGATTCCCAGTTCTAGAGCAGAAATATGAGTATTTTCAACTTATAGACTGAGGAGGAAATCTGAAAAAGCATGGTCTTATTGTGTGGGAAGTAAATAATAAAGAGAATCCCTCAGGGATGTATGTTATAAAGAAGAATGATGGTGATTGTGCTAGTAGTGCCAAATCAATCATTTTTTTTAACCCACCACCCCCGCTGCTTTTTGGGGGACAGTACAGACTTTGTTGGCAATATATAAAGATACGGTTTATGCATTTTTTATAAGCTATTCCTAAGAGCAGGAGAAACAAAAGAAAAAGGGAAGGAAAGAAAAGGAAGAGGCAAAATAAAAAGCAGGAGAAGAAAAAAAGTAAAAATGAAAAATAAAAAAGGACAGAAAAGACAAACAATATTATGTACATTGTACATGTACACTCTACAGAAAGGAGAGAGAAAGAAAAGCAGAAGAAAAAAAATTAAAAATACAAAAAGGAGACAAAAGAGAAAAAAATTATGTGCGTATGCACTTCTAAGAGCATGAGAGAGAAGAAAATAAAAGAATGAAAGGGGGAAAGGAAGAGAAACTTAAAAAAACAGCAGTGATGTTTTAATAGAAGAGGGAAAAAATAAAAATATGAATTTTTGGGGGGAGAGAAAAAAATAAAAGAAAACATGAGAAATTGATAAAAAAAAAAGTAGAAGTTTTTTTTTTAATCAAGAATCAAAAAGATAGAAAAGAGAAAAATTATGTACAGATACACAGTGGGAAGGAAAGGAAAAGAAAACAAAAAAGGAAAAAAGAAATAGGAAGGAAAGAAAAGGGAGAAATAAATAATGGAAAAAATAAAAAAAGTGAAGATCAAGCAGAAAATACATTTGTATTAATTATGTATAAATCTCATTAGTTTAATCAAATTTAATCAAATTTATACATAGGGATTTCACTGTTTTTTTGTTCGGACAGAGACACAGTGGTTGGCTTGACACAGCATGTGGTCTGTAAAGCTGACAGCTGTTCAAGATGATGTTTCGATTATTTGTTCGGGCCTTGTTTTGGAATTGAAGTTTGTTTAACCTGACGTCTTAAGGACGGAGGCTTAGCGTTTAGTTCAGCTTGATCGGTCCTGTGTGTGTCCTGGAGATATTGGGCAATTTTGCACGGGCCACTTCATCTCCTGACTGCCTCCTTTGAGAAGATGAAGTTTGCTATCTGGAGTCTTTTTATTTGCTGACCTTTGAAACTCTGGATGTTGGACCAGTGAAGGATCTGTGGGTACGACCCAGCTACTTATCTCTGAGGTTTGTCCCCAGTATTGTGTGCTTCTTTACAGTCTATGTCCTTATTGCTAAAGCGGAGAATACCAGGCACAGGTGCTGCATTCGAAGGGGGAATATTCCACCACAGTGAAATATAAGCCAACCCACAAAAGAGCTTTGCAGAAATGGTGTGTAAAGCATTTTTCCCAGACCGGAAAGCTATGAAATTGAGATGACCGAGGTCTGTTTAACTGTCATGGCAAATATTATTGTGGGATCAAACACTCCCAGTGTGTATACCCCGGTCAGATAAGACAAGTTTATTTTTTTTGGAAAGAAGTGTAGCAGGAAGTGTTCAGTGGGCCGAGCCTGCAGCGAGTGCATGGCTTGTTTCGTTGTTGACAGGAGTTACACTGTCCTTTATTTAGTTGCTGAGCAGCTCTGAGGTGATCCATCTCTTTCGTTTTCTAAGTAGCGATTATACAAATAACGCTAAAAAAGAGGTGGCCAAACTTGTTCGTTTAGCTCTGAGTGGGAACTGACACACAAGCCGTGTCTCTTTCCCACGGTGTGACGAATTATACATAAAAACAGTTAAGATGACGAGTTCAATCCTGTCCAGAATGATTCGTTTGTGAGAGAAAAAGGTCAAAAAGTCTGAGTCTGCTAGCAAAACTGTTTTTATTTCAACAGCCAAGACTTCCCAACACTGTTATTAACAGAATTTAACAATACAGTAATTAAAACTGAGACAAATCCATTTTAGCCATTTGGGAAAGCTGTATGGTAGTACAGGCTCAATGATTAAGCAATAAATTTAGTAAACAACATAATTATTGGCACCCTTCATGAAAATAAGCAATACATAAAAATCAGTAGCTTATGCAATTAATTAGTCTGTACTATATAGATTTACTTGAACACTGTGGCGCACAAATGTTTATACATTTTTATAGAAAGTAAATACACTATACAGCTAAAAGTATGTGGACACCTGACCATCACACCCATATGTGGTTCTTCCCCAAACTGTTGCCACAAAGTTGGAATCAGACAATTGTATAGAACGTCTTTGTGTGCTGTAGCATTACAGTTTCCCTTCACTGGAACTAAGAGGACTAAACCTGTTCCAGCATGACAACGCCCCTGTGCACAAAGCGAGCTCCATGAAGACATGGTTTGCCAAAGTTGAAGTGGAGTGGAGGACTGACCTCAACCCCACTGAACACCTTTGGGATGAACTGGAACACCGACTGGACCCCAGACCTCCTCACCAACATCAGCGCCTGACCTCACTAATGCTCTTGTATCTGAATGAGCACAAATCTCCACAGCCACGCTCCAAAATCTAGTGAAAAACCTTCCCAGAAGAGTGGAGCTTATTATAACAGCAAAGGAAGGAATAAATCTGGAGTGAGATTTATATGGGTGTGATGGTTAGGTGTCCACAAACTTTTGGTGTAACATCATTGAGCCACTTTCAGTAATGCCTCAGAATACTTTTAGACTAGGGCTGGGCAAAGTGATGAAAATATCATATCATTATTCAAAAAGCCATTTCTACAAACAGTAGTGTTGCATTAAAAATACATTATCATTTTTATTTATAAAAGTAAATTTAAAAGTTAACACTGAAGATGAGGGGAAAAAAATAAATTTGTAAAAAAAGTTAACATTTTACAGATTTTAAGATTTTAAATTACAAAATTTTAACATCAAATCAGCTGCTTCCAGTCAGTTTGTAATTATTTAAAATAATTTTTTTTTTTTTTTTTTAAATTGTCATTGTAAAACATTGACTTTGCATTCCCACAACTATTCCATTATGGATTGCTGTGCATGTATGTGTTTACTATATAGCCAAGTCTTAACCTCCTGGCAGATGCAACCAGGTTTTGGGGTAAAATATCCTTGTACTTGACGCCTTCACAAGAGCCCCTGGACCACAAGCCACTAAACTATCAATAATCCATGACATAGTGGGTTTTGCAGTCCTCATTGTCAGTAACCATGACAATGGTGTTCATGGTCAAAAAAGCTTTTGGTTTATTTGACTACAACATATGATCTGAGTCATAGTTTCTATGACACTTGGGGAAGTTCTCAGGAAACAAAAGCCATTTTTAAGCCGTTCTTCCAAACAACTTGTTATTATAGAGTTTAAGTTTAATAGCTCTCATCTTTGGGAGTCGAATAACTTCATTTTTGTGGTTTTTTTTGTGTTCAGATTCTGTTGTTGATTAAAGCATGACACAAAGTCTACACACCCTTATATTCTTTAGTGTTGAGTGTGTGTTCATAGTGAATAACCTGTGGTGTTAACAGAGATGTTCGAGTCTGTTACTGAAGCATGCCATGCTGTACCCATCTCTGGTGCTATTTATTTTGGTCATTCAGTGTGTGACTGTATTCCTGCGAAAGCTTTTGTGAATGGAGTCGGTGCAGCTCTGAGCTTCTTCTTTAAATTACACTCGTGTGCTGCATCGAGTTACATTCAGGATGTGTAGCGTATTTTATCTGCACCAGTTCAAAATACATTTATTTGTTAAACATCATGTTCTCTTTCTCTACAAATCCGTCTCGTCACCACAGCCTAGGAATAAACACTGCCTGTAGAAAGTGTTTCCTTTGTGGCTTTGTCTACGTGTGTGTGTGTGTGTGTGTGTGTGTGTCCATGTGCCATGAGGCAGGATGACAAAGGCTTGAAACTCGACCCTGACAGGCCTAATTAATCTCAGGTTCCTGCACTGCTGAGAGATATGCAAAGTGAGGGAGAGATGGAGGGATGGAGATGGAGGACAAAGAAAGAGACAGATACATTGTGTAGTTATATGAGAAAAAAGGGTTAAATCTGGAGATATAGCAGCTTTCAGAAGAGTGTCTGCTCAGATTGTCATGATGTACACAGGGGTGGGAAGTATGGTGATGATATGTATAAAATAAAACAAAAATGAAAAAAAAATTACAGCATTTTTATATAAAGTTATAACGTTTATTTATAGATATATGTAACAATCTGTTGAGAAATATTCTAAATTATTTTAGAATATTCTAAATCAATATTATTGTGTTTTTGTTTATCCAAATATGTAATATTTTATTACAATATTTTAGATTTTTTTTTAAATAAAATATTAATATAAAACAAATAGTGCAAAATAATATTGTTCTTTTACAGTTTGATGTTTGAGATTTTTCAGGATTTGACAGATTATGGACATTTTTAATAGCAGAAGCTAAGATGCCAACTGCTAAAGATATAAATAAAATCAATCAAAGTAACAGACATTTAAAGTATGAATGAGGAACTCGATATAAAAGCTGATATCTAACGTTAGCCAATTAGCTAAGTCTAGCTAAGCTGACCAATATCACAGTCAGTTATGCTGAATTAAGCGAAGAAGTCAAACATTGTGATTCCAGTTATGAGTAATTGTATTCTAGTCTTTGGTGTTTTGAGAAGTATGTCTCAGATCTGGTTTTGTTTCTGTTTTCTGTTTTCAGGTTTCAGCTGAACAGCACGTCCCATGCGGTAGGCGCTGAGCAGCATGGCGTCTGATGCAAGTCACATGTTGGAGGCTGCTTTGGAGCAAATGGACGACATCATCGCAGGTGAGAGCTGGTAAACTGGTTACCTCTGTGCAAAAGTACATTATAACTCCAGCTTACATGAAGACTGATTTTTGGTGGAGTATGAGCAGGAAATAAAGTACAGGTAGCTGAAGAGCCACTGTTGAGACCTTGAGCAAGACTTTTACCCTCACTGTGCTTGGGTTGGATTCTGCCTGAATGAATAAGTGCAGATGAAAACCGTATAGCCTGAGGGTTGTTAAGGGGCTGAATTCCTGTTTTGGTGTATATAATTATATTCCATAACACAGTGTGAGATTGTTTCTATTTGCATGTTTGTATTTCTGACAGTATGTATTCTTTTAAACCTTGCTGTTCTCTCTTAAAGAAATCAGATACATGCTAAGGTCTAATACAGGAAGCAATACAACAATGCACTGCTAGTTTTTTGTGGGTTTTTTTTGTAAGATGGATCTGCAACACTTTTTAGCTCTGTGCCTCCTATGTAAATGTTTATAGATGACAGTATAGATCCTGTGTCAGGAACCACAAGTCTTTTTGAGGAGTTTCTTCGGTCAAAATGAAGAAAAAATCCATGTTGCTGGTAAGCAGCGGGCGTGTTCACAGATGTATGTATTTATTTTGTGCTATCTGTAGAGCCGAGACTTGTCATGAGCTGCACTGGTACATTCTTAGCACCGGCTCTTACAGCTTTGAACCACAATTAGTTTCTGCTTCATTTTGCTCAAAACCAAAGGCGAACTAGTGTGAGCTGTCCCATAATGCATCATTCTCCATTTTCGGCCATGTTCTGATGGATACCAAAAAGTCCTTGTAATCTCTCTTGTAAGCCTTAAGCTGTTTTATGAACTGTTTATGAAGCTGTTTATGAGGTTTTCCGAACAGTTTTTTTAATTAATCAGTTTTGCTGGCTATATATCGTTATACTGTACATATCGTATATCGAAGAAATGCCTTTGAGAATCGTTATGTGATATTTTTGTCATATCGTCCACCCCTAGGTGCAATCTTGTTTCTCAGCACTTCTTTGCATACACACTCTCATAAGCCTGTTTCCGTTTGAACATTGTGACACAATAAGCTTTTTGAAGGAGTTCACAGGAAAAAAGTTCGTAAGATCTTTTAGAGTTATGTTCGAAACAGTTAGTGGTGAGTGTAACTGGTTGTTTTGCATTATCAGTCAGATGGCCTCTTTTTTTTTTTTTTTTTTTTAAAAAAAAAGGCTACTCTTAGCCATGTTTATTAAAGAAACATGTCAGACCCTGTAGAAAAAGATAGACATCTGGCTCATAAGGCTAGAGATGCCTTCACTTCTTGTGATTTGAGGCAAGTGTGTGCTGATTTTTTTTATGTTTTCTCAGATCACCTATACAATTTGACACATTGAACTTTCAGATCCTAGAACACTCAAAAAAGTTCAAAAAAACGTTTCTAGCAACCTGAAATGTTACTGGGTACTTTCTGTTAGCTAGATTACCTTGTAGCTTCAGTGTAAAAGCAAAAATGCTAACTTCAGCTGCAAAACAGTACACAATACAGTATGTAAAATTCATTTTGGCTGAATGAATTTGCCCATTTTGCCCGGGGCACCAAGGATAAGGCCTGAGAATTAACGTTAAATCTTTGGGAAATCCCAATGGCTTGCGTCATGCCCCTACAGAGTCGTCAAGACTAAGAGTGTGATCAGATAAGGGTGTGTTCCCTTTTTTTTTTCTTCTTTTTCTTGTGCTTTCTCACAATAATGCATGGTAATCAGATTTATTCACATTTTGAATGGGTTGCACACAGGGTCAAACTATATGTAGTAAAAAGAAAATAATAATAATAAATCATTGTACAAATTAAAATTAAGCAGAATAAAAGACTCAAGTTGAGGTTTCATGCAAAAGGAAGAAGGTTAATTGGCTGTTGGCTTGGGGTGTGTGTGTGCGTGTGTGTGTTTGTGTGTTTGTGTGTGTGTGTCCTCTAGCAAACTCAGCAGTTGTCAGCATGATTGAACTAATAGAGGACGAATGTTTAACGAAGGCAGTTGACAAGTGAGGACCAGAAGAGAAAAAGAGAAAGAGAAAGACGAGTGTGTGTTACTGTCCATACACACAGGCAGGACACTAGAATCAGCAAGTTTGGGAAGCGTGTGTGAGTGTGCGAGTGTGTGGGTGTGGAATAAATTAAAGCGTACATAACACGTGCCCGAGTTATGTAATTCAAGGTCACCCCACAGCTGTTGTCATGACAAAAGACTGGGTCTGTTTGCTTGTTGTTAAATGTCAAAAGGCGTGACTGTGGAAGAGCGAACCTGCTGCTGGACACATGACCTACGACAGGAGCACAAATGCAGTGTGTGTATAATCTACATAATGAAGACATAATGTAGGTTATGCAAAGTTTTCAGTAGCAAATTAAGAGTCACGTGATCATATTATGATCAGTTATGAATTAGGAAACTTTTTCAGAAAAAAAAAAAAAAACATAAATTCCACCATGTACCACTTACACCTCTTCCCCTTACACACACTGACACACGGAGTATATAAAAATTCCCTGTAGGTTACGTACCGGACCGTACCAAATTTACATAAATACTTAATTTGCACTTTGTCGTATGTTGCACAATATCTCATATAAATATGACCGAGAGTACCTTTACTGTATAGATTTCATACCACCACTTTTATTTAGTATGTTGAATAATATGTCCATAATTTTTTCAATATATTTACCATTTTTAATCCATGCAGCATCCATGAGAATGTGCAAACTTCATATTTACTTGTACAAGGAAAGCTTGTAACAATAAACTTATTGAGTCTGTATCTTTGAAATACATTTTCAGGTCCATGTTCCACCCGTGAAGTCGATCTGGGAAAAATGTGAGTTTCTGGGATTTAGAGAAATATTCTTACAACACTGAATATCCCGTTTAGTGTCACTCTAGTTATGGGGCAGTTCATTTTCTTGCATGTTGGTTATAATTGGCAGTGACATGATCATTAATCATCATCATCATTAAAGCTTTAATAGCTTTAGTATTTTCAAGTAACCAAATTCCAGCACATTTTCAGGTCCTTGTTCCACTCGCAGACCTGGGATACATCTGAGTTTCTGGAATTTAATAATAATAATAATAATAGTAATAATAATAATAATAGAGTTGGGGCAGTTCTCAAAGATTTTGAAATACCTCCACCTGCTGGTGATAGACGAAAATGCTACAACATGACTTTTTTTTTTTTTTCATAAGGGAGTTATATTTATATGTTAAGCAGGTCAAAAAAACATAAAAGTGAGAACAAAACCACAAATAATCTAATAAAGTTTTAAAAGTACACCCAAGTCTAAAAAGAGCAGAACATTAGTTTCATTCTAGTTAACATTTTATACTTTCATCATTTCATGTTAGATAATTGCATGACTTCTGATTTTTAAACAGTTTTACACCACAGCACTGTTGAATTCTCAATTCTGATTGGTCAGAAGATTTCGGTTAATTTTTATATAGCAGCAGCTCTGAAAGTAGTTCCGGTTGCAAATCAAATCACAGGTTTATATTCATGTGCTAGTTTTATAATGTTGGCATTTCTATAGTAACAACTTACACGAGGACTATGACAGACGCTCCACATAAACAGATTAATGTTTTCTCCCCTTGTTTTTTGTAAGCAAAATGTTATTTAACAGTGAAAAACCACTTAAACCTTATAAACGTTAAACATAAAAGTAACCATCTGTGTATTTATATATATATATATATGTGTATATGTACCATATTTTTTCACTGTAATTTGTTGAGATATTACTCAATGCAAAGTGTTTTTAAAAGAAGACAGAAGCAAAACTTTACTGCAAATTAAATGAAATCAGTCAGAAAAGAGAAAGACAAATATGAACCATATGAATAAAAAACTTCATCAGCTCCTTTAACAGCTCTGTGCTTGGATTATGCATTGTGTTCTCATGCAATAATAATAATAATAATAATAATAATAATAATAATAATAATAGTGTTTTAATTTAAAGTGCATTTCAGGGTACGCAATGACACTGGACAGATACATCACAGATAATAAAAGTGTGTGATAATAGAAAGAATAACAACAAATATTTTCCAAAAGAGAAAGAAAAATGCATGTTTTTATAATTACGAGATAATAAACAGATAAGAAAATAAAAAAATAAAGGGCACAGTAAGACACATCATCAAGTCATTAAGTGAGCAAAAAGCGAGGTGGAGAAGATGGTTTTTAAATCACTTTATTAATCACTTTAAATAAAAGTGTCTGATGAATAAATAGATCAATGAATATCGAATAAATATCTTTCAGTAAAAGCAGACATTTTATTTTATCGTTGCACTTCTCGTCTTTGCACATAGTTTACTGAATTAGCAGAAAGCCCACACTGATAACGCACACTCCTTCCTTCCCACAATGCTTTGCTCTTTTCCTGTTTACATTTACATAGACTAAAATCTATTCAGCGTAGCTGCTGGTGCGAGGAGATCCACGAGGCCTCCCGGCTCCCTGTGCTTTTTGACCCCGTATTGTCTCTGGCTCCTGTAAAGGGAACGATTGAGTCGTGGTGTCTCTCTGTGCTGTGTTACTTTGGTTTTATGGCATCCAGATGTTTCAGCGCTGCACTAGCTTCACTCTATAGGATCCAGATGGAGATGAGGGAAGTGTTCGGTGATGGAGATGAAACGTGGCTGTCTGTAGTGGAGGGATGATGGGTAATACAGCGATGTTGGTCGTTAGGAATTCTTTTACATGTTATAAACTCATCGGACTCATTTCCTCACGTGAAACTACCATACTGGTTATTTTATAGGTGGTCGATTAGTCCATCGGTTGCTATGTAGAATTTGTTGGGGGTTTTAGATGTCTCACTAACACTGCTACTTAAAACTGACACTGATCAAGGGACGCTAGAGGACAATCAACAAATAAACCGTTGTGTTAATAAAGCACATTTCATTCATCTTCAGTAAGCGCTTTATCCTGGTCAGGGTCACGGTGGATCCGGAGTCTATCCCAGGAACACTGGAGACAAGAATCCACCCTGGATGATACATTGTTCTCTTTCTTTATCTGTTTCTGTCCTCTCTCTCTCTTTCTCTTCTTTTTTTGCTTTCCTCATTTATGTCTCTTTCATTTTATTGTTTTTCTCTCTCTTTATTTCTCACTATTTCAGTTTAAATTCAAATCCAAAAGTTGTTTATTATCATTATAAATATTACCAATTGTATTGCTAAAGCGAAAAAAAGCTTTTTTTCCCCCGCAGATTCCTGTTCTTGGCTGATGTGGAATTGTTGTGGTCTTGATGTGGTCTTGTGCCGTTGTAGCCCATCCCCCTGAACCTTTCGACATGTTGTTTGATGTTTTCCTGCTTACCACGTTTGTAAAGACCGGTTATTTGAATTACTATAGATTTCCTGTCAGATCGAACCAGTCTGGCCATTCTCCTTTGACTTCTCTCATTAGTAAGGTATTTCTACCTGAGAAGTGCTGCTCACTGGATGTTTTTTTGTTTTTCACACCATTCTGTTGTAAACTGTATACACTGTTGTGTGTGAAAATCCCAGGAGATACACAGGTTCTGAAATACTCAAACCAGCCCATCTGGCACCAACAATCATGCCATGGTCAAAGGCATTGTGATCATATTTTTCTTCGTTGTGTTTTTCTGATGTGAATATTAACTAAAACCCTTGACTTTATGCATTGTGCTGCTGCCACACGAGTGGCTGATTGGATAATTGCATGACCATATAAAAGATGGGCCTCAAGCTACGAACTGTACTATTACTACGAAATAGTATATTAGGAATGAATGTATATGTTATCTGTCTGTCTCTGTCTCTGTGTCTTTCTCTCTGTAGGCTCTAAAGTGATGGTAGAGTTCACTAACGGTCTGCCGGATCTGGGTTCTCCGGTCAGTGTGGGTCCGCTGCAGGTGTTACAGTTAGCAGAGGAGCTGCGTTTGGCTCTGGAGCTTCAGGGTGGAGAAGGTCGAGACACTCTGCGCTCACAGCTGCCCTGTTCCACCGCACAGACCCTGCTGGAATGGCTGGACAAAGGCATTGTGAGTCCAAGCTTACATGTCAGGCTCAGTGTCATGCAGGAGGAAATACAGATACAGATTTATTTTTTTTAGGGATGCATCAATACAAAACATTGTTGTATGAGTACATGTTTTTTTGATTCTTGTCAATACTAAAACAGAAATGAGTAACCTACTTCGTATAAATCGATCAGGGATGTAGTAGAACATTTTATTTAGCTCTGTGTATGTTAGTTGTTTCTGTGTGTTCAGTTATTAGTTGTGTGTATTTTCAGAGCAACATGGACCTGTCAGTTTAATGGCGAGCTGAGCGCGCAGGGCAATAGCGTGGTTATTAAAAATAAGCACAAGGTGGCGTGAATTGGCGTGAAGTACCTTGAGATCCCTCACCAGCCAAGTGTAAACACTGACCAGTGAAGGAAGGAAGAGTGTGTCTCCATGCTCAGTGCTCGCTTAGCTGAATTGCTCTCACATGGAACAATTTCTGTGCACATTTGCTTCCACGCTCTTGAATACCTATGCAAAACACTACGCATGATTCACAGCACCTCATATTTAATGACCAAGCTCACTGATACTGCTCTGTGCACTCTCTATTACATATATTGTTTAAATCCGTAAGATGTTTTATCAGCCTACATGATTGTTGTAAGATGCTGGAGTTCCTCCTGTTGACATTTTCACAGAGCACACTTTGCAGTCTGCTTTGATTCCCATCATTAATCAGGAAATACGTCCAGATTTCTGTCATTTTGTGTCGTGCGTTCAGCATACATTAGGCTTCCGTCACATTGCATCATGTGGTATTGCATCAAGTACAAATAAATAAGTATGGTATCAGCCCCCTCGCCTATACAACTATTCATACCGAAGCATCTCTGGAATGTTCATATTAGAAGAAATTTGGTGGAAAAAAAACTTCACAGATGAAATACGCTCAATTATAAATGAGCTGCTACTGTGTCCATATTCAGAAGTCTTTACAGCATGGATGTTTTTTTTTTTTTTGCTGTATCATATCCTTTTTGATTTGTTTCTATAAGCCTGGATGTGTAGTTCTGCTTCATAACAGTGTGAAGAGTTGCGCGAGTAATGAGCTGTGATAGTAGGATCATGTTTTGTTTCGTGTTGTTCTTCTCTGGATCGCAGGCTGTTTTTCAGCTGTGTGTGTGTTTAATCTGGACGTCTTTAAAAGAGTTTGGATGCTCCTCAGAGATTCGGTTAGGGGCTGTGCTTAACTTCCTGCCTCCTTCTTTCTCCTCTCCTCTTCTCGTCTCCTTTCCCTTTTTTCATTCCTTAAGTTCTCTGTCAGTCGCTCTCCCTCGTGTTCTGTCCTCACTCAGCACCGTCCCCAAGGATTACCAGGTCTCATGGGTAAGTCCATGGCTGACATCCTGACTCAGGTTTGCGTAATGTGGAACTGAGCTTCTTCTGCTGGCTGATTTTGTTTTTATACAGTGTCATTTTTCCTTTCTTTTTTGCTCCTTCTTATGTAGCAGATAGAGGACTTTCTTTGTGGTATTTGGTGTTACTTAGATTTTGAACCCAGCTGGCTGTGTTTATGTTTGTAGACTGACGGACTGGTGGGCGGGGCTAACATAGACCAGTAAGTGGAACCAGTGGACCAATCAGAAAGCCACATTTCTGACAGAACCAAAAAAAATTTTCCTACTTAAGCCAAAGTAGGAACATCAGTTAGGACATGTTCGGGGTCTGATGTTGCTTCTTTAGTCTTACCCCAAGTTAATTATATGTTGGCTTTGATTGGACCTAGCTGTATGTGTTTGTGTTTTATGGAGAGGCACTGTGGTGGGCGGGGCATAACCAACGCGTCAGCGGAAACAGTGGACCAATCAGAAAGCCTCAAAAATGCTTTTTTTGGGTGGGAAATCACATTTTTGTGGTTTTCCACTCATGGCAAATGTAAAGAAATATGCTCCATGAATCCATCCAACTCCATCCATCACTGATCCGGTTTAGGACAAAGTGTTGAAGGCGGCCATCTTGAACAACAGTAACAAACGACGTGCGTTGGAGTTGAAAGTTGCTATGTCTTACAATTACTGTCATGTCCAAAATGATGTAAACACACTCTTAGTTGCACTTAAATTTGTTTGATAAAAAGAGTACACCGTCCTCTCTGAAAATGAGTCTTTCCTACAGCCCTAAACTTAAAGAATGGTTTGGTTGCTGAGAAAATGCTAAGCACAGTCACAATGGAGAGATATGATATGGGTTTGAGAGCGGCTCTAGCAGTAAAAGGCAGTGACAGCTGTCCTATTGATGCTAACACCAGGATACTCACACACTGACACACACACACACACACACACACACACACACACTCACACTCAGTGTCCCCTCACCCAAACAGGAAATGACCTGAGCCAGTGGAGATGAGAGAGGAGAGGAAGACTAGAATAGACCTCAGACTGGCACTCAACCTGATCTCTTCTCTTCTCTTCTCATTTTCTCTTCTCTTCTCATTGTCTCTTCTTGTTTTCTATTGTCTTACCATCTTCTCTTCTCTTCTCATTGTTTCTTCTTATTTTCTCTTCTCTTCTCTTCTCATTTTCTCTTCTCATTGTTTCTTCTTATTTTCTCTTCTCTTCTCTTCTCTTCTCATTGTTTCTTCTCACTTTCTCTTCACTTTTGATTGTCTCTTCTTTTTTTCTATTGTCTTTTTCTCTTCTCTTCTCTTCTCATTATTTCTTCTCATTTTCTCTTCTCTTCTCATTGTCTCTTCTTGTTTTCTATTGTCTTATCATCTTCTCTTCTCTTCTCATTGTTTCTTCTTATCTTCTCTTCTCTTCTCTTCTCTTCTCATTGTTTCTTCTCACTTTCTCTTCTCTTCTGATTGTCTCTTCTTTTTTTCTATTGTCTTTTTCTCTTCTCTTCTCTTCTCTTCTCTTCTGTGGTACATTTTTTTTTGGAAATTTAGAACCCCTTATGGGTTTTTAATGAAATTTAGAACCCGAAAAGTTCTTTGTAGAATGTTATCAAAATTCATCAAAATTCATTCAAATTCAAATGTATTCCTTTTTCTCCATTGTTGACACTAATTGTCCAGTGGGCAACTAAGAAACTGCAAAAAACTGCTAAATCTGCTTGTCCCAGTTGCCCTTGCTTCTGATTTATCCATCCTTGAACTATATAAAATGTTCATCATTTTAGTAAAACAAAATCTCCTAGCCTAAATCTAGCTGTGGTTTTATGGTAGAAGTGTTTGTGAGTGAGAAATAAAACTGTCACTTGTTTTCTGTGTTTATTTTTTAGGATACTTTGTGATAGTGTGGTTTGGGTGTGAAACACAGGAATGGGTGTAATTTCTGTTTGTTGATGATTGCTGAGATTGCAAGGCGGGGAGTCTTGCCCAGGAAACAAGAGATTCACCATAATCACTTCCAGTCTGTAGAGACAGTGGTGCAATGGAGACTTTTAGCATGTGTGTGTTTGTGTGTGTATAAATGTGTGGGTTTTTTTCTGTCTTGTCCTGGAATAAATCCTTCAGTCTGTTTCGGTTCAGACTTGCATTGTGAATTTAACTTAATTAGTAATGCCTTGTGACAACGAGGGGAAACCCGGCGTGGTCAAAGCGAGAGTGTAAAACTATGCAAGCATGAAACCATAAACTCTGTTTTTACAGCTGTAAGAAAGTGTTGCGTGTTTAAAACCAGGGATAGTGAGAGACTCTGATAGTGAGCATGTTAGTGTTGTAGCTAACACACACACAGCAGTATTGCGTGACTGGATTAACAGCAGACATGGGGTTCGGGGTAGACAGCAGTCGCTGTAGCATATCGGGAGCTCGAGGCTCCAGTGGCTGGAATGAAGAGGAGGAGGAGGAAGAAGGGAGGAGGATAGGGGGAGGAGGAGGAGGAGGAGGAGGAGGAGGGAGCTCCATAAAGCAGGCAACCATCAGCACTGTAAAGCCCCGTAGTGAGCCCTCCGACCCCAGCCTGCCGCTTCTCCTCTCTCCCACACACAGACACACACACACACACACACACATGCACATACACACAGATGAGCAGACATGGGCCTTCAGCATGGAGCAGGATATTGACTTCTACAAACATTTCTCATGGCTTAAAAAGGTAAGAGTTTGCTCTTGGGTACTTTCTATTTTTCATTAGAATAATGGACCAGTCACTGTTACGTTGGCATTTAAGAATTATTAACCGTTGACTGTGAAAATAACTGAAAAAAAGTAACTGGTCGTTCTTGTATGACTGCATGCTTCACAAGATGAAGGAACTCCTTGAGAGTGTCACTGCAGACATTGTGGTCCGGATTAACACTCAGCGTCAAGTCTTTGCACACCAGACTGGTTTCCTGAAGGCTCAACCAGGCTCCAAACAGCTGTGATGAAAGGCAACATCTGAAACCTAATTATAGTTCAGCGTTAGGTGCTGCACTGTTGTGACCTGCGGGCTTGCAGTCTCGTGATTATTCCCAAAAGAGCAGTTCTTCATACCAAAACATTTCATCCTATACTGATTTTTTTTAGAATTTATCTGAAAATATTAAGGTACATAACTCTCTCATTATCACAAATATACAGTAAGTGATCAACGTGTGTTTCTTAATCGTCATAATTAACATGCGATACTTATTTATTTGAATTCCATTCAATATTTACTTTGTAATGAAATTCTAAAAATGAGGGTTTTTTTTAGTTTTATTGACATTGATCTAATTTTTCCTACATTACCCATAATGGCGTTCGTGAGATTTATCCCTCACTTCATCTCCACCTAAAGAGAGCGATGCAGCGAGGCTTTAGTCCTTCAGTTTGTCCAGCTCTCTCACATCCTCATCTGTACACTCTGCTCAAACAGATCAGCTTCCAAAGCTTCAACTCTCATGCTAATATCACCATCAACACCATCACGATCTTGATCTCTCATATATTCATGAAATTTGAGTCCAATATTTACTGTCTACACTTTTTTTTCTCATTTTTGAATTGAGTTGAATGCCACTGGAAAAGGTTGAGTGAGAAAAGAAGCTCTTGGTCTTTTTAGGAGCTAACAGTGAAACCTGAGCGTTATCCCTTATGTTTGAGATAAATATAAAATGTTTTCTCCTATTAAACATCATTGTAACTGTGCTAGGAATGTCTTCCTGTGATATCAGCATGGCACACAACCACTAGGTTCTCATAACAAAATAATGAAAAGATTTGCACCAACCAATAAATTTGCAGGAGAAAGTAGGATGGAGTTTTTGTTTAAGTTTTGCAGTGGACCAGCAAGGCTAATGTAGCTAAGAAATATATTACTTTTTTGCTACCAGTTTGGCACCTAAATTATTGAATTCTCACCTCAGATGACATAGCTTGGTGACATATAACAAAAGTTTCTGGACACCTGACCATACCATGTGTATGTGGTTCTTCCCCAAACGTTGCTCCAAAGTTGGAAGTACACAATTGTCTAGAAAGTCATCGTATGCTGTAGCATTACAATTTCTCTTCATTGCAAGTAAGGGGCCCAAACTTGTTCCAGCAGGACAATGCCCCTGTGCACAAAGCGAGCTCCATGAAGACGTGGTTTGTGGAAGAACTTGAACTCAACTGCACTGAACACCTATGGCATGAATTGGAACACCAACTTCGTGTCACGCCTTCTTAGTGCTGGACATCAGTGCCTGAAATCTTGTGCTCTTGTTTCTGAATGAGCACACCCTCCCACAGCCACGCTCCAAAATCTATTGGAAAGCCTTCTCAGAAGAGAAGGGGTTATTATAATAGCAAAGGTGGAACAACTCAATATCACTGCCCATGGATTTGGAGTGGGATGTTCAATACTCAGGTGTCCACATACCTTTGGCCATATAGTAGCAGAACCGTCTACATATATATACATATAAAAAAGAATTACTTCTCATTTAATTCACGTCTAACATACATCACTTAAGTAGTCTATTTACTAATGAAGAAAGTGATTCAGCTTCAAAATGGCACTGCAACTATTTTCTGTCCTTTTATCCATTTTTATAGATAACACTGTCAATCCACATAAACAAGTCTGATTGAGATGAACAACTCGAACAGCTTGAGATATTAATTTCACACAATGTTGGCTATGAGCTTCCTTTACTTGCTGCCAAAATTACCCTCATAGCTTCAGGGCTAAACTAAAGCAGCAGATACCAGACTGTTATAACTGACTGACTTCACTTGGGATAAGAGGAAGCATTGTACACATTTAATTGTTTGCTGAACGGTTCTGTTTAAAATCACGCTAAATTAAAAATTTCACCATGTTATTAGTTAAAAAGCTTTTTTTTTTTTTTTTACATTTAATAGGAGCTAGCCATTATTTTTGTTTATGTGCACAGGGAAGGAGGTTAAAACCTCTCTGAAACACATTTGAATGTGGCATGCAAACGCTGTATGGTTCCTATTTTATGCGCTCAGGTTGCCTGGTCATACTTGGTCTGTTGTAAACAGTACTGACAGAGTAAGTCATCTGGACCGTTGACCTGAGAGAACATTTCCTGTTGAGTCGTCTCCAGAGAGTAGAAATTGGAGTAAGCGCAGACTGCAAATCTGGTTTATTACCCTACAGAGAGTGTGTGCTTTTATGAGCACTTTTATACAAACGTAATCGATCAGCCAAGACATGTTTGGTGCCCGATGTTTGCCTCTTTTGTTTTGTATAAGAGCTAATGTAAGTCTCATGCAATATTTTCCTATACAAACATCAGCTTCAAACATCAGCATCATGCTACACAGTCGTATTTAAGGAATAATAAAACACTTGGTGCCGTGCTGTTATATGAAAATAATCAATGATGGGGTGGTGTAACACGGCTATACACAAAATGGAGATACTGTTACTACTCCAAAGTGGATTATTTTCCAATAACAGCATGTTCTTAAGGGTTTTAATCCCTTTATACCACAACATTTTGCCAACACTTATGTTAATCTACTAATGTTTGACATTTCATACTTTTTATCCGTTTATAGTTACGTTTAATGTTGTAGAATGTCCATAAAATGTTAGCTCCTGTTTTCAGCTAAAAAAAATTGTTCCTTCAACAGACACTCGTTTTTCTCTCTCTCGAAGTAAATACGACAAAAAAACCAGCTTGTTATGTTAACCAAGAAACCAGAAAGCACAAAGCCATCCATTCTGATGACTTTCACAAGGCTGAAAAGCTGATACTGGACCTGGAGACACCTTCCATGAATGTTAAATAAACCTCTCCTTACAGAAAACCTCACCATAGCAATAATTATAGTTTTTGTCTTTGTTCAAGAACTTTTTTTTAATCCATTTACTGTTAGGCTCAAATTATGTGGAGCCATACAAGTTCCTGTGTATGAGCTGTTACTACTGTCCAAGCCATACGGTTATACAAAAATAATGCACACCTACTGACCAATCAAATTCAACCACACTATGGTAAAGAAGTCAATTATTCAGCACTTTCAGTCTGGCCAATCAGAAAATTGTGCTGTGGTATAAACAATGTTAAGTTTAAAGTGAAAATTCAGCTTTTGGGTACAATTGCACTTTCAAACTTTGTGTGGCGTGGCCTATAGCGTGGAATATTACCAAACTGCAATAAGAAAAAAAGTGATTCCAGTTGTCGAAGATGGCTATCCTATAACATTCCAGTGTTCAGCTACATAGTAAAGTCTTGTTCATGTTTATAGATTACAGTTAGTCATACTGCTTCATAGTCTACATCACAGTGTCTGTGAATAATTGGACATGGTTTGAGAACGTTTTTAGGTGAAATAGTCTTCGATTACTTGTTAAAATCCAGTGTAACTCCAGTGCAAAACTGAATAACGCTTCCATTACAGCTCTGGTGTCAACAGATAGCACTTTTTTTTTAGGCTTTCACATTCTTCGTTGTGGTTGTTGAATTTATAAGGTTTAGTGGTTCAGAGGAAACGGAGATATAATGAGATCTGGCAGCAGGGTGCACTGTTACACCCACATGAGCACAACACATAGCACCTAAGCATTACGTTCTTGTGGAAACAATCAGTAATTATATGTTGAATAACAGTCACCAGGCTGTAAACCCTGGCTTGTGAGTGGTGTGTAAAGGAGCTGCATGGTTGTCATAGCAGGGAGGGGTTCATTACAGCATACACCATCGGCTCTGTCATGCATTCTTGGACAGTGCCATAATAATAATGTCCTGAATTGAGTTTTGGGGGAAATTCCAGGGCCTGTAAGTGATGCCTCAAAGGAAACGTCTTTCTCTCTTATACACACACACACACACACACACACAATATCTCTCTCTCAGTCTTAGATAATAATAAACTGCATTCTAACTCCAGTGCCTACATTGTGCAAGCAGCAGGAAATGGCTTCTTAGGTCAAAGGTCAACTTCTTATGTCTTAATCCTTCACATATCTGCAAGAAGTATGCAAAACTGAGCTTATAAAACTGAGAAAACATATCCAGAGACATTTTATATCTCAACTAAGTAACAACATGTTTGGGAATTCTAAAGACTTAATGAGAGTATGTTTTTTTTTCCTATCCTCTGCTCCCTCAAGGCAATTTCTTAAATTCCCACAATGGTAACATTTCACTTAAGATTCCTTTAATGGGCCAAAATAAACTCCATTTTCCAGAATCCTTAGTCAGACAGTCACATGACCTGTCATATGATCAGCTAACTTGTTATAGTTCCCCCAGACTTCCTGTCACAACCACCTGTTCCCAATTAGCACACTCCTCATAAATAAGCCAGACTTTGAGTGGCTACATTTACATGCGCATCAGTATTCAGATATTAATCAGAATTTGGTAATATTCTAGTTAGTACTGAGTCATGTAAATGGCGCAATCCGATTGCCCAATTCAGATTAAGACAGTATTCTGATTTCCCAAATTGTGATTCCCACCCCTGGATTCCCTCCCTGTTTTAATGGGAAATCTGTTGCATATAAACACCTTATTCAGAAAATCCACTGAAAGGAGATGTATGCGCATGCTCTGTCTGAAAGGAATTGTGGGTGCTAACAGGTGCTTAGCTGTAGGCTAGGTATTTAGGAATGGCAACTCAGACATACTTACAACAACCATGTATACAGGAATATTCCAATGTCTGTACGCATGTAAACATCGTATTCAGAATATGGCTGCAACTTGAATATAGACCTTAAATGGAACCTGATGTGCATATATACATAGTCAGTGTGTCTTTGCAAAGATTTGGTCCTATCATGAAACCTTGATACCTTGCCTCGATATTGCGTTTGAGTTTGAGGCTGAATTTTGGATTCCAATATTTTAGTTGGTTATCAATGTTTTTATCACAGTGGTATTGAATTCTTAGGAGCTGTTGATTAATTTTCTATAAATGCAGCTTTGACTGTAGTTCCAAAAGAAATTCAATGGATTTCTAACCACTGGCTGCATTATGTGTATTCTTTGAGTAGAAAGATCCCAAAATATATCAAACTAAGTAAGTAAATAACATTAGCGGAACACCTGAATGCAAACACTTTATATTTATGACTTCACAACAGAGAAATAGGAGCATCCAGTGTGCACATAAAGGCTGCATTAGGCTGGGGTGCCTAACATGCAGTTTGTTGGTCATTATTACAAGAAGTACCTTTGCAATACTGACATCATAAAGGCTGACAAAGCAGGCATCTGACCAAGATGACACACTTTGTCACATATACAGTGAAATTCTTTTTCCTTATATATTCCAGCATATTAGGAAGGAGGAGGTTCAGAACAAAGGTTCAGTCATCATTTGATCAGTAACCCAGAGCCTTAACCACTGATTCACCACTGCCCAGTAATCATATTCAGTGACCAGGAATCGAACCCGTGCGGTGGTGGTTAGAGCACTGAATCCTAGCCACTAGACCACCAGGGAGAATAAATATTGGCAATCATATGTTTCATAAAGTACAAATCATTTTGCAGACCAATCTCTAACCATCAGGGCTTTCTCAGTGGAGTTTAATATGTTCAAATACAATGCAGTCAGAATGAAGATGATCATTGTGCAAGCCAAGCCAAGACCAAAGAATCAGACAGCAGTTCTCTGTGAGAATGGAGGTCTGCATTGTAGCCTGAGAGATCAGCCAAGTCCCAACGCAGCAGCAGATTTTTATAGGCGCTAGCTCTTGTAGCTTAGTGCTATCGTTTGCTAGCTTAAAACTGACAAGAGCATGACTGCTTGTTTTTATTTTTTGGAGCACGGTTGCCGGGAAAAGAGGTCATTTAAACACCAATGCATATATCATGAAATACATACTTAGTGACTAAGACACAGTTAAAACTGGTAAAATCTCAACCAGCAAAGGCGTGAGTGCTTATCTAGTAGAGGAATTTCACTTCATGCTATTGCTACAGCAGAAATGGAAGGCTTTTCATTTCTAGTGGAGGATGGCAGCCCTAAACTCAAAAGTGCTTTGGATACGTTTTAAAAAAAAGTGTTTTAAATACCCCTCAGGCAAATACATCCTACATCCCTTACGGGGGATTTTGGAAAATTTTTACTTTTGTTCAAGACAGCTGACAGGCCCCAGCTCAGCAGCGTTTTTATAAAGATTATATGTGAATCAAGTGCTAGCTCTGCTCTCATGGTGCTAGCTCAGCTAGCTTAGCGCTGACAGGCACTGATGGCTTACTAATCTCCTACGACAGCAGCAGTATTTACTGGCTTAGCTAATAAGCGTCACAATATGGATGTCACTGATGACTGAAAAAGTTGCTAATAACACATGGTTAAAAGCTGAAGATCTGAAGAAATATTTATATTCTTCAGTGGTGGATTAGGAGCTATGTTCAAATCAGGTCTTTTTAACTGTATGTATGAGAAAGAATCCATATAAATGGACTATTAATGTGATATGTACTACTGTAGAAGCCCAAATATTTTGATAGTAGAACAGAGTTTACAAGTGTTGCAGTGTTGGTTTTTCAACATGGCAGCACCCATGGAGATTCAGTTAGTGGTTGATGCTAAGTGTAAATCAGGTGTAATTTTAGTCGCAGTGAGTCTTTTCCTTCTAATTTACTAACACATCTGAGGAAAATGTTGACCTTCCTGACATTTTCCACTCATTGGCACTGTCACTACGCCTTTAGATAATCTGTATTAAAGACTTGACAAGTAGTGCTAGCTAGCTAAAAGTCAGTAGCTTATTCCCTGGGTCCCTGTTTCCCAGTTGCCTAAAAACAAGTACTTAATAATTTTAGCATATTGTGTGTTTGCCTTCTCAGTCAAGATAATTGTGCAAATTTTCATACTTTATCATGAGACAAAAAAAAATCCCCCATCATTTTTGCTTCTTATTGATTGTGGTACTCTAATGAGCTAGTTTTATGTTTATATTGTATGACCCTACTCTGTAATTAAGACCTTTTTACGTTTCTTTTAATGTCTTTGTGTGTCATTCGACACCTTTATGACACTGAATTGAGGCTGTCTTTGTTGGAGTTCATGTACTCTTTGGCATTATGCCAGTGATTCTCAGCTTTTATCTGGAACTGGTTGGTTCATTCACCTCAGCTTTTCCCCCGTGTGTGTGTGTGTGTGTGTGTGTGTGTGTTGCAGGTTAACCGCCAGCCCTGTTCAAACAATGAGACGTATCAAGAGCGATTGGAAAGATTAGAGGGAGACAAAGAATCTCTGGTTCTGCAGGTGAGTTGCTCTTCCCCACTCGACCCGGGCTCTTCATCGCCACACAAGAGAGTCTGTCAGGCTGAGAGTCAGCCGTTATACTGCCTTCAGAAGGCAAAGATACTTTATAAAAATCATTTTATATTTAATTTGTCATTGTGATAACAGAGAATGACCTACTGTATATTCTTTAGTGATGAATCGTACGTGACATTCAAATTAGGTTGTGCTTTCACCATGTGTACAAAAATATCCCATATACACAATCCACTCAATTGGTAGTTTCAGCTTCAGTAGTCTGAAGTTCACCAGTTGCGATGTAGTCTGGACAAAATAGTGGAGTCCATGAAACCTTGTTTTGTCTTTGTTTTTTGTGGGTGTTTTGATTTTTTTTTTTGTGTTGCTTTCACTGTCATTACATTTTAGACTGTCCATATAAAAGAGTTACTGACTACTTTACAAAAGAAGTAAAACAAGAAAATAAGAAGGGCATGCTGTTATAAGAAAATAATCAACAACGTGGTGGTGTGTTGTGAAGCGGAGTTACTGTTACCACCACAAAGTAGATTATTTTCCAACTGTGTCCCAAAGGGTTTCGTTCCTCTTACATCAGAGCGCTTCGCGAATGAGTAAAATGTTTATTTGTTAATGAAAGACACGTCATACTGTTTATCCGTTTATAGTTACATTTAATCTTGTGGAATGTTTGTGAAACAAGTTAGTTATCACTTATATTATAGCAGCTATAAAGAGTCATTTCTTCACTTTCTCTCAAAGTTAATAAGATAAAAAAAATTACAGCTTGTTGCAAAGAAAGTGTAAAGTGTAACATCTTTGGTCCTGAAGACTCCTTGTTGTTGCTGCATGTGCACATGATTTTATTTATTGATTTGGAAGAAGTGTTCCTGTAGGTTATTTTAGGTCAGATATGTCACTTACATACATGAATGTAAGCCATCAAAGCAGAAATATTGGATCTGATCTAGCAAAATATCAGAATTTAGGAAAAAATACAAACATACAAACATTTACTCGCCAGTCTAAAAGTGCTTGTTGTCAGCTAGTCTTTAAACAGGTCTTTCTACTTTAACTAGTTTCTAGTGTCTATTTACTACAAAATAAACAGCTTGGTTTAGTTCATAACCTTTTTCATTTACAGGAGATTAACTTGAGACTATGCTTTAATTCTTTAACAAGTTTAACAAGCCACAACCTCTTCTTTGACCTCACAAAGACCTTTCAGCCATTGTGGTGGGCTAAAAAAAAAAAAAAAAAGGTCGTATTTCTTGTAGCTGTGTCTGTCTGACACAGAATGAGCAGGTTTACACACACACACTGCCTGCATTCACGCTTCTGCCACATTCCTCAAGCTTCTCCAGGATCTCTTGTTGATTGGTGGAAAGTTTGGTGCTATCGGCCACTGTTAAATCCTATTGGCTCCCACATAGCTTTCACTTCCTCCTTTTACCTGTCTGGCAGCAGGTGGGCTGGCTTTGTGGCAAGACGAAACAATAACGTAAAGGAACTCAGCATTTATACAGCATTTGGAAAGTTGGTGTTAGTTGGATGTATGAGATTGTTAGCAGTTTCATTTCTACTTTCAAGTTTGCTGAAGTAGTCTGTTAAAGTTTGCTGAAATAGCGTGAAACTGCGAGTGAAAAATCTGGGGTTCAACAAATGTGAAGTGTGTTGCAAGAGAAAGAGCGAGTGACGGAGAAGAGAGAGACTGAATGAGTGTTCGACAGTGTGTGAAACCAGGTGAGTGTGTGATCGAAGCTGTTTCTATCTAACTGTGAAAATACCTGAGCCAAGATTTGGCAGTGTGCAGAGCTAAGTGTGTGTGAGTGAAGGATTTTAGTAAATGTGTGTGAGTAAAGGTTATTGTTTGGGTGGAGCAGAGTGTGAGTAAAGATTACTGTGTGTGGACTTAGCTGTGAGTTGGACTCTATGCTGTGTGGGAGTGGAACATGTGTGCATCATGGTGTTTACAAATTCCATTCACATTTGCATATTTAAATATTAATTCACTTCTAATTTTATACTGCCACAGACAGCGAATGTGTTCATATCACATGAACTACAAAAGGGAAAAATTCACTAAAGTTGCTTGATAATGTGAATTTTTTTTAATGGCTAACATTTTTAACATAGCATCAAAGTAACATTTTTCCGCTTAAACCAAAGACTTTGTCACTAACTGAGCGGAACAGACTCAACAGACAAACATGAAGTATTTAAGGTATAACACACTACGTGTCATGCTGTTGTGGGAAAATAATAAACGGTAGTGTGGTACCACTCACACTACCACCTCAGAGTTGATTATTTTCCTATAACAGCATGTCACAAAGTGTTTTATTCCTCTTATGACACAACAGTAATCTGCTATTGATTATTGATTTTTATTATTAATGAATAATAGGTTGTACTTTTTATCCATTTATAGTTACATTTAATGCTGTGGAACATCCCTGGTGTAAAACTTACTGTTACACCAGAGACTCCTTATGTAAATGTTATTTCACCACATAGATGATTTTAAATTTCCTTTGTATAATGAGATTTTTTTATTCCATTATTTTTTAATATTATTATTCTTAGATTATTTGGAACGTGCACCATACTGGTGATGGGGTAAGTTGTGTCGTTTAGATGAAAAGTTTAGGAAATGTGCTTCAGTAGAAACAGGTGAGTGAAAGTGGAAAGTGGAAGCTTAAGTGTTTAAATACGGATTTTTCTTCCTTGAAATATAATGACAATGTTGATTTAGGTGATTCAGTTTTTGTGTTAATATGTGGGTGTATGTGTGTAGGTGAGTGTTCTGACGGAGCAGGTGGAGGCTCAGGGTGAGAAGATCAGAGATCTGGAGGCCTCTCTGGAGGAACATCACCACAAACTTATCTCCACAGAGGAAATGCTCCAGCAGGTAGGAGCACGCTAACAGCTTGGCCAGAAACTCTACTGTCAGCGTGTTCGTCTGATCTCCTGTGATAAAGCGATAGTTTGGCCAAGAATGGAATGTGCACAACCTTCTCCTTATTTTAAATATATTCGATCAGCCAAGACAGGTTTACTGTGTGACGTTTGCTTCTCTAGTTTTGTAAAGTAAGGGATGCTTATAGCATCGCTCGTCACACATCACACTATGTGCTGAGGACCAGACTAGCTCTGTTTTTAGCTCTGTGCCATCCTTTTTGTCCATTTTGATAGATTTCAGTCTGTCTGTTTGACTGAGCAACTCAACATGATCTGAAGCTAAGATATGGATAAGCATCCATATCTTAGCAATGTAGCAAAACTTCAGTGCAAAACAAATGGCATATGGCTTATCTTGGCTAGTCTACTACATTTTTATAAAGTTTGTGGACACCTGACCATCACACTCATATGTGGTTCTTTCCCAATCTGTTGCCACAAAGTTGGAAGCACACAGTTGTATAGAATGTCTTTGTATGCTGTAGCTTTACAATTTCCCTTCACTGGGTTAGCTTGGTGACATATAACAAAAGTTTCTGGACACCTGACCATACCATGTGTATGTGGTTCTTCCCCAAACGTTGCTCCAAAGTTGGAAGTACACAATTGTCTAGAAAGTCATCGTATGCTGTAGCATTACAATTTCTCTTCATTGCAAGTAAGAGGCCCAAACCTGCTCCAGCATGACAATGCCCCTGTGCACAAAGCGAGCTCCATGGAGACATGGTGTGTGAAGGTTGGAGTGGAAGAATTCGAGTGTCCTGCACAGAGCCCTGACCTCAACCCCACTGAACACCTTTGGGATGAACTGGAACACCGACCGAACCCCAGACACACATCAGATCCCCACAGCCTCTCTCCAAAATCTAGTGGAAAGCTTCCCAGAAGAGTGGGGCTTATTATAACAGCAAAGGAAGGAATAAATCTGGAGTGGGATATTCAACAAGCACATATGAGTGTGATGGTCAGGTGTCCACAAACTTTTGGCCCTGCAGTGCATCTATATCAGACGTCAGTCTCTTCATCTCTTCATTACTTAAATTTCTTCTCAGGCTCAGAACACTGACAAAGCATTTAATGATTAATGTTTGCAGCTATGTGTTGCTAGGTAAATACTCTTGTCTTGTGAACTAGATTTGATTATGATGGTCCCTGATTCAGTCTACAAGTGACGACTTGTTGTGATATTAGACAGGAGGCTAAAATCTATAGCTTGAAGATGAACTATTATTAAGGTCTCATTAAGTGTTTCCAGTCCATAATGCTCAGCTGGGTACATGGCGTGTTCTTCCGAATGCCAAACATGCTAAATAGAAAAGTTTTAATCCCTTCATTCAAACCAAAATAACTACAAAAACTTACAGTTCTGTCATCAGTCCTTTTGTGTAATTAGTTCTTTGATTGGACAATATGTGATTAGTCTATCTATTTTTAAATTTAGCTGCAGAGGCGGATTTACAGCTTTGAGCCTCTAGTAACAGCTGTTGCTTCTCTTTCTAAAATGCTTCTGCTCTCTGCTTTTTTTTTTTAATTAGTCAATAAAATGCAATCTAAATGATGCAAGGTTCAGTATTATGACTTAACACCAAAACATTGGAAACATCACATCTATATCCTGAAATGCATATGCTTATCTAGGATACACTGTATGCATATTTTCAAAGGAAAAATGCCAAGGAAGAGGATTTGTACGAATTTTCAGTCAGAGACACACACTATATGAGAATCAGATATAAATGGAATGTCAGGAATCAGAGAAGGAGCACGGGAGAGACAGATACGGAGAGATAGACAGATAAATGGTGCGTCCTCATGGCTTCCTCTGCCTGCCAGGACAGGTTCAAGTGCTGCAGTGTTCCTCTTCCACCCATTAATTAATTGTTTTTTAAATTAATCACTGTGACATTTTCAGCATTTTGAATGTGCATTGACTAACTTTAACTGCATTGTTATTTGGAGTAACAAGTAGCTGATTGGATTTTCATATCTACAGTGTGTTCGAAAAGTCAGGAATCAGTGGGAATATGTTGAGCAAATATGTCGATTTGAATATGTTGAGCAAAATCTACAAAAACATGATACAGCGGCTGAGGAAATGCGTAGAGCGTAAGGGTGAACGTGTAGAGCATATGTTGTACATAATAAATACAGCATTAAGTATATGTTGTTTTACTCTCATTGGTTCCTGACTTTTTGGACACCCTGTATTTTGGCACCAGTCGTTTCATTTTTTTCCCTTCTCACCAAGAAAGCAGGGTCAGTTATGATTTCTTGAATTCCCCAGCCACAGATGGCTTTGATATTGAGAGGATTTGTACTCATTATGTCCTGACAGTTTGACAGATTTGTGTTTTCCCACAATTTATTTTGGTAAAAGAACAATAATTTAAATCACAGATCTCTAAAAATAGTGAGCAGAAGACAGCTTTTTGGCTGTTTTAATTTTACAAAGTTAGGTAAATAGAAACTACCGTTAATGAACACTTCCTAATCCATCTGATTAGGAAACACAGAAAAGGTTAAATGTTACGGTCCATCAGCTTATTCGGAAGGTTAAACTCGACTAGTTGTGTTACTAGTATTACTAGTATAGTATTTGTACTTGTGATGTCTTGTAGATAGTGCGAAATCTTAACTAATATATTTAACATCTGACATGTTAAGCCAGATTTGGTTTTCAGCTTGGAATCATACAGGGTTATGCTGTTAGATTTCATACAGTGATTACTGTAATTGACATTCAGCTGTGTTCGTCTTCCCACATTGCACTTACTCTATGCTGAATATCCAAGATACGAGTGTCACCAGTGCTGATTATGTTGAATTTGTTTAATTGCTTCTTAAGCAGCGAGTCATAAATCTGCTCTTAAACCTGCGTTTAAGGCTTATCGTGCAGGATGGAACGTCTGAGAGTGTGTTTACACAGCCGCTGGACGTGTGCTGTACGAGCCGATAAGCTCAGTCATGATTCACCTCCTGATAAGCTCAAAGCTCTTTCAGTTGTTGGCCTTTGAAGCGACAGCAGTGTCTGACTGCAGACGTGTCTCATAATGAATCCCTAGTGCTCTCTGTTAGTCCTCTGTAATGATGCTCATGTTTAGATTGGATGATGGGTTTAGATTGGAATTTGATCTGTGGTTGTGGACAGTATCTTTGGAATTAAAGACATGATTGTGATAGTTAATATCCATTTAGTTGAATGTGTGTCACATGAATTCATTTTATTTTTAAAACAGACTTTCTCTTTTTCTGATCTTGAAATTCTCTAATCAGCTCCAAACCCGTAAGACTTTCATTCATCTTTGGAACACAAATGAAGATATTGTTAATGACACTAATGATTTCTTTCACTCCACTGACAGCCCGTGTAACCAAAACTTTCAAACTGCAAAAAGTTCATAAAGACATCATAAAATTAATCCATGTGGTTTAGTGGTTTAGACTCCAGTGGTTTAATCCCAATTTTATGAAGTGGCACAAATGCTTTGTGTACGCAAAAACTAAAATGAAGTCTTTATTTACAAAATATTTTCACTTCCGCATAGATCTCCGACGTGCGTTCACGAGAGAACCATGATGCATGCAGGTTGTGTTGACGAGAGAGCGGACGTACTCGTGATACAACCGGACCGGAAGCGCTGCACTGTCAGACAGAATTTTCATTTTTTGGATGAACTATTCCTATAATGATGGTTAAGGCTTGATGATATTCCCAGGGCACTTGTACTACCTTATTTTGCATGAAAAGTTCATTCATTCATCTTCAGAAAGTGCTTTATTCTGTTAAGGGATTAGCGGATGTGAAGCTTATCCTGGGAGCACTGGGCGTGAGATAGAAATACACCCTGGATATAATACCAGTCCATTGCAGGCCACCATGCACACACACATTCACACTTTAGATTATCCAGTCCAATTACTGGCATGTTTTTGGGAGGTTTGAGGAAACTGAAGAACCCAGAGGAAGCCCACATGGATAGGGTGAGGATATGGGAAACTCCACACAGACAGTATCCTGAGCTCAGGATTGAACCAGGGACCCTGAATCTGTGAGGCAGCAACGCTACCCACTGCACCACCCATATTTAAAATAATTATTTAATATAGCTTATTTTTATTGGTTTAAAAAATACATGTTTAGGAATGCTTTAACTGAACAATTTATACATTTTTGTTTTTTCCTATGTATGCTTCCTAAGTTACCTTTTAAGAAGAATAGGGGCGGGGCTGAAAGGCACTGATGTAACTGGATGGAAAACTCATTTCCATATTTGATGAGTGTAAACCAAAAACTAAATTCAAGAAACAAAAATTTTGAATCTGTTTTTTTTTTAATCATTGAAATTATGTTCTTAATACTGTTTTAAACATTAGCAGACTGCACCTTTAAACAATATAGACTGCACCTTAAAACATTACAGACTGCACCTTTAAGCATTATACACTGAACCTTTAAAAATTACAAACTGCACCTTTAAACATTATAGACTGCACCTTTACACAGTACATACGATACCCTTTGAACTTTAATTCAATTCAATTCAATTTTATTTGTATAGCGCTTTTAACAATGAACATTGTCTCAAAGCAGCTTTGCAGAACATAAGAAACAAAAAAAAAAAACTTTTACACACTGAACCTTTAAATATAATAGACTGCACCTTTAAACAGTATAGACTGCACCTTAAAACATTACAGACTGCACCTTTAAGCATTATACACTGAACCTTTAAAAATTACAGACTGCACCTTTAAACATTTTAGACTGCACCTTAAAACATTACAGACTGCACCTTTAAGCATTATACACTGAACCTTTAAAAATTACAGACTGCACCTTTAAACATTTTAGACTGCACCTTAAAACATTACAGACTGCACCTTTAAGCATTATACACAGAACCTTTAAAAATTACAGACTGCACCTTTAAACATTATAGACTGCACCTTAAAACATTACAGACTGCACCTTTAAGCATTGTACACTGAAACTTTAAAAATTACAGACTGCACCTTTAAACATTATAGACTGCACCTTTAAGCGTTATACACTGAACCTTTAAAAATTACAGACTGCACCTTTAAACATTTCAGACTGCACCTTAAAACATTACAGACTGCACCTTTAAGCATTATACACAGAACCTTTAAAAATTACAGACTGCACCTTTAAACATTATAGACTGCACCTTAAAACATTACAGACTGCACCTTTAAGCATTGTACACTGAAACTTTAAAAATTACAGACTGCTCCTTTAAACATTATAGACTGCACCTTTAAGCGTTATACACTGAACCTTTAAAAATTACAGATTGCACCTTTAAACATTACAGACTGCACCTTTACACAGTACATACGATACCATTTGAACATTACACACTGAACCTTTAAATATAATAGACTGCACCTTTAATCATTACACACTACACCTTTAAACAGTACAGACAACATCTTTATACAGTACACACTGCACCTTTGAACATCACACACTGCACCTTTGAACATCACACACTGCACCTTTAGACATCACAGACAACACGTTCATACATTACAGATTGCATCTTTAAGTTTAATACAGTTCAAATCTTTCAGATCAGTTTTTAATTGACTAACTGGAAACAGAAAGCAGAAGTGTCCTTGAATGGGAAGCAGCAGTTGTGAAATGCAAGGCGGGGACCGAGCGTTTTCTCATGTGACTCACTTGGTAGCAATGATCTTTATATAGTATAGACTTTATCAGTGTATTACTGTGTGTGTATGTGTGTGGGAGGGGCGGCTAAGAAAGTGTGTGTGTGAGAAAGTGTGTGTGGAAGGCACGCAATCACCCAGATCCTAATCCACCCAGTGTCTCGGGTCAAGCTCACTGATCCAGCATCAGACTCTGTTTAGTGTAGAAGCTATAAAACGATCATACGTCAGCTTTCTCGTTCTTCTCTGAGGAGAATCATGGGACATTAAATCTGTTCTCAGCCGAGACTTCGCTCTGGAGTCCTGGGGTTCTGCTGAAATTAGCTGTTAGACAGAGGAATGCAGGGAAACACACATTAGGGGGGCAGAGAGGAAGTAAAAATAGCTTTGCTTGAGTGTGTATATTTAGCGCTGCTTGGCAGGGGCCCAGGATTTGATCTTGGGAAACTTGCTTGTAGAGCAGCAGAAAGTCTCGTTGTGTTGCCCAGATCATGTGTGTGTATGTGTCTACGTGTGTTTACGTCTGTGTGTGTGTGTGTGTGTGTGTTTGTAGGAGCTACTGAACCGCACCTCATTGGAGACTCAGAAGCTGGATTTGATGGATGAGGTTTCGTATCTGAAGCTGAAGCTGGTCAGTATGGAGGAGGATCACAACCACACGGATAGAGACGACAAGCAGCACAAAGCCGAGGTACTACCAGATCTGTCCATCACTCTATCACTCCATCTCTCTGTGACCATCTATCACTCTGTCTATCTCTCTCTCAACTCTATCCTGTTCTGTTAATTTCTTGCACTCTCTATTGGTTTATCCATTTTATCCTTCTGCTAATGTCAGTTTATTCTTCTGCCACTCACTTTATCTATCTCTCTATCCCTTTTTTCTTCATATCTCTCTGTCTGTCTCTATCTTTCTTTGGTTTTATCGATCTATCAGTCTAATTTATACCTCTCTCTATATCGCCTTATCTGGCTTTATCAGTCTATCAGTTTATCTCTCTGTTACTCAAATTTCATCCCCTATCATTCTATCAGTTAATCAGTTTATCCCTCTCCCATTCTAGTTTATCCATCTTTTTGTGGCGGTTTTTAAGTTTATCCTCATATCACTCTATCACTCTATCATTTTATTCCTATCCTGTTCCATCGCATTAGCAGTTTATGCAGTCTATGACTTTATCAGTTTATCCATCTATCCGTCTATCATTTTATCAGTTTATCCAATCTATAAGTTTTGCACTCTATCACTTTATCAGTTTATCTCTCTCCCACTGTTATCACTTCATCAGTTTATCCATCCTTCACTCTATCCATCTTTCCCTCTACCACTCTATCACTCTCAGTTTATAACTGTGTTACTCTATCACAATAGATTTATCCTTCTACTACTCTATCACTTCATCAGTTTATCCATCTACCACTCATTTCCTGCTTATTCTGTCAGTTTATCCGCCTCATTTGGATGACTGTGGTTTTTAAGTGCGTTGGTGGTTTTTTTATAGGGTTGAATCTCTCTCTCTTTCTCTCTCTCTCTCTCTCTCTCTCTCTCTCTCTCTGTCCATTTAAGGCTTGTTTGGTATGGCTCAGCACCAGCTGTATTTATTTACTTGCCTTTTTTTCTCGCATGTTATATTCACCCATAATTGTACACTGCTGTGTTCGTGGGTTTTAGAAGTACTCAGAGACTTTTGGATAGTAGAATTGGTGTTAGTGCTCAGACTGAACACACTGCTGAAAATATAAAAGCATTGCACGCCTTCTAGAAGTCAGTCGGTTTTCTTAGGAAAAGTGCTCACGTGAGCAGTTGGATCAGCGTGAATAAGTGAAGCAGCACACACGCCTGGCTCGTGCTGAAGAATGTGAGCGAGGGTCAGTCACTAATTGAAATGTGACCTGTCTGAAGTGACAGCGTAGCTTTGGACTGTTGGGATTTGAGGCATCTACATTCCTGTCCATCCCCTGCTGAGTAGAGCTTCAGGCATCCTGACAGACTTACAGAGATCAAACATGCTCCATAAACCTCCGTAAAGACGCCCGTCCCAGACCCAGCTGTCCCGTAAATGAGCGTCTTGAGTGTTTGGCGCTGAGCTCTAGTCTGTAGACCACCTACTAAACCACACAAAATACACTTGCACATTAAAGGTTAAAGGTTACAGCTGAATAAACCTGAACGCTATTGACATACCCTTGGTCCTGTTACAGGTGTGGTTAATGTTAAACCCGCTTATGTAACAGGAAGTTTGCTTACTTTGATCACTCCTTCCTGTCCACTTCACAAGCAGGCCAACTTGCACTTCATATTATCTGACGGATCAAATTTACAGGAACAGTTACGCAGTTTAACTCCAAATTTAGTCAATTATCCAAGCTGTTATCTCTAAAATTTGACAAAAGGATGTCATAGAATTAAAAACGGTCTACACAGTCAACACCTACAGTAGTTTGATGTCATTTCACACCAGCATTAGAGTCAGGTAGGGGGCGTGGCCTAACGTTTGTACCTTAGAAATGCTTTGGATGATAATGTAGCCCGAATTATAGTTGTCTATTTAATGTTTTTACTAACAGTGCCTTCTGAGGCAAGTGTATGATGATTTAGTTTGCATGATATTAAACAAGAAGCAATACAATTATCTTACTTGTTAGCTACTTAATTTAACTTACATTTTAATTTTTGGTCTGTTCCTTTAACCATGTCACTGTGACTTTCTGGTCTGACTTTCGGTGTGGTAAATAAACAGTTCCCTGTCTGTCAATGGATACAACCGTGCTTATATACATACACACACACACACACACACACACACACACACACACACACTACAAATCATGCCCAAAGGCTGATGTGGAATGATACGTTTGGGTATAGACACAAAACTACAGGTAAGATTGTATTTCAGTGACGGAAAGCACAGCGAAAAGGAAGTGATGCAACATAGAAACACTCAAGCCAAAAACACACCATACGTGAAGATCCACAGGTGGAACGCAATGAAGTAATTGTTCTTAGTTACTATACTTAAGTACCACATGGGGAATTTGCTTGACTCGAGTGAAGTGAACAAGATCAGATTTGTGGCTAAGAAAACATGCATATTTTTGTTCAAGATAACAGATATGAAAAAAAACAAGGACAGGACATGCTGTTATAGGAAACAAATCAATAATGGGGTGGTGTGATTCAGCCTGACGCAGCGCAAAGTGACTGTTACCTCCTCAAAATTTATTATGTTCCTACACCTGTGTATATTTCCTCTTATACCACAGCAATTTGCCAATCGTTAATAATTTTTTTATTTATTAATGAGCGATACGTTGTGCTTTATAACCATTTATATGTTGTGGAACGTCTATGAGACATACAGTAATAACTAGTCGTTTGTGCTTTTACCTGAGCATACTTTACAAATTAATGAGAAAAATCCATATTTTTGCTCCTTGTATTTTCACTTAGACCTTCTAAATACTTTTATTTTTTTACAAACCTCAAGGCTCATGAGTCAAATAAATTTTTTTGCCTGGCTACCGCTCCATATGCTTCAAACATCCAATCACAATTAATCATTTTTGTGCTCATTAGTGTCACTTGCTCTTTATAAGTTAATGGTGAAAAAAAGATCTTGCCTCAAATGCACTGCGGTGGAATTTAGTTCAGTTTTCATACAAATAAATCATAAGGACAGGAGAGAATGCCAACATACAATAGCTCCTAATTTCAAACATAACTTTTGTAACTTTTGATATAAATTGAGTCGTATAAATAGTTACAATATTAGAAGTGTGAGATGATGTATAAAAGAAAATTCTCATTAAAATTGCTTATTTTTAAATACATGAGTATGTGTACTTTCACTGAAGTATCATTTAGACTAGCTACTTCAACTTGTAACTAGTGAGATACTACTCAAATCATCATTTAGGGTTTTGCCAGAGGTTTTCAGGGTTCCTTTGCTAATGCCATTAGCCTCACAGGCCTAGTTCACTCTATAAACCTGTCTAAAGTTAAATCATGTTAAGATTTAAAGCAGTAGTTAAGCCAGAAATGAAATGTCCACAATTTACTATTTGCTATTTGACAATTTTCTATTTCTACTTTTAATTAGCTAAGATAATTTAGTTGTGTAGTAGATCGAAAAGGCTAATGTAGTCTTAACAAGAAATTAAAATGTCTTGGCTAACTTCTTTTGGAGTAACTGCAAAACTATTACTTTCTCGTCTATATGATGCAGTGTTGGCGCCGGGGTAAGCAAGCCCTTCTTCCAACTGTTGCATCAACGAACACTTTCTCTGCATGTGACAGCTGCAGACACTCGCTTCAGCACCACAGTATGACAGAAATCCTCCTGGAAAATGCCACAGACACACACTTTCCCCGCAGACTGCTGAGTGCGGCGGCTAAATATAGGTGTGGAACGTGGGCCTTATCATCAGCTTGAACCTCAACTGGTCATATCGTATGAAACTTCCTCCATCTGGGAGTCTAAACATGCCTGTTGCTGCTCCTGTCCATGAATCATTCTGACTGCACGGCGTGTGAAATGCTAAGTGGGAAAACTGAACCGAACATTAGCATAATATGCGCTAAACTCAGATACTCCAGCGTCCATTTAGCCGTGATTAAACTGTAAATGTAGCTGCTGTAAGTCGAATGCTAGCTCGGTAACTTGTTTAAGTTGACACAAATTGGTTCACTTAATATCTATCATGAAATTTACACCTGTGGCATTTTCTTTAAGGTTACAAAAGGTTGAAATGGAGGAGCCTTGCTCGGATTAACAGCTGTGAGGGAGTGAAGTGAACAAGATCAGATCTGTGGCTAACAAAACGTGCATATTTTTGTTCAAGGTAACAGATATGAAATAAACAAGGACAGGACATGCTGTTATAGGAAACAGAGCGGAGTGACTGTTACCTCTCCAAAGATTATTATATTCCTACGACAGCATATTTTTCCTCTTATACCACAGCAATTTGCCAGTGAATACAATTTTTATTTATTAATGAGCGATACATTGTGCTTTATAACCATTTACACTTATATGTTACGCATATCTTAATGTTGTGAAACGTCCATGAGACATAATAACTAGTTGTTCCCTCATCAGCCTCTCTTTAAATTAATAAGACAAAAAAACACAGCTTGTGATGTCACCAAGAAAAAAGCGTAAACTCCTCCGTCCTGAAGACTTTCCTGTAGCAGAAAACTTACTGACCGTTACAGCGTGCTGACACTGGAGACTCCTTACAATGAGCTTCAACTTTCCAATGATTAGACATTTTTCTTTGTTAAATAGCAGCACTTCTTTAAAATCTGCATATTATTAACCTTAGATTATGCGGAGTGTCTGCCGTAGTCCCTGCATACATTTTTGCTATAGAAATTATAATATATTGTAAAGAACAAGTGTATTAATATAAACTTTGGAGCTGATATTACTGTCAGAACTGTTGTTAGAGAAGATAAGTCATCCTTCTGACCAATTAGGTTCAGGATTTCAACAGTGGTGGAGTATAAATTTTTCAACAAATGCAACCAAATTTTCAACATGTGCATGAGTTTGAATGACAAAAGACATCGACTTCCTTTGACAAAGACAAAGACTTCCTTTGACATACATTACTGAGCTATTGCCTGAATTAAACTGGCTTGGTCTTTGGTCGCTGGTCTACGTTGGGTTTGTCCTGGTCTGCCTTGATCAGGTACCCTTAATATCAGCCTACATATGTTGGGGATATTTATGTTGACTTTAGGGTTGGACAATATGACAATATAATATCCATATTGCTGTAAATTATGTCACAATTATGTCAACTACAAATCTGGAACCAAATTTGAACTGTTTTCAATCTTTAAATTGTTAGATTACAAATGTTTACAAATTTTCCTTTGTTAATTTATTCTAGTACATTAAATAAAAGTGTTCTCAGACTAATTATTTCTAAGTTTTATTTTTAAAATGCAACAGTACAAGAAGCCTCTATATTATATATAAATATTATGATATGATATTTTTGTCATATTGCCCAGCCCTAGATGAATGCTTTTTCTTTTCATTTAAAAATATCAACAGTACCAAACATTTCTAATGACAGGTAGACACAATTTTATTAAGAAAGCCATTTTATTATACCAGACCACGAGCATATTTGTGTTTTTTTTTGTGTGTGTGATTTTGTGGTGCCTTTTCATAACAGTCATATTTTAGATTCTATTCTATTCTCTTCCTAGCCTTCATCTTCCTTTTCTTTTGTTTCTATACCCACTTTCACATTTTCTTCCATTTGGCTTGTTTTTGTCTGTATCAGTGTGTGGTTAATGTGATCAGCGAGCTCCAGGCACAGATGCGCAAATTCCAGCAGGAGATCACCACACGCATCCAGGAGCAACGGGCTCTCGAGGGCCACCCGGAGAGCACGGCTCATGATGTCCACGATGCGTGTTATGTTCTCGATCACAGCCCAGATGCAGACCTGTGCTCGTCAGATGCCGAGGACCACGGACACCACTGTAGTTCTGGAGGAGATAACGTAGGCGGGCTTTTTGTTCTGCCGCGAAGCTCACTGCACGTCCCTCCCTACCATCACAGACTCATTTCCATTTCCACTCTAACATTAACAAACTCTCCTCGCAGCGAGACGGCCACGGAGGGGGAATCCTTACAGTTACGGGTGTCTGCTGTGCACTCTCGGAGTAGACTGATTTGGTTTGAGCAATCTGGTGTTCTTGCATGATTAGACCTCTCACTAACCCAGGATGTGTTGAGAGTTTTTTTCTGTGTAGAGATAGTGGGTTTTGTTGATGGTTAATGCTTCTCCTATGCTATATAACACTCTCAATAAAAGGGTAACATTCTTTTCTTGCTGCTATGGTGGTGTCACTACAGATACATCTTTTGTACCTTTATCATGCATCTGGACCTTAAGGATCCCTGTTATACTTTAAATCTTAACTCCAGGTTCTCAGCTCCAGTTCCACTGCCCCAAAATGTTTGATATTTTTCTAACATGTTCATCTATGTTCAACTGTTCATCTAACTACCAAGCTCTTTACTTCAAGCTGTGCAGGGCAGCAGGTACCAGAGCTGTTTTTTTTTTTTTTTTTTTTTTTAAACGATTGCCCTAATTCATTTTAATGACCAGATGTTCCCGCCAACAGTTTAGTCCCTTTTTACTGAGAGTGTACATAAATTTGTATACTTTGAGTTGCCATGTTATTAGGTGCACCCAAAAAATTTAAACATGAATCTATTGGTATAATCAGGGGTGTTTTATCCTTTGAACTTTTCCATTTCTTCCTCCAGAGTAGGAACTTATCTGCAAACCAGGATCTACTGGGGTGGAGCTTGTCTTACTAAACATTAATGAACACCTTCAATTTTACTCCCCTCAGTGTTTACTATGGAAAGTATTCAGGGTCGAGTTGTGCATGTAGTGGATTTAATATGGAAATTACATGCATTGGTATACAGATTTCAGATGTAACTACAGACGTAAGTGCTAGTCAGAGAGTTGAGTGCGTGGGGTGAAAAACTGAAGCCCAATGTCTGCTCCAATGTCTTGTGGTTTGATGTAACCACAATATGTCACACTGAAATGTATGTTTTCGGCTGTAAATACACTGAAAAAACGATGGCATGCTATTTGAGGCCAATATTACGTACATAAATATTACACTACTAATTTAGGAATTAATACTATTGTCTCTTTAAAGTCTACAAAAAGTTGTTGTTTTTTTTTAAATACAGAGGATTTCAGAGGAGAAACTATCTTGATAGACATTGACAGATACTGCGTATCTTTAAAACTGAACATTTTTATGGATAAAATTTTGAACTTCCCTAAATATTCAACTCCAAACTTATACCCCACATCAAGTCGTCAACTCTCAGTACGGTCCAAAGTTGCTCTCCTGTTCCCACACACTTAAATTACATAACTACCATTTCATCTGCATCAATAAACAGTCTCGGTTCCTGCAGTGCTGCGGGAACACAAACCAGGAACTCATCCAGGAACTGTGTATTTCTGGTTGATTAGATTCCACAAAAGGTTCTTGAACCTTAGCGGAAATAGCTCTATTGATGAAATTACTGATTGTAGACCCACTCTACATCTATCGTTAGTTAGCCGTGGTCCTTTGGCACTGTCTTTGCATTGAAGAACAAAGTAAAAATTGTGCGTAGCTACAAATCAGATACAGTCTGTAATTGTATACCTATATGGTAGGGGTGCGTTGGCAAATAAGTGTAGCTACACATAGTAGGTGCACCTAATAAACTGGCAACTCATTATATAATAATACATGTAGTGTATTTATGGTGGAGGAGCCTGAACTATAACTACAGATTTGGGCTACTGACTGACTGATCAATGAAAAGTTTGGCCTTGTTTCAGGACTTCCATTAACAGCACGGTGTGTGGCGTGGGCTCGGGTGCGGGGGCTGTCTGGAAATCTCCATCCCACCCTTTGAATTGGGTTTATTGTATTCCTTTCGTATTAATGTTTTCATTTGATTATTTTAGCCAGAAAAAATGGGTGAAATGTTCTTTTAACTCTTAGGGTGGTGGCAGGACCATGATGATCAATGCACTGATCCAAATCATGACCCGAGACCTTTTAACATGGTTTAACATGCTTATAGATGTCGATTATCCTTTGCAGAGTTGATTCTTGATTGCACATTTCTGTTGTTTTTTTTTTGTGTGTGTGTGTGTTCACCAGGCTTTGGTGAACGAGCTGCACGCGTTGAAGGCCAAAGTGGATGATTTGGAGAACGAGAAATCGCAGTATGAGAGAAAGCTGAAAGCCACAAAGGTAATGTGAATGTTTTTTCTATGTAGAAAATTATAAAAGCCTTGTATGCGAATACTTTAAATATTTAACTTCTTAACCAGTTTCCATCGTTGTTACGCTGTTCCTGTCTTCTTTCACTGAGATTCGAAGTAAAGAGTGCACTGGCTTTTGTCAGCTTGCTTTTACGCCTCTCTTTCATTTCCTCTACACTCTCTCTTTCAGAATTATGTTTATCTCTGTATGCTCTCAGTCTCACTTTCTCTCTCTTCATCTCACTTGCTGTCTCATTTTTCTTACTAGTTTAATGGTCAAAGGAGAGTGCCTGAAGTGTAAGTGTAAAAATGAGCTAGAAGTAGCACTAGCTGTTAAATAGCATTTTTTTTAATCACATTCACAGAATTTTCTCTTCAGCCCAAATGTAGTCAGTCAGCTAGGAATGATCAGCAAGATAGTGGACAGTAGGGACTGTAATATACACAAGTCTGACTGTCTGTAAGTTGTATAAATGTTGTCCAGATGCAGACCCAGCAAATATTTCAGCACATAGTACCCGAGTACTTGAAAAATACTGTAGCAAACCCGATAAATATATGGAAATCTTTTTTTAAATGACGAAAATAAAATGACAGACAGATGATTGGACGGAAAAGTATGCTTTTATTCTATGCTTCAAATTTAAGATTGTTGTATCTCATCTGTTCAGAGTGCATGCTCTAGTCAAAAAAGGTGTTACAGAACAAAAAGTAACGACTTCAGATAAACCCAAAAACTATCTTTCTAGTTCTCTTTCTCTCTCTCTCTCTCGTTTTCTGCCCCTCTCTATATTACAACTCCCCCCTCTTGCTCTAGCTCTCTCTTACTCTTTCTCTCTTCGTCTCTTTCTCTCCCTCTCTAGCTCTCTATCTCTTATTCTCTTCATGTGTGTTACCAGTCGCTCATGACCAAGCTCTCGAGCCTGAAGCTCACAGTCGAGCACACTCAGGTTGAGAAGCAGCGCTGGGAGGAGCGTTGCCGGGCCGCTCAGGTGGTTACTCATCTTCCTCACCCTCTAACCATCATCACCAGGGAGTAGAACATGAAGGACAGGACCACAGAGATGCACAGTGAAAGCTTGAATGCTTCACGAAGCAAAAGTAAAACTGTGCAGCGTTTATTTTTACTAAATTCATCAGGAAACAGAGCTATTTCCTGCAAACAGTTTTGTCAATCAGAGGGAATTTATTCCAGTCGCAGATTCTGAATGCACTGTTCACTCTGAAACGTGTAGGAAATCTTATATTTTACACAATGTAGTGTCAACATAACAATAACAGCAATGATATACGTCATGTCGCAGTGTAACACGTAGCTAATGTAAGTAAGTAAGTAACTTACGTACTTGTGTTAAATGTAAAACACGTACTTGCGTTAAATGTAAAATGTAAATGTAAATGTTTTAAATAACCATGATTCTTAGGAAGCTTTTACACTTATTAGTCCATTTTCCGGATTTCACATTAGAGCAAAATTGATACATTTGCTTCGTTTGCTATTTGGTTTGTTTTGCTTTCACATTGAACATAATTAAACAAAAACAAAAAGCAAAAAAGAAAACTGTCTGAGGGGCAATTAGGGCTAGAATGCAAACATAAAACTCTTTTTTTTTTTGGTCATAAATACACCAACAAATGAATTCAAAAAGGTAAAAAAAAAAAAAAAAAAAACACCTTGGGCAAGTGTGCATAGAAACAACAAAAATCATCCAAACACGGAGAACACCGAGTTGGTGCTAAATAAATGATTACATAATTATATAAATAACTAATTTAAAACGTTTGGGTTTCTCATCCCCTGTTTATTTTCTCTTTAAACAAGTCTCAGCAAAATGGATTCAAACGGTCCTTACTAAAAATAAGTTAGATTTTAATCTAACTTAAAGATTAAAGATTAAAGATTGCTTGCCCATCCCCCATTTGATATCACGTTTATTTTTACAATCTTGTAAATTGTTTAACATTTTTGTTTTCTAAGCTTTTTGAGCCTGCCGTGTTTTACACGATGTGCCAATACACTAAAGGCACATGTAACAATAAACGCAAAAAACTACACAAAATATATTCATAGTGAATATTTTCTCATTGAACAGATTACTGATTATCCACCACTTTTGCATGGATAAGAACATTGAATAGACTTTAGGAAGTTACGCAATTCTGATTTAATTCCAGTTTAGCCATGGCGAAGGTCCTCTCCTACAGTTCTGATGCTCCTCTCTTCTTCAACTTCGTGCTCCTCTTGTGTTTCTTTGTGTCGTATCTCCATGTACCCAACCCCAAACCCAACAGTTGTTGTATAAGGTGGTTTCCAAGTCTCTCTTTTTGTCCTGATCATCGTGTGTGAGTTGTTAAGTGTTGGTTTCATGAATGGTAAACGTGTCAGGCTTCAGAGGTGAGAAAAAGGTTGAGTTGTTGTTTCATGGTGGTCAGTTTCTTGAAATAGATTACTGATTTCTCAGGAATGTGTGTGTGTGTGTGTGTGTTGAGAGAGGGAGGTAGAGCAGTGCTCTTGATGTTGACTGGAGGAGACAGTGCACAATTAGCCTGTGCTTTTTGCTGAGCAGGATCTAATGATAGGCGCTCTGTGCTCCACGAGCTCTGTCTTATTTAAGGCCTCGCTGCGGCACAGACGAGTAGAATGGAGACATGAAACAGGCCAGATCTTTCTTATCAGTTTATAGCTCGATCCTAAATGGCACCCTAAGCCCTGGGGTCCTCCTTCAAGCCTGCGTTTTCATGAACATTGATCACCAAAGTGTTGAGCTGTGGTGCAGCAGGTCTCAGGTCCTCATAAGTGCATGGATGTAAAAACCAAAAATTTGGAAGTGAGTCCTTCCTCTTTCCTGAATCTCTTATCATCCAATCTGTCCATCCAACATCTCTCCTATGTGTAGCTGTTACTGTTCATGTCTCGTGTTCCTCCTAGACATGTCAGATGTGTCCTGATGTGGCTCGTACACACCAGTACCTCATTAAAGTGTTGATGTCTCCTGTGTTTAAACCACAACACCGACCCCAGTGTTTGGTCCCTTGTGTGGGATTGATGTTCTACGGTGTATACTGCAGATCACACGGGATCTTTATGAACAGCTAGCAATAATCTAGTTCCCTTTTTGCAGACAGAGATCACCGAGCTTCAGCAGCTTTTGGCCTCCAAAGATACAGAGATTGAGAGTCTACAGAATCAACTCCTGTCCAGAGGAAATACGAGCAGTGACAGCATGGAAAGAGGTAAGCTAGTCGAGTCTGCTGAAAACGCCACGTAGCTGACTCAGCACTGCAGTTTGTTAGTCCAGATTAGTGGAACTATTTTCCCTTTCTCATTTTTCCTTGTCCTGCAATCTGTATTACTGACCACATGACGTCCTGCATCTAGGATTTCTGTCCCGCAGGATCCCAGTCGTTATGTGCACCTCTAGCTCTTTCAAGCATTATTTATTAAATCACAATGGCATTATTTTCATTTTAAAACAGACAAAAACCTTTTTCTTCCTCTTTTGCTTAGTTTTCAACACTGCAGCACGTTAGAAGACACCATGCATGCCACATGCAATATTATTATTATTGCTATTTTGTAATAATTATAAGTCATTTAGGTAAAAAATTAAATAACTTTGGGGCAGTTATTTGAATTATTTGTGAATGTATAGTCAAAAATCAAACTAAATTTACCAAAACCATGATATGAGATCAACAAACTTCACCTACTTAATATGTACTAACTGAATGGTTATTTTCAATTTTGTTTTCTTTTTTCAAGAAATTGGTCTCTAGTGATGGATTTGGATAATGAAATAAAGTGCTTAGATTTATTTAGTACATCTAAATGTAAGAAAACAGTAAAATATAAAAGGATTGATTTTGTATTAAAAGGTATTAAAATATGAGCGTAAAAGATATGGTCATAAAGTGAAAAGTTTGTTTTAGAAAAGTTGAAATTAAAATAATTCCTTTTTATATATTTCACTCTGTTATGGAGTATTGTTTTAAAAGCTTATATGTGAGTGTGTAAGTGTGAATCTTGCATAATAAATACATACATTGTAAAAAGACTGAAAAGGGAAAAAAATATATTAAATGCAGCCTGATATATATTTCATTCATAACATGCAAGTAAAATTATTTAGTTATTAAATGAAAAAGTGCATTTTAGGGCTGGATGGACAGGTAGAATTAGTGAGCAGCTATATTTTCACTCAGAGGACAAAAAATGCAACAAGACTAAAATTAAATTAAAATTGTGACAATTTTATTACATACATTTTATTTGTTTAAAAAAAATTACACAGCTTTTGTATATAATATTTAGAAGATACGATGCTTTGAAGATATTTAGAAGATATGAAGTTTAGTTAATATAGTTATATATTAACTAAACTAAACTATAGCAAAATAGTTAATAATAATAATAATAATAATAATAAAATAGGCAAATAATAATAATAATGAAATAAATATACATTTACATACCTTATTTACATAGTTTATTTACTGATATATTTTTTGCATAGAGGTAAGTTCCCTTTCTTTCTAAATATTCTTTTATTTCCATTTTTTGTAGTGTGTTAATTTTACATAAATATATTATCTGAAAATAAGTATATTATCTGAAAGTATGTATGTTTATCTGTCTGTCTATCTATATATCTATTTAAAAATAATGTCAAAGGCTGTCTGTACTGTGTATGTAATTACTGGTGGTCTGGAAAATGGATACTTAAATTAAATAGAAATTATTAGAAATGTTGCACCAATTCAAATCTGTCGTAGAGGAGGTGATTAACCCGTGTCTCTCTCTCCTTGTGGCGTCTCTTCCTCTGCTCTCTGTTGTAGAGGAGGTGTACAGGAGGAAATTAAAAGACAAACGTAAGCAAATGTGTGACAAAAAAATGTCTCCACTTTGCACCTCACTGCTGAATTGCCTGATTTGCTCCAGCATGCAGTCACTCCCATTGCATCCAGAGCTCTGTGTGTGTGTGTGTGTGTGTGTGTGTGTGTATGTGCATGTGTGTGGGAGGTCTGATTCATCTGTACTGGCACACCCACCAAACATGGAGGACAAAATTGAAAATGGCGAAAATTTGTTTTTTTAATGAGCGTATATAAGGAGATTAATTGAACAACATTAAAATATTTAATTTCTAATATTCCAAAGTTGCAATTTAACTTACAAAAAAAAAACCACACACAGGATCTAGTTTATCTTAGCTGTAGGAGTTAAAGAGTGTGAAACACTGGTGTTTTAACATGCTGGTTTTGTGTGTGTGTGTGTGTGTGTGTGTGTGTGTGTTCCAGATCTGGAGATGCAGAGGCTGAAAATTGGGATGGAGTCACTTTTAGCTGCAAATGATGAAAAGGTTAAAACTTGCTGTAAAACTTATTGTGTGTATATTGCTTAGTGTGTGTGTGTGTGTGTGTGTGTTTGCGTCTAAGATCTTTGTTTTGTTTTGCACAGGATCGTCACATAGACGAGCTCACAGCGCTGCTCGGCCAATACAGGAAATGCAAGGACATGATGGTGCTTTCTCAAGGTAACACACTACACACTCGATTTCACACTGCACTGTATTCATGGATTGTAAATGGAGAATGTAAATGGATCAGATTCACTGTATAAAACTGTTTAATATGTATTCATATGTATAACATGGACAAAGAAACCTTTAGTAACATCATTTTTTAGGATATGATCAGGCAAATGCATATTTTTCAGAGTCGAAACAAAATAGGAAGATGTACTTGTAGATGTACTAATTTGTTTAGTGGCCTGGAAAAACCCTTCATATGGTCAAATTTTGATGTATACTGTATTTTTTCTGACCCGAAATATGTATCTCAACCACAAGTACAGTTCTAGTATTTTATTTTAACAACTTGATCAAAGCTTGACGTTTGACTGTATGATGAAATCGTGTTTAGCTAGCAAGGTTTTGTTAAACTGGCTCTTTACACAGCATGATCTTTGCACAGATAGATCCTAGAATACGCATGTAAATAAACATTTCTGTGGCTTGTTAGTGAAATATAAGATAAGATAACGCTTTATAAACCACAGTAAAAAAGTAGAATTAATTTCTGTCTTTCCATGCAAGTGTATTGATTTGTAGTTGAGTTTGGAAAATGGCAGTATGGGAATATTTTGGATTAAACTCGCACAAAAAGTAAGGGCATTATGTGTTGTGTGTATTAATAAATTCCTCTTTAAAGGTGCAATAGTTGATTTTTTTTATTCGTTACTTGTACAAATAACCTGGAAGATATGCAGAACATGATAAAAATATTTGCATTAAGCCCTAGCCTTTGCATAAATGTATTAAGTCGCTGAGAAAAAAAACGTTTGTAAAACTTGCTTTGGTTCTGGAAGGCTTGCTTTTGTATTTGGATGCACCTCCTGTCAGTCATTTTATAGGCACTCTACTCTATGGGCTACCATAGATCCTGGGGGCGGAGCTTCACGAATATGGGAGGAAATCATTAAAAAATTGAACCCAAGTAACTGTTAGAGACCTAATTTAAGAATTAAAAAAAGACTAATCTTACCTAATGCACCTTTAAATATCAGACACAAACAGCAAAAGCCCCTTGGGCAATTTATTTCAATTAATTTCAGTATAAATGTGGTTCTGTAGTGCAGTTTCTACACCATTACACATTGTGTGTGTGTGTGTGTGTGTGCAGTGTGTGGTGATCACTTGCTCTGTGGCAGCAGTGATGAGGATCTGAGTGGGTCTCTGAGGATGCGAGCTCTGCCCCATAAGGCTCACTCAGACATCGTCAGGTCCGACCTGCAGGTTCGCCTCTAAACTCAGTCTCATACACACAGGACTAACTTTTATAGAATAAGATATAAAAAAAAAGGTGTCACATGGATAAGATATGAATATATATGTAAGCTCATACATACATACATACATCTGGCAACATCTTGTTACGTCTAGCTGTTTTTTTTTTTCCAACATTTATTTCACATTTGATTATATAGCCCATTTTGACCTAAACTCAGATATATCCTCACCAGGCGCCGTATTCAGAGCAGCTTAAGTCAGAAATTTAAGGCAATATTTAAGCGGGGAAAATTCTGTCTACTCACAGATGGGTAAAAAAAGTAACAGATAATGAGCTACATTAAGTTCATAGTCTCCAGTTGAGCAATGTACAGATGTACGTGTCTAAATCGTCACACACTCATCTGAAAATATAAGGGTATTGTTTATATATAATCAGGCCAAAGCTATATTGAATATAATTTTAGATTTATATACTATTTCTCATTATAAGATTGATTATATTTCAATAATTCATTTCGAGAAAGAAGCAGAATTATCTACCATTAGACCTCGAAGGCAATTGTAAGCTTGAAATTATAAATTATTTTTTATATGAAATGATTTGTTTGTTTAGGACATTAAATAGCCAAATTAAACAAATACTGCTGTAAAAAAAGAAGCTTTTCTACATTGGTAGAGAGAAAGAGAGAGAGAAAGAGAGAGAGAGAGAAATGAATAAAGTAGGGAAGAAAGAAAGAGAAAGAAAGAAATTTCAGATTTTCAGGTTAAAATTTGTTGTGTTTTGTTCAGATGTCATCATCTCGAGGGACACCTCAACTCTTACTGCCGTCAATGTGTCTACAGAATGAGCTTGATTCCAGGTGAGGAATACACACACACACGCACACACGCACACACGCATACACACACAGGAGGCAGTGTGTGTCTTGGGGACTGAAATCTGAGTTACACTCTGAGTTACAATTACACTCTCTTTCCTCCTGTTTCCTTTTCTCCTTTTCTTCTTTTCTTCTTTGCCACTTCATCCTTGTCATCTTTCTTTCTGTTTCTGTGTCTGTATCGCAGCTGTCGCAGTCTGCAGTCCCCCATGGACTGCCACAGCTTGCACAGCGGACAATGGCAAGTATTTTTGCATGTGGGTGCAGTGTGTGGGTGTGTGTGTGTGGGTGTGTGTGTGGGTGGGTGTGTGTGGGTGTGTGTGTGTGCATGGGTTCTTACTCATGCAATCTCAGAGAGTTTTTCCTTTCCACTGTCACTTCTGGCTTTTTCATTAGGGATCGAAATCTACATCTGAATTTCTGCAAATCTGCTTTATGACAATGTCTTTTTTAAAAAGCTCTATATAAATAGAATTTAACTGAAAATTGAATAGTCAGTACTGAGTGACTCCATGTCTATACTTGGCTACTATAAAAGCTAGCATTAAGGACTTTAAGAAGACATTTGGTGGCATTTGATGTGTGATAATCTGTGTAAAGTTATAATTTGTGATGGGCTCTAGGAAGAAAGAAAGAAAGAAAGAAAGAAAGACAGTCAGACAGACACCTACAATGGTCATTCTTTCCTTAATGCTGGGTTTGATGATCCCTTGCTCTGTCTGCAGGTCGACGCTGAGGATGCTGTCTTCCAGTCTAGAGGAGTTACAGAGTGGATCCAAACACAGGGTTTGTACCATTTAACGCTTACTAAAAATTTGTCTTGGCTTAGTAGAACCTTTAACGTGATGCACTCTGATACAATTCTGAAGAAAAATATTAATCTGATGTGTTGAAGATTTTATTATTATATGCAAAAACTCCTTGTACAATGAAATTCTCACTTTGCTCATTCTCACAAATGCAACAGGAGAAAAATACGTGATAAATAATGAATGTGCTTTTTGCTCGTGTACAAGGGTGAGTCAAATGAAAACCTTAAAACGTGTGACAATTTAAGATTGAACTGAACTGAAATGATCCAGTTGAATTGAGTCGAGGGATCTGGACACTCCTTAAGTGTTGTAAAACTTGTATTGAACAAAATGGAGATGTGTGTATGGTTTTGTGACACCTATTTGCAATTTAAAAGTTTATGTATATATATTCATTAAAATCACTTAATAGTATTATGACATTAATCAATTTGATGGACAGCTGACTCATCTAAATGGAATTAAACAACATTTAAACAACAATCACATGCTGGATAATATCACTGATATGGGGCTTTCATAGAGGTTTTTTTATAACATAATTTTAACATAATATTATTTATTATGTAAGCGCTAACACCTAGTGGAGCGTCCTGAGACATGTGCAGCATTACATTAAAGCTGTTACATCACTGGGTGCTGTCTTGATTATACCATGGCCATGAATTGTTTATTTTCCTATACCAACATGCCCTGAAGTGTTTTATTCCAAACTGCCAACACTAACAGTATTATAGTAAAAAGAGGTCCTACTGTTTATCCAGTCATAATTACATTTAATGTTGTTACATTTTCCTGTTGTCCCTTACATTATAGCAGCTATAAACAGTTGTTCCCTCAGCAGTCTCTCCTTTTTCTCTCTCTTGAAGGTAATAAGCTTGTCATGTTACCAAGAAAATCCTCTTCTCTGAAGATGTCAGAAAACTTAAAGTTACAGCTTTACTCTGACTGTTCAAAGCGCTGACACTGGAGACTCCTTCTATAAATGCTCACTAAATGTCTCCTCACTGAAAATTTCCCCATATCAAAAAAAAAAAAAAAAAACACACACATTTTTAATCTATTTAAGTGGATCTTCTGACATACAAGTCCCTATGTACGATGTTACTATATAAACGATAATATTATAATGTGCACATTAATATGTATAAATATGTATAATATGTATAACATGAATACACCTGTGATTTGTAGCTGCACTACTGTGAGAGCTTCTGACACCTTCTGACCAATCAGAATCCAGAATTTAATAAGACCTTTGTCAGCCAATCAGAAACAAGTATTTTCTATGGCCATGGTATAACTGTATTTACTGTATATTTTCTATATTAATGGTTAATTATAAATTGCCTATTAACATAACCAAACTAATTTTGTGTGTGTGTGTGTGTGTGTATGTGTGTGTGCCCTTTTCCCCCTTCTTTCCCCTTATTTTCCCTTTTTTCTTACCCAAGCATGTAATGGGGCAACCTGTAGAGCCTATTCTAGAGGTACTATTATCAAACAGACATTAACCTTTAACCTCTAACACACACAGAGCTAAACAAATAAACCACTCGAGTCCTTTATGCAAGTGATTTCACATGTAAAGCCACATAGAAGATGAATATATGATTGCAATAGATATGTCGAAACAGGGAGTTGTTACAACCATTAATTTCCCTCCTGTACTCCAAACAGAACCGGCTCATATCAGACAGCAGTAAGTACCAGACTCTTCCAGGGAAGTTGTCCAGACTGGAGCAGAACGGAGAGAGGGAGCGGCGCTCATCTCCACTCCAGCTGTCACCTGATGAGAGTGAAGAGAGCGAGATCAACCTGAGTACGTGGATGTCTAAACACCAGCTCTTTCTGCTTCAACACACTGATTTAATCCTGATCAAACCTCAGTGTACCTGAGGGAGGTTCAGGAACTGGACTGAACACTGCCTAGTTAATGCACTCTGCTTTGCTTTAACTAACATTCCCAACAGAGTGTTTGCTTTGAAAAGAATTTACACTTTTTATTTCCTTATATCTCCAATATAACTGACCAGCCAAGATTTCTTTTAAGATAGTTTGTCATGTGTATATACAGAATGTCTAGAAATGCTAACATTTACAGTATAAATGTAGCATCTACCATTTTGACTTCTTGCTATAGCAGTAAGGGAAACTACACTTTAGTACTTTTTTACCTAAAGAGATGGTCAGACCAAACATCGACATCTTTATCTACATGACTTGTGAATTCTGTGAAGTGGGTGAGAATGTTGGTACTTTAAAAAAAATTGGAGGAGATTCTAATAATTAAGTAATGCCCACATCTAGACTTTTGCCTCACTGCTTTCTTCCTATTGCATGACACACATTTGAAAAAAAAAAAAAAATTAGCTAGCTAACATCAAAACTCCAAAATTCCACACCATCATAACTGCCTGTAATCATTGGCAAGGAAAACTGTGGCAAAAATCCGGTGTGACAGGAAGTCGAATGTATCATGAGATCAGCTTGTCTACATGCTAGCAAAAACTCTGCCTGGATCTGAGCAGGAGAAATTAAAGAGTTAACTGTATGCAAAATGGTGGCCATTTTGGCCATAGTGCTTCACAATACATGAATAAGTCTTAAGAAGTTTTAAGAAGAAGAACAAGTTTTATTTGTATAGCGCCTTTCCACAAGCTCAAGGACGCTTTACAGATTTACATCAATACAATACAATTAATACAATACAATACATCGATACAGTACAATTAAACATACGATTCACTGAAAATACATTTCAAATAAATATGTTTTAAGCTGAGATTTGAAAGCAGGTAGAGAGGAAATATTACGAAGTGAGAGGGGTAGTGAATTCCAGAGCTTGGGAGCGACAACACAAAAGGATCGGCCACCAGTATTATATAGTTAGATTAGATAGTATAGTAGAATAGATTAGTTTTAGATTATTTAGCTTGATTCAGTTTGATGCATGCAGTTTGCATGATGCTAAACTAGTGGCTATAAGAAAGTAAGAAGAAAGAAACTAAAGAAACCTCAGATGCCAACCATGTTCTGGCTGATCGACTACTTTTTTGCTAAATGAATGTTTTTTCTTCTTTTGCTATATAAAATGACACTCTTTCAGCCTTTCACACTTCTTGCTGTAATCCACCAGCTCTAATCACAACCCAGCTTCTTTTCCTCTTACTGTTTCTAACGCTGTGGTGTTTCTGCATGGGCTGCTCTTCCTCTTTAATCCCTCACTCCGTCACTGTGGCTGTCTCCGCTCTCGCCTCCTCGCTGCTGTGTTTTGCGCTCTGATGTGAAGATCGCTGCAGGAGTGCCAGTGCCCCGGCGTTAGGTACCGTACTCTCGCCTTCGCGTCCGTCTCAGTTTCAGCATGACACATTAAAGCAAGAAAAACACTCTGTAAAGGCAGAACTATAGATGATGTGAAAAAAATAGGCATGGGGTGATTCTCTGGCTTGTGAGGAATGAGAGATGAGGGTTTTCAGAAATGCTTTCTAGCTTAAATAATACAAAGAAGTAAACTCTTTCGGAATTAGTAACTCAGAAAATTATTACTTACATTTATGGGTTCATGCTTTTTTACCAGAAATTGGTAAACAATTTACCAAGTTGTTTCAAAGATAATATTTTTGTATATTTTTATATATTATAAAATCACTTTTCACAAATAATGCCCTTACACTTTTATACAGATTTGTAAACATGCAATTCTCAACTCTTAATATGCCCCACCCCCTTTCCTGTTTTAAATTTACATATTGAAACATGACAGGTTCTTTTATATTATGATGCAATGACACAAATCTGTCACGTGTTGAATACTAATTTAGATTTTCCATTGACATTATTAGCTCCTGCCTCCTTTCCTGTTGTGTTCTTTCAAATATTTGGTTCAGATACGGTGAAGTGCAAAAGTTTGTATGCCTTCAGGACAAACAGGAAAAAGACAAGAGTTCCTTCATTATCACATAAAAATAACAAATTGATAGTCTTCATCTCTTTTTCTAAATGTGCTATAAATATTCTCTAAATATTCTCTTGTAAGCACATGCTTTACCTTTATAACTGCCTTTATCCTCTTTCATATCATCCGAACACCTTTTGGAAAGACAAACACAAAAGCAAAACACTTAGACAGTCGCTGTGTGATACAGAGAGGTGAGAACATTGTGTGCTTGAGGATGTAACTCTCTGCCTAATGAAATGATAAATGAGTTTTCCTGCTTAATAAGCAAAATCAATACATACTTTTTAAAAAAGTAATCCTGGAAACAATTACTTTTGTAAAATTGACTGTATTCAGCATTTTGGGCAGCTTTGATTTACTTGATTCAGAACTAATTGAGATTTAAAAGCTTCAAAATGTAAGACACGACACATACATGACATAATCAACACTCCAGCGAAATGCATTCTCCTAGCAGAATAAAGCAAGCATTGTTAAATAGTACCAGCGCTATAACACATTGTGTTTCTCTCCATCCTCTCATGCATGCCTCAGCACCACGCTGGAAGCTCGAGCTTTTCACAGCCGGTGGGTAAACATCAGATCGCTGAGATAAGCAGTGTAAAATCCCAGAGCTGTTCACAGTTTGGTGTCTTTCCTGCATTATTGCAAATGATTTAGCTCATGGGTTAAGCCCTTCAAGAGATGTCTAAGAACAGGAAAAACATCAAACTGTAGGCTTTGGAATTTCCTGACGGAAATAAATCTTCAGGACTTAAAATGAGTGCCTCCTGTTTTCTCAGCAAAGTCGGAGAAGACGGATGAGTCCACGCTGTCGGATGTGTCGCCTATGTCATCAGGCATGGACTCGGGCCAGCAGTCGCCTGTTTCTCCTGAGAATAGGAAGAATCAGAAAGGCATCAGGAAGCTGTGGGGAAAGTAAGCGATCCTCTGAGTTCACCTGTAATATATATGTTCAGACTTGCTCCATGTGTTTATCACTTGTGGCAATTTTTGGTTTTCATGCCATTGGTATAAATTAGACTACCGAGATTTCTACACATGATTCCATTGATCTATGTAAGGAATAAAATATGTTGTGCTGTTATGGGAAAATAATCAAATACAGGGTGGTGTGGTGCAGCCCGATGTGAAGCAGAGTTATTTTTACCAATTCAAAGTTGGTTATTTTCCAGTAATAGCATGTCCTCAAGTGATTTTTTATCAAAGCAATTACCAACGCTAACAATTTTTTATTCATTAAAATGGCACATTGTACGTCTTATCCATTTATAGTTACAGTTAATGTTGTGGAACGTCTGTGAAAGTTAGTTCCTGTTATCATTTACTCACTTTTTAACAGCAATAAACAGTTCTTCCCTCACCAGCCACTCTTTCCTTCTCTCTTGCAGTTAGTAAGACAAAAAAATGCAGCTTATGTTACCGAGAAACCATAACACACAAACCAAACCCCTCTTTTCTGTGTCTGAAAACTTGCCAAAAATTTTGTAAACAAAAATAACCTGAAAACTTCACCATTACACCACAGTTACACTCATTTTGTAAAAATCCATTTACACAGAGCATCCTCCATACAAGTCCCTGTGTAAGTTGTTACTATAGAAATTATGACATTAGAATGAGAACATTAATATAAAACTGCGATTTGACTTGCGCCTCCTAACCAGTCAGAGTCAATATTTCCACAACGGTGCGGTATAAATGCAAGTGATTTACAGTTACGTTTTGTAGTTAAATGATAGAGGATAATATGCATGCATGTCTGTTGTGTCTGTTGTGTCAGGATCAGAAGGACGCACTCGGGCGGTCTGCCTGCAGACGGTGTGGACAGCAATGATTTCAAGAGGGGAGGAGTCCGTGCCACAGCGGGCCCTCGGCTGGCAGGGATGGGCAACAGAGATTCAGGACGGTGCGATTAACATGCTAAAGGCAGACAGTCAGGATACTGGGACCATAATAATTAAAAAACAAACAATACACATTGCAAGTGCAACCATGGGTCATTATTCAGTTCAAGTTTTATCAAATATACCTCCCATATTGGTCAATTTGTAGGTCTACAATTGTAGCCCACTGTAGCTTGCAAATGACTTATATAGTAAGTGAAAATTATCAGTTGGCCACTGAATGTATATAGGAGTTTTAAATTTCTATATACATTCAGTGGCCAATTGATCATTTTCACTTACTATATAGAGTGATAGGGTGGCATTACTAATGTACAAACTGATTATTACTTATAAGAACAATTTGCTGTGTTTCAGAGACATGAACAACACTCCCTTCTCAAAGTGGTCATGTGATCAGGTGTGTGTGTGGCTGGAGGATTATGGGCTGGGACAGTACGTCCCCATGGCCAGTCAGTGGGTGAGCAGTGGACAGAGTCTCCTCTTGGCCTCCCCACATGACTTCGAAAAGGTACACTCATTAAAAAACAATTGGATGCACACACAGAAGTAAAGGCCATTCTAGACCTACACAGAGACAGTAAAGATTTCTGGCAGAAAAAAAAAGTGCAAATGACATATCTGCAGGACCGAGTGGGATTGGTCAAGAATGTCTGGAGGGGTGGGCAGAATTGGTCATGAGTGTCTGGAGGCATGGACAGAAGTGGTCAAAAGTGTCTACAATGGTTGTGGGATTGACAAAGAGTGTGTGCAGGAGTGGACAGGATTGGCCAAAAGTGTCTGCAAGTGTGGGCAGGATTGGTCCTGAGTGTCTGGAGGCATGGGCAGGACTGGTCCTGAGTGTCTGTAGGAGATGCCGGGATTGGCCAGAAGTGTGTGCAGGAGTGGACAGGATTGGCCAAGAGCGTCGGCAGGAGTTGGTAGGATTGGTCCTGAGTGTCTGCAGCAGTGGCCTGGATTGATCAAGAGCAAGTGGGTCTTCAGGAGCATTCAGGATTGGTCAAGAGTGTCTGCAAGAGTGGGTGAGATTGGTCAAGAGGGTCTGGAGGAATGGACGGGATGGGTCAAGAGTGTCTGCAGGAATGAACAAAATTGGTTGAGTGTCTGCATGAGTGAGTGGGATTGGTCAAGAGCATCTGCAGCAAGGGACAAAATTGGTCAAGAGTTTATGCAGGAATTGGCAGGATTGGTCAAGAGTGTATGTAGCAATGGATGGCATTGGTCAAGAGTGTCTGCAGGATTAGATAGTGTTGGTCAAGAGTGTCTGTAGGACTGGATGCTATTGGTCAAGAGTATCTGCAGGACTGGATACTGTTGTTTAAGCCTGTTTGCAGGGGTGGGCAGGATTGGTTAAGATTGTCTGGAGGAGTGAGTGAGATTCCATCAAAATTCCTTCAGAAGCAAGCAGGAATGGGATTAAAAAAACAGTCCCACACGCAGTCCCACACATAGCTGTAGTACTGAGTTGATCTCATGCTCCCTGCATCTCAAATCCTCATTCTGATCCACTCTTCCTCAAAGACCTGACCATCATCAGGCTTTCTTGCAGCTCCACATGTCACTTCAGCTCGATCTTTAGTTTCACCTGCCAGTGGTGCTGGCTGAGGGCTAATTTACAGTGACGACTGTGTCAATTACAGTTACAGGTCTCAAGTCACCCTTGTCATCAAAACATCAATACCTGCAATTTGTGTCTAAATTCTCCTACTGGTTTTTCATACAATAACAAGCAGAGCCAGATTATTCGATTAAACATTGAATAATCTAATAATAATCACTTTGTGACTACCATATTCAGTAGCCAGAGATCTAAAAAAATATCATTCATGAGGCAGTGTAGATGTAGATATCATAACATCATAATAAATAATGTTACAGCATGTGGGTTTAGTCATAATATAATACTGTGTTACTTTTATTTATAATTTATTACACAGGATGCAATTCATTAATACTATTATGTGTTAATTATTAATCAGTGTGCAAAATACTGAATATCAAAGTATGCATTAGTAATATAATATTGTATGGATAATAGCAGTTCTGACAGACATGCAGCTGCAAATGACAAGTTTATATATAATGCAGTTGTTTTAATATATTATCATTTCTATAGTAACCCCCATCACTGATTTTTTTCCTACAACCATACATCCTCAACTGTTTTATTCCTTGAAAAAATACATATGTAATATGTATATAATATCTAGTAATATGTAGTAAGTGTGAATAGTCGCAAACAATGAACTATAGTAGTTATATGATCATCTATTAATAATTACTATACAATATACTGCAGGATTTAATCTTTTCACCATACATATTATTATTATTATGTATTATAATGGCATTGGCTTTGGAAAAACACAGCTGTCGACACAATACCTCACACTTTCTCGGAGGTATTATGAAGCTTAAGATTTTTGTAACTCTTAGGTGCAGTATTTTTGTAAAATATTAATAACTATGTTGGTTTATTAGGAGCTGGGGATGAAACACCCACTGCACAGAAAGAAGCTGCAGCTCGCCCTGCACTCGTTCACCACGCGGCAGATTGAGAAATCCGCAGAGCTCGACCACATCTGGGTCACACGTGAGTGAATCCATACTCATCATTCTGTGATGATCATAGATGAAAAAAAACTGTGGTTATGTCTCAAATCAAATGCTTGTGTACAATTTTAGAACATATTTAAAAATTCCTACCTGATAACTAGTCATTGAGAAACATAATCAAGATTTACAATTTCTCTCAAAAACGATTCCATTAGTCTCCTCTAACGTTTTTTTTCTTAGTGTGTTCTTATTGCATGAAAGGAGTGAAGTGAGTATGCAGTATCAGGTTTTAGGTTTATCTCAGTGTTTTAAAAAAATGGAATATTTTGATATTTTCACATAGAAATAGATAGTTTCATGAATAATTCTCAAACATGTAACAGATAGAGAAAATAATTCTTAAATGCAAGATTAACTGTTGAAAGTTTTTTCTTTCTTTTTTGACATTGAAACATCAATAGTACCAAACATTTCTGAGGTAAAATGTACATTCACATACATTAACTTTTTTTTTTTTTTAAAGGAGGAAGCGGTCATACCCTAAAAAATATAATACAGATAATAAATTTAAAAATGGAGATGTATTAAGATAGATAAAGAATTATTTTATTGCACTGTAGCACACAATCAAATTCAAATCAAATTCTGAGGTTTCTAATATTTGGTTAGAATTCCACTACAGTTTTAATGAATATGTTTTCAAATAATAAGTACAATCAACTAAGTACAATTTTTTGATGATGAGGAATTAAAACCACTGTTGCTAGAGGACTCAGAGTTTTGTACCCCACAGTACATTGTATGATATAATTGAATTTGTTTGGTGTATCCTGCAGGATGGCTGGACGATATTGGTTTACCGCAGTATAAAGGCCAGTTCCATGAAGGCCGTGTGGATGGGAGGATGCTGCAGTACCTCACTGTGGTAAACACCTTGATATGGACTAGTGCCTTTATCAGGCTGCTTGTGGTTTTTTTTTTTTGTTTGTTTGTTTTTTTGCATGCAGCATCATACTGATCCGATTTCTCTTTCCTCAGAACGACCTGCTGATTCTTAAAGTGAGCAGCCAGCTGCATCACCTCAGCATTAAATGTGCCATCCATGTGCTGTATGTGAACAAGTTCAACCCTAACTGCTTGAAGAGGAGACCGGGGGATGAGGTGAGGCAAAGCACGGCTCAGGGTTTTTTTTGTTGTTGTTGTTGTTGTCTGTGTGTATATGTGTGAGAGAACAGAGAAGACAAGACATTAGTTAAATTTCAGCACTGCCAAAAATGTACACCCATGTGAGGGAAAGAAGGGAAAGTGGTCAATTTTTTAAATGACATAATATAATTAAAACACTGTATTGAAGTGTCCACTTTCCCACAGTCACAGATGTTGACATCGCCCTCCGAGGTGATGCAGTGGTCCAACCACCGTGTGATGGAGTGGCTTCGATCGGTGGATCTAGCTGAATACGCTCCCAACCTGAGGGGCAGCGGTGTGCACGGGGGTCTCATTGTGAGTAACACATACAGACACACACTTACTGTGACTTTAATACTGTAACCAGACCAAGTTAAAGCAGCAAACATGCTCATAGCTTTATGTCTTGTGCTTCGTCTTGCCAGAATGCTAATCTGTCTCAGTCCCTTATACTGTCATTCAATAACTGAAATGTGTAATTTTGATCATTTTCTCCTTTGAATATCTAGATCCTGGAACCGCGCTTTAACTCGGACACGTTGGCGATGCTTCTGAATATCCCACCCCAGAAGACCCTGCTGAGGAGACACCTCAACACCAACTTCAACTCTCTAGTGGGAGGTCAGGCTCAGCAGGAGAAACAGGAATACATGGAGTCTCAAAGCTACACACCGCTCTCCACTACAGCTAAAGTCCGGGTACTGCATCTGTCTCGAGTTCACTCTGTAGTTCACTTCCAGCCCTGATTAAACACATCTTATCCAGATCATCAATCCACTTCACATTGGTTGAATCAGGCATGCTAGATTTGGGCTGGAGCTGAATTGTTTGCAGAAAGGTAGATCTTCAGGAGCAGGGTTGGTGATGACTGCTTTAGATGTTGCATCCTCGTGTAAGAATCCTCACTATGCATACTTAAGTCAGCTCAACTTAAGGAAGTACTGCCCTTAAGTTGCAATGAAAAGGGAACAGCAGTGGTTAAAAACATTGCCTGACATTGGCACTGTGGTCTTGCTCTGAGGAAGACTCAACAGAACAAATAACAGCTTGTTATTTGTTACAGCTATACAGCAATACAGCAATACAGCTAGACATATTCAGTCAAAATAATTAGCATCATTGCTCATTAATGTGCTAAGTTTTGAATGAATATTTTTTGATGGCTGAGCGTTTGAGTGTATGACCACTGTTGCCTCTCACTCTCTTTTTCCTACAGCCAAAGAAAATCGGTTTCTCCAATTTCGGCCAGCTCCGAAAGAAGCGCCCTGATAACCCTAGTGACTACATCTGCCCTCTGGAGTCTCCGAAGGTTCTGGCTCTGCTCGGCGATTCCCAGCGGCCCAACTCCGGCGTACAGGAGCGGGACACTGAGAGGAGGGAACAGGTGGGGCCTCTGCTGGGCTCGAGTTAAACTAACCACCCATCTCCCCCTGAGCTCACCATCAACTACCCCTCTACCCCTCATCCCCCGATCACCTGGGCCAAACCCTACCCCCTCTCTCTCAGTGCCATCATCTAATCCCCATCATCCCTCACTCACCGTCATGACATGTTACCGAGTGATGACTACAGACTGACTGGGAACTGTGAGCTTTGATAATTGTATGATTTTCTGTGATGCATATCATCACCTTCCATTTTATAACTCATTTTATAATTTTGTGCTGTTTGGGGAAAACAGGATTAAATGACCTTGTGCAATATTTGTACATGTATTTAATATTTATAGTGAGGAATTTTAACAGGAATCAATTTTACGGATGAATTTTTATACCATCTACCAGCAGTGTATATTTGGAATATGTTTCATATGTTATAATATTCAAGGTGATATTTTTATAAACAATGGATATGGTGCTTCATATTACGAAGCACTTTGTATATATTTATAAATACATAAAAGAGATGAAATCTATGAAATACAATGATCAATAAAACTCATCCATCACTGTAATACCGTGTTTTCTTTAATATGTATAAATACTTTAGGGAGGAAAACTGACCTTTAGGACTCAATACATTTTTTGGTTGATTTAATTTCCTTAGATAAGTCATAACTTATTTTAATTAATGATGTTTTTGTAAATTTAATAGTACACTACAGTTTATTTTAAGGTGAATCCAGTTAATCAATACAGTCTTTAATGAAGTGCATTAGAGACACGCTGACCTGCATGTTTAACATTCACTGATCTCCTTTTACTAATGGATCTGGCAACCCCAAAGGCTCATTTTTCATGTGGAAAAAAAGCATCATGCACTTAAGAAGGGTGCAAACACTTGCATACCCTTTCTTCAAAAGAGTTGAATAAATAATGGAATATATGCAATACATTTTCTTTCCCTGAAGCAAATAGTCTCGTACTGACTGTAAAGTATAGTTTTAGACAGCTTTTAAAATTTAAAATTTTTACATTTAGTTATATATTCACAGATAAACACAATTTAGATTTATATAAAATTTCATTGTTGTACAGTTTAAACTCAGTGTTTGTGCTGTCACTTTGTGGAAACTATCAAAACATATTACAATATTTTAGAAATTCTGTAATTCTCATTTCTCAAATCTCATTTTTATTTTCATTTTTGAATATTTACTTTCATTCTGTTTTTTATGGGTTTTTCTTTACTTTTCTTTTGTCAGTTAGGGTGACTTTCCATCCTATTAGTACTAAAAAATTTAGAAATTAATGAAGATTGCTATAATTTTTTTAGTATTTTTTTCCCATCATGCCACGCTGCATACTTTCCTCATAGACATTCCAGCATGTTAGGAAAATTTACAGAATTAGAATTCTACTATAATGTGTAGTTTTGACAGTATGAGAGTTAATATTGCCTCAGTATTTCCACTCTGTTATGTAAATGTTCTTCTCACAACTTGTACATTTTCATATCAGTTGTTTATTTAGAAAAAAAATAGCGGAATATATGAATGTATACCGCATTGTGTAATATAGTCAGTTATTTTAGTGCTTGCACCAAAATGCATTACCATGTTTTACCATTTTTCACCAAAAGACACCTAAATTGGTGTTTAACGTATTAGATTTTAATGGAATAAAATGAGACAATCGAAATTATATTTCTGAATATGATATACTGTAAATGTGGAGTTCACTTGCCTCTAAGGATCTCTGCTTGTCTTCAATCCAAGATTTTTTCTGTTCAGAGCTAACTCTTTGAAAGTTTGAGTCTATCTGAACCTTTTATGCCTTTAATAAGACAGCATAATAAGACATCATAAACATTAGCCTGTTTTTTGGCAGAAGAATTAGACATCACAGACTTTTTAGCTTACTTTGAGCTGACCAAGACTCAGCTGCTGTAATAATTCGCCTGTAATGTAAACACCATTCAATTAAAATGACTTTTATAAATAAACTCTGAAATGAAGGTATATTTCTACTTTTACCACCCATGAACCAAGGGTGATACAAACTTTTGCACTTTTGCACTCGACTACATAGAGGAGGAGATCTTTTTTTTTTTTTCATTCAGCCTTAGTTAATTTTTCATCCATTGTTTGTGCTTAAGTGTTAATTAATTGCACAATTCCAATGGGTTTTAAATGTTTTCTTCATTGTTGTTTGATGAATGGCTCGACATTTCAGATGCAGATAACGAAAGGAGCAGTGATGCAGATTGAAGCATTATCCGAAGGCATTAACCACCTCACAGTGAGTGTTTCTCATCCGTCTGCTTTCCGCTGTAATTATGCCTCTGTAACTGGCTCATTAACGCCCTAATAGAGTCCTATTTTGTATTTTGAATTTTGCATGTTTACTCAATTAATCTCCTCAAAAGAAGGAGCCTAAAAGACAAAAATGTTGCCATAATGTTGTATGTGTTCAGTGTTTATTCTCTCCATACCAGCTGATGTAAAGAGACCAATGTGACAACATCGTCCTAAAAGCTATGTAATGTTAAAATACAGTGTGATCCAAAATTACCGGGACCTTTATACGGTTCTGACTGTAATTCTTAATAATTAAAGGCTTTGAACAATGGTAAAAAGGAATTTATAGTTTGAAAACCAATTCAGACAAATCTTAGGGAAAAAAGTTCAATTTAAAACTCAAATTGTTATGTCTGGCAGAATGGGGAAAACAGCCAGATGTCGGCGTGGCTGAATTCTGGAAAACAGCCAAAAAAACAAAACGTTTTTATGCCAATAATACACTTTGACTTTAAGAATAACGTAAATACATTTCACCAAAACAATGTGGTAGTGTTTTTTATTTAGTCTACTTTCTTACCTTGCCCAGGTGTCTGCCTGCAAAGATCATGTTGCATAAGGAGTCAGTTTAAAAAACACACTCTGTCTAAAGATGTCAAAAACCTCACTAGGTAACTATGATTTCCTCAAGCAGTAAATGTCATAATTGGACTACGTTTTCAGATAACTACGTGCCATAACGAAATGGGCATAAGCCTGATCAATACCATTTGTAGTCAGATACTGGCACCATCACATCATCATCAAAACAGAGAAGAGCGCTTACATACTCAGGGGAAAAAAGTTTTAAAATGCTTAAATGAAATAAAAAGATATTAAAAAAAGAAATTCAGCCAACAGAACAGGAGTGACTGAACCAATTATCAATCAGTCGAGTGAATAGATGGCGATGAGACTCACATTTAAACACCGCAAGTGACTTTTACGTTAGGTGATGAGGCAGAGACTGATGTGGATGATGCTGATAAACAAAGTGATAACTAATTTAATATTGTAAACATTAATTTCTTTAAAATTTCGCAGTAATGTTGTTATTCCGTGAGTAGATAAGGTTATAAATGTAAAGATAAGCAGGGTGTCTTTCAGTGGAATTGTAATGAATTCTTTAAAAGCAGTTTTTTCCTTTTCACTTTTAATTAGACTTTTTAAAAATGCTAGATATTCTACCCTCTTCTACATGCATGACGTCACAGATACGCACAACTGGAACTTTCACGGGATTAAGATACATACAAAAGAGAAACATATTTCCGGTGAGGAAAATCTTCAGTTTTCAGAACTATGTAAAGTAGAAAATGTCCAAATTTGGCTGTGTTTCGGATTTTCCCAGGCCTCCACACATATAAGCTACAAAGAATTTGAATATGAATGCCTATCTAGAATCTTTCTTTAAAGTCTTCTTTTAAAGTCTTTAACTTTTACATGTTGCAGAATATAGTTACAGGAACTACAGACAAACTGATCTTATATCAGCAATGACATTCCAGATCTAAGAGTGGCTTTTTTGAGGAGAGATATGTGCTTTGAGCTCTAACTCCAGCCATTGCTTCACCTCTCGCTTCCAGCACTTACTCAGCCGGGACGTCCTTCTGAGGGGAATGAGACGCAGCCACACTGCCATGGTGTGACCATACACTGCTCGGCTAACACCACTACCTCCCTGACCCGCATCAGACCACCAGCCTCGGCACTGATAACCCACAACCTCCCTGACCCCTGATCCAGCCTTCACCTCATCCCTCAGCCTAACATACCACATTCCCAGCGGAAACTTTCAGAAACAGCACTTATGAAAATAGACTTTAAAACCGATGGCACTTGAACACTTTGTCTGCTAACTGGAGCTTGCCCAACACTCAATACACACCCACTGCGCCGAGCTTATAGTCATCTTTAGTAAATTGTATCAGTAGTACTTTTCTGTGTTAGGCTGATTTAGGATGTATAATACCATATACACCTCAGAATCAAAAGTAAGCACAAAGTTCTATAGGTTTAAGGCATATTTAAATGTATATTTTCGTAAGCATGATGTATTTTTGGATTAGGCTTAACAATTTTAAAGAACACAGCTGACCGTGAAAAAAATAATCATAATAAATACCTCATTTAGCTTTCTATACTTACATATACTCCTACAGTAAATCCAATACCTCGTGATTTTTTGTTTGTTTGTTTGTTTTTGGTTTTTTTATTTTATATTTTAATGGACTGGCGCCTTATACAGCTCATACATGTAGCTGAAAGTAATCTGTACTTAAATAAATGTACTGTTACATCAAAAAAAATCAGCTTCATGCACTTAAATATGAAATATCCCAGTGTTCATCAAACCCCAAATGTATGTAGTTGATCTGAAAGTTCTTTAGTTTTGTATGGAATTTATAAAGCTACTGTAGCTAACAAATAAGAGAAGCTTATGGCCACCAGCTTCGCATCATCAAAACTATCATATGTTGTGTTAATGACATCTGGGATTTTAGGATATGTTATCATTTCTATAGGATCAAATTTCAGTTTAGCTGCTTATAAAATACTGGAACTATATAATCAGCTGAATCTCTGACAGTTTCTCTTTGAAAATTTGGGTTAACATGGACTTTGGACACCAAATTCATCTTGGCTGATTAAGTACATTTGATGGGAAAGCAAAAAGGATATATTACTATCAAGTTAAGGACAAGTCGAAATAGCAAGCTAAAGATGATTAGCGATGTTTTTATTGACCAAACACATAGAAAACTGCCCCGAAAAACTGCAGGGGTTAAGTTCTCTAATCATTAAAGTGCTTGAAACAGGCAAGGCCCATGTTTGTCCAAAACCCTCTAAAATGGATGCAAATTTGGACAGGCAGCTTTAAGACAAAAAGGATAAGCCAAAAGTAAACTGTCCAACTCGTCTGACAAGAAGACTCCCACAGACCACATGGACAACTTTGCTTCTGGGAGGGTCCAAGTTTGTTATTCTGCCTTAAACTAGCTTTTTGATAGGACTCCAGAGAGAAGAAGAGAGAGCTGGACAGAGTGCCTCTTTCCCCAAACACCAAAGAAAGACTGATACTGGTGAGTAGTTCACTGTTCATCATTACCCAGTACACTTCAAAAGAACTTTCACTATGTTTTCTAGCTAAAATGACTAAAACTATTAGTTCGCATGCTGTCACCAAGCCAAGGCCTAAGAGATTAATGTTGCTAACAAATTAAAATTTCACTTGTTCATTAATATGTATCTCAAACACAGACTCACTGATGCGGTTAAGGATGTCCATGATGTCACACCCATAGAATTGTTTAAAAAAATGAAGGTTAAAGGAATTTGTGCATAATTTTACTGTTGTTTGTTGAATTTGTACAATTTTGTCATGACATCAGGTTGTCTAGGACACACAAACAAAGTTTCACATCTTAGCTGTTATGAGGTGACCATTTTGTTAACATTTTTTTTTTTAATTGTTAACAATTGTTTTATTGCTTTTACACAACAGCAACTGTAGACATTAATTCCATAAAACAGTGAATCATTTGAGCCCACCATTTTGGATAACTCACTTCTTTGGTATCATTCCTCGCTCTGGACCCCGCCTTCCAAAGTTTCAAGGTGAAATTGTACAAGAATATTTTTCCATAATATAGTTCCACTTTGTACTTAAATTTGTTAAGACTGCTATTTCATGTAATCATTTATTTAAACCTGAAATTGTGTAGCTTAATGATGTTGTATTGAGTAAGTATTAAAATTCAGGTAGGTATTTATGATAGATATAGAATATAACTGAATACAAACACAGACAATGTGTTCTAAACAAATTTAAATACAGATACAAATAGGAGGTGGACTATTTATTTGTTTATTTATTTTAGAAATTTTGCACACACACACACACACATTCATTTAATGTTCACTCATTCATCTTTAGTACCTGCCTGGTGAGGGTCGCGGACGGTTAAATTAAGCTAGTAGTTTGTTTATACTGTATGGTGGGAAAAAGAAACAACTAAATTCATTAGAAAATTTTGCGAGCAGGTACAATCAAAAATAATAACTTTGTGAGCAGGATTAAAAAACACAGTTCTGCACATAAGTCTCAACTGATGTAGCTGAGATTGAGGAAATGTCAGACCCTGAATTCACAGACAAAAAAAACAACCTTCCAGTTTAAGTCATGCCCACTTTGGGTTTAAATCTGAATAGAGGTACAGATACGGATATTTGGAACACTAAACCGATACAGATACAGATACAGATAGTGTCATTGGGTTACATCCCCAATTTATGGCAATGTTTTAGCGTGATATTGACTGTCATTACTTGTTTAACTAACCTCATAGCTGCATTAACCTCATAGGAAAAAATAACAAGCACCAAACAAGCATGCCTTGGCTGATCGACAACATTTGGAGCAAACTGAAAATTGCGTATATGATTTTTGCCAATTTCTTTCAAACTAAAGCATATTAGAAAAGATACTGACACAAATTTGAATCATGATCAAATCTAATGTCTATAGTGCATTAGGGAAACAACTCTTTGACCCAGGATCAACCAAGATGACCCAAACAGAGAACCACTCCCAGACCAAACCCAGGCTATTCAAGTCCCTATGGTCCAGTTCCAACACACCCTCTGCTGCATCATGCTGTTCTCTCTTTAGTGACTGTGTTCATGTGGCTACATCCAGGACCTGCGAGTATCTTCACTTCACAGACCCGGATAAGAAGTTCCAGCCAAGCAGCGCAGCCCTGCGTGAGATCTTCCTAATGACTTACATCCAGCGCAGCTTCCAGCTGAACCTTGCCAATACCTTCAGCTGCACTGTGATGACTCAAGGACAGAGGTTCCTTCTGGGGACTGACTGGGTCTGGGCTGTGCTGGATACACCCAGTAAAAACCCCAGAATCCAGATTGCTGTGCAGGTCCTGCATCTTGCAGAGAACACTCAGGAGAATTTTGAGGAACATTCTATCATGGAGATGGAGTCATTTCAGAGAACCAGAGCTGAGAGACTGGTGGAGTTCTGCGCTGGAATTGGGAGGAGCTGCTTTGCTTTGTTCCTCTTCTTTGGACGTAAGAATGATCCCGGGAGCATCTGCGGCCTGCTGAGCAACAACCTGCATCAGGCGCTTGGGAAGTGTGTTAGAATTGATCAGGCATTTATCGAGGGGTTTTTCAAAGGGGCCAGGGGTTTTGTTACTGCCACTGGGATGCTGCAAGCGGTGGTTGGCAAGAAGGCTAATGACCCTCTCACCATGCTTGTCAAGTTCACATAATGTTATCAGATTCATGATCACCATCATCAGCTGATTTTGCTAATTACACCTGGCAAAGCCAATGGACAATTGGGGCAGACAGCCTTGCTGTGGTGTGCTTTGTGTCTGATGTAGCATACAGCACCTGGCCCTGATACTTCTGTCCACAGTCGGTCTTTTAACATCTATTTAGATATTTTCACAGAATTATTTCATGATGCTTTATGTATAATTTTAGCACAAGTGCCAGCTCCAGTTCTTTTTCAGACTTTGTTTGTAGACACATAATTCAAGACTGTGACTCACTGCTAATAAATAGATATTTAAAGGAATATTTCAGCCATAAATTAAACATAATACAATTTGCACTCTCCAAAACTGGGAACTAAGCTTCAATGACTTGTTATTAGCTTCATAACTCACTAACTGACTAAAGATGCAAACATAAGAGACCAAACATGTAGAAATTTGGAAAAGATGGGATAAAATTGGTGTGCATTTCTTTTTCTGCCTGAAATGCACCTTTAAAGTAACTCAGTAAAAATTTCGTATCTTAATCTGAATATTTGAGAGTGGGACGCATGTTTAGGAAATGAATACATTTTTAGCACTCATATTTCTGTACATTATGTTATAATAAAATACTCCATTATGTAAGGAATGAAACTCTTCGGAGCATGCTGTTATAGGAAAATAATCAACCATGTGGTGGTGTGATGTGGCCTGATCTGAAGCAGAGTTAATTTTCCATCCAGAACTGGATTATTTTCCTGATATGTTTTATTCCACTTATACTAAAGCAATTTGCTAATGATTATTCATTTAAATTTTAAATGATTTACAAACATGTCATTCTTTAGGTCCTGTTATCATTTGTGTTATAGCAGCTATAAACTAAAAGTATACAGCTGCTATAACACAAGTGATAACAGGATAATAATATAAATAAAATATAACACAAGTGATAACGAGTGATAACAGCTTTATGTCTGACTGTTGCAAAGTGCTGAAACTGGAGACTCCTTCCATAAATGTTACTTGTAAAAAATAAACATCTCACAGAAAACTTTGCCATATCAGTGATTATATGTTTTCTCTGTTAAATAGTCCCTTTGAATTAGCCATTACTATAGAAATGATAACGAATTCATTAATATAAACCCAGGATTTGTAGCTGCACTACTGACAGAGCTGTTATAGAAAATTAGATATAAGTTCTCATAAAGTACTTGAAGTAATTACATTTAGATTAATGCTAGATTAATACACAAAAAATACATTTTCGTTACATATTATTTATTTTTGTATGTACAATACAAAAGGTTCTTGAATATTATATCCAACACAATGACTTTATATATTTAATATTTATTTTACAAATGTATCTGATGGTGTCAGTATGTGAAAGTGTTTTGTGGGTCGTAGCCGAGTTTGGTGAGGTTTGGCAGGCATGCGTTCTGGATCATCGGGGGCGGGCCACACATCACGATCAGCACGTCATTGGCTGGAGGAGGAAGGTGCGCTTTCATCATTGAAGTGTCCACAAATCCTGTGCTGTACTCCCAACCTGGGGCATTAACAGACACAACACTGAGATATAAAACACTTTTTTTTTTCAATGACGTGTTCACTGTATGTTCTTATCTCAGCGGAAACTTCATATCACCTGTCATGTTTTATTCAACACTCATGTTTTTATTCACTAAATAGTTACAGTGTAAATGGCCAGAAAAGATATTTTACATGGTGTAAGTAGTATCAAGTTGCCTTTACATACACTAACATTAAAACATTAAAATGTTGATGTACAGTACATAATCATTACAATCGATGTGCTAAATAATATAAAAGCTATTTACTTTTAAATGCATATATTAATAATTCTAAAAAGGTTAAACAGTTCCCATGCATAAGTTCCCATGCTTATGATAGACAGTGAGAAACTATGTAACTATTACTATAACCTGTGATAATCGTCATCTAGTATCATCAGTGTCACTTCTGACTGGCGATTTTTAGTTAGTGGTCTGATTTTCAACTCAGCAGTGATAAGGTGTTTGAGACCCATACAACACTGCTGTACCTATTACACTCATATCAGCACCACACACACTACCATGTAAGTGTCACTGCAGTGTTGAAAAATGTCCACTACCTAAAATACACTGTATGGCCAAAGGTTTGTGGACACCGAACCATCACACCCATGTGTTTTTTTAAACATCTCATTCCAGACTTAATCCCCTTTTGCTGTTACAATAATCTCCACTCTTCTGGGAAGGCTTTCCACTAGATTTTTGAGCATGGATGTGTGACATCAGTTCGGGGAAGGCCCACATATGGGTATGATGGTCAGGTTTCCACAGAAATTTGGCCATATAGTGTATATCTGGTTAATGGTGATCCTCTGGTGAACTTTTTCCTCTAAAACAGGGTAAAAGGGAGCTGACACACTGTCCACATCAACGCACGGGCTGCAGTCAGTAATCGTACACCTACAACGTGACCTGTATGGTAGGTGAACCTGATAAATTGGCCAGCAGAAGAATTCATTTGTGATGTTTGTGTTTTTACCTTGTGGAGGTCGGTCTAGTGTGTACCATACGTGGAGTTTATCAGGGTGACTCTTCACGACTTCTTCCAGTTCCTTCCTTAACAAAATGTCCTTCTCAGTCTGTGCAAAGAGTTACAATATACAGTAGATAAGTATAAAACATTCTTCTGCAATAAAAAAAAGACAAGCGAGCATAACCTCTAGATATAGAGGGCTTCTTGTCAGTGTTTATTTGTCAGCCAGAATGAGTTTGATTCATTTACGTAAAGAAAAATTGTATGTATTATTTAAAGAAAAAGTGAATGTAAGCTGAAAATTGCTGAAAATTTGTAAAAATATAATTAAAATAAATCTTGCACAGAACAAATGAACCTTTCAATTATCCAGCAGTCCTCCTGTCTTTAGTGATTGTAAAGTATAATTCACACAAATAGAAAGTGAAAAGTCAGCTGAAAAGGGCATATTTGCAGTTTAAAAGAAACCTAAACTAGTCAATACTAAACAAAACCCCTCAGTTAAGCCATGGTTACTATGCTATGTCTGTGTTACTATACTTTAACAGTTAATATACAGTAAGTTTCACATGCGCTTTATCATTCACTACCGATGACGTGTTACGGGTGTGTCAGCGAAGCCGGCTTCAATTAATTTGCCTTAATAGACACCAAATCTTGTGGGTGTTCTGCTCTGTGTAATCACCTGACATGACTGTCACTGATAGGATGCATGAATCTACAGTCTGGGCTAGAAAGAAATCAGCCCTAGTCTCACTTATTAATACTATATTTTTCTTATGAGTTGCTGGTGATGCTATTCTTGGTACCACAACAGTAAATAAAATCAACTTTGAGCCATTTTTCACAGCAAATAAGACAATGTGGATGCCAAAAATTGACCCCTCTTTTTTTTAAGCCCTATTAGACCATTTATACAAGCCAGCTCTGGTTATATATATAGTTACAGTGAAGTACCACTCTAAAATCATGGTATTGAAATGCGTCAGAGCTTGATCATTAATGTTTTAGAACTATAGTGTAACACCATAATAAACAATGATGGTTTTCCTAAGGGTTATTCTAGATAGAACATGTTTCATATGAATGAAGTGATATTAATCTTTGCATATGACTTGGTCCATCATTACGAATTAGCAAGACCATCCAAAATATAGTAGTGCAAAATTAGAAAAGTTAATAAGTGTGACTTACCTGGTTGGCAAAAATAAGGGAGCACTTGGTATCATCTGCAGGATCTGCTGTGATACTGCGGATAAGCTGCAGCATTGGAGTGATGCCTGTATAGACATCACCACCAGCATGAACAACAATCAGATATAATCTGAGTCTTTATGCATTAACAGTTTCATGAAATGTATATACTGTATATACTGACCTGTACCACCAGCGATCATTCCCACATGTTTAAACTTCCGCAGCTTGGCATCAGACTTCTTATCAGGCTTTATAGCAAACTGACCTTAAAGAGAAAAAAAAATTAATCACTGAGAATTCAGTTAAATCACAAAATATATTCATGTTGCAATGCAATTTATTTAGAAGCCTTAACTGATGCTGCCCTCTGTTGGTTAGCAGTGACAGTTATTTATTACACACCTTTTGGTCCAGGAATTCTCAATGTGAATCACTTCAATTTATTGACCTTTTTTTTTTTTCATTCTTCTAGCCGTTTATTCTGAGCTTCCTTACCGTTGCCGTTGTACACCAGCAGGCCGTTTGGCCCTCGGAAGTCGATGGTGTCTCCGATCTTCATATCATTCAGGTACTGAGACATTTTGCCCCCATCAGGGTAGTTTGGGTGTGTGTTTTTGTAATATACCTAGTTAAAATTAAAGGGGTTAGTCAGCTGTATTCAGAGACATTCAGAGTCTAATCAAAATGATTAGGGGTCAGAGGTCAGAGAATATAATCAGGGTTAATACAGGTCAAAACATCATTTTTTTTTTTCCTGACCAAATCATATTGCCAAACTTTATAAATTTTTTGAAAAATTATTCTTCGACTATACATAATTAGCATATCTTGGAAGTAGAATTCCTAAGAAGTATTTACCTAAATTATGATTTTGAACTAAGCAAAAATGTTAATGGTATTTAAAACAATAGTAGCTCAGTATTAAATTGTGCATGATTTCTTTCTTGTGATAGAGAGTTTGTTTCTTTTAAAGTAAAAAAATAATCTAAAGTAAAAATCTAATAATAAATAATTTTTTAACTGTATGTTAATGGTTGGCTAGCATTAGTGTTATTGACTAGCAGTTGATTAGCATGATCACCCAGAACCAGCAAACATTTTTTAGCAAGTTAGCAGGAGAAAGATATCTCTACAAGGACATCTCTACAAGGTTTTGAACTTGTATTTAATCCCTTACTGGAATCACTTGAATCCAATTTCGTATAAAGTTCACTATATCTCTAATGAGCGAGAGATAATTTCTTAGAATGAAATAAGAAAAGCTACAATGGATAACCCTACCTCTTTACTTTAACTATATACTGTATATTGTTAACGTCTGGGGCAAGACGCTCCACTTGTGGTTTATTTCCTACCTTTATGACTAGATCGACGTGTCCTTGGTCCTCGTCACTGGAGACGGGAGTGTAAGCTCGGATCACCAGGTTCCCATTGACTTTAGCAGACAGGTACACGTGCTGACCTTTTAGAAGGTAGGAGAAAACAGGAGCATTGATATCAATATAGAACACAGGTGAGACAAGTGTGAGATAAGGTGAGGGTTCATACCAACTGGAAGGCCGAGCACATGAAGAGGAGAGGGAAGACCGAAGCGGAATCTCTTCGTGTCGTGTGAAATGTCCTGTCATGATTAGAAACCCCAAAAAAGGACAAGTGAATTAAAACTAAATACTGAATCAGTCATGTGACATAAATATTTAATTGGTAATTGGTTCAGATGTGAGAATTTACAAAGTACAATTTCTTTGTTACTACACTTAACTTTGAGGGTTTTTTCCTTTCATCTCATTCTTTTGACTTTTAAGTCCTTCATTCCAAAGAAAATACATTTTCATGCATCACTGCATTTCTTGATAATCATATTTGTTTTCATTCATACAGCAGCTTTTTAGCATCAGACAACTTCAAGGAGTTGATCTAAATTCCTAAAAAGTCTAAAATTTATCAGCTATGATAATGAGAGTGAGACCTAATCCCCATCAAAATTAGAGCTAGAGTTATCATTAGAGTTATTAGCATGCTAGCTAACATTGGAGAGATTAGGAATAAAGCTGCTGTTAGTTAGCTTTAGCTAATGTTTTCCTACAGTACGCTCCTTGGTTCTTTGGTGATAGAGGCACTAGTTTACCATCTCTAATGAAAATCAGTGTGTGACTTGAAAGTGAGGCGACTTTATCTTTTTGTGATTCTTTCTCATACCTTTACTTTAATATTTAAAGAGTTTATACTTTTCTACTTTAAACTGAGTGAAGAATTTGAATTTTATAAGATTCATCGCCTCTGTCTAGAAATGATACTTTAATTGTTTGTTCTATTCGCAGACCAAGCATTAATTTCTAGAAAGAAGCTAAAGTACCTGCCTATAGAACAAGAAAATTTCAAACCTGAAACCTGAAATTTTCTAGAAATAGGCTTAAAAATCATATATTGACTTTATCATTATATCATAACGGGAAGAGTGATTAGATTAATTTGATATCATTCAATATCATTTTGCTTGATTATAATTTTTTCCCCCGGTGTATACAGGTTTTTATTCATCCTGCTTGCTGAATGTCAAATTATACAGCTCCAGGTACCTTAAGTATATCTAGTAGATGTTTATAAAAGACATTTATGTCATAACTTTCATTCAATCATAGCAGCACTTTCATTTCAGCCATTTCTGTCAGTGTGTTCTTTAGTTTTCTTCATGACTGACCTCCTTCTCTATGAGGGGCAGCGGATATTTAACACTGGGATCCTGCAGAGTTTTGGGGAGCTTGCTCATTTTTTTTCTCCCTTCAGAGTTTCCTGCATTCAGGAAGAAGAAAAGGACTGTGGCTAACACTGCTACGAGTCCAATCAGCACGGGAAACATCTGCAACACACAAGTACACACTCATTTATTTCGTTATATCAAACAAATTATAATGCATTCTTCACTGGCGGAAAAAACACTGTACAGGTTTATACTTTTGTTCACTAATGCGTAAAGAATGTAAAACAGATTAGGACTTTCATCAGGGTCTGGGATTTATATATCAAAAAGCACTACAATCTGTAAGATTTATAAATTTAGGCTTAATATATTACAGGAGTCCACTCCTGACATCAAATATCAATGAATCTCACACATGGCTTTCTCAAACAAATCGATTTGTCTGTTATTTGTCTTAAATCACCTCCAAAAGTATTGGCAGCCCTCAAAAGAATGGGCCAAGATGTCAGAAAAAATAAACATTATACACAACAATTTAATATTTTCATGGAAGAAGCTACTTTCAAAAAATGTACAAGCATTTTTCTCAAACTACATGTAGCAAAATTGTTGACATTTATTTATTCTAAAAAATAAAATAAATGCCCCTCATTGCTTAATATATTAACTTCAAATATTATTTTTTGCTAATTTTCGTTAAGAAATAATTCTGAAAAGTCTCTATTCATTCAAATCAACTTCCGATTAATGATGAAATCACCCAAGTGTAATTAAGTGTGCATACACTTCCCTGTAGACTTAATACAACTGATATAGGAATATCAGAATATACAGAATATGTGATTTTTTCAAATTCAGAGATCGAAACATTTGTAAACATACAAATTCTAGAGCACTTATTTCTGAATAACAGTGCGTTCATTTCTGCAGCAGCCTGTCAGCGTCTAGGAGGGGGTAATAACTTTTGAGTGAAGGAATGTTGAATTCTATAGCAGGAGTGAGAAAATGTGATAAGGAAAGTGTAGTCTTACCAGCGTTTGCTCCATGTTGTCCTCTCTGATCTGTGCACTGTGTGAGTTTAGCTCTACTTTAGCTCTATCTCTCACCAACACTCTGACCTTTGCACTGAAGCCATTTAGAAAGGGAGAGTAAAGGTAAGATGGATGGAGCCAACATGCTCCATCCAATTGCAGCACAGCAATCGTGGCACTTTCATGCCCCAGCCAATGACAGCTGATTATCTGAGTGAGCAAGCTGTGAATGGGAATGGTGTGGGATCACCCCACGGCCTCGTTCTAAAGAGACAAGGCGGGGAGAGAAGCAGATCATTGCTCGTGTTTAAATCTCTAAAATTTAAAGGAGAGTAGGTTTTCTATTTGCTAAGAAGTTGAAAATGCATGGCATAGTAATGTATTTAATATTTTTTGAAATGTTGAAATATGGAGCATGCAAATGATCAGGGATCATTCATTCATTCATCTTCTGTAAGTGCTATATCACAGACACTCACACATTCATGTACATCTAGTGACAGTGTAAAGTCTCCAAATCCACTTCCTGACATGTTTTTTTTAGGAGATTGGAGGAAACTGGAGAACCAGGAAGAAACTCACACTGACTCTGGGAGACTCTGTAACTCCACACACTCAGAAACCCGAGCTCAGGATCGAACCACGGACCCTGGAGCTGTGAGAAGCATTACCCACTACACCAGATCCCTCCAGGATCTTTTTTTTTTTAAAGCATATTTATATATTTAAATATGTATCAAATACGTCATATTAAATCATCCAATACTTCATTAAAAATCTATACAGTGTATAGATACCTCAAATCATATGTAATACAAAAAATACATCATAAACTGTGACTGTATCATTTTATTCCATGTGATAAATAATTATGAAAAGATTTTTCTTTTCAGTTTTTCCCGAAACAAATCATTTAGAGTTCTGTAGAGAAGAAATAAACCAAAATGATAAATATCAAACCATATTAATAATAGTTATATTAATAAAATAATATTTTCATTTTTTTCTTTCAGATCTATCCAGTCATATTTCTATATTTCTATAACTCTACCATTTCTGAAACCTTTATTTCCAATCCAGATCTCTTTCTACTGCTCAGATTCTTTCCTTTGAGCCAGATCAAGTGATTAGATGAGAAATAAACTCTTTCCAGGAGCTGTATTGGACGTGCCTGCTTTCTCTCAGTGCCATCTGCAAGACAGCTTTGTTGCATTGTGTGTAATTTATCATGACACACAAGTCTGGAAAAGGGAAAAACTAAATTAAACATGAAAACCTGGTACCAATTTTCTGAGATATGAACCAGGTGTGTGGCCATAACAGCTATGGTTTAGACCTCAGGAAAGAATGTAGTCCAATATACGAATATATAGTCCATTATATAGACTATAAATAGATAATATACAGTGTACCACAGCATATACACACAGTTCATTGTACAGACTCTGCATCAATAAAGCAGGGGTAAAGCAGAAACTATAAAAAAACAGAGATTAAAATCAACCTACATGAAAATTTATACCAGTTTTGAGTATGTCCTGTTAAAATTTCCAGCCTTACAGTAGTTTTTAGGGCATCAATCTGCACAAATGTTAAAACAAAATCAAAAACAGTGAGTTTGGATACACTGCCACTTTATCTTATTGTGCTTTTTTCAGTCTGTGGTCCAATAGAGGGTTTTTTTGTGAATTTTACATGTGATTACTTGCTGAAAATAAGTGTCCATTTTGTACCAAAAACCTTTGACAAAGCTAATGCTGACCCACAACTATTAAAAACAGCTAAATAACCTGTTAGCTTGCTAGGTTTTTTAATTTGTTGATGTCAGCTTTAAACAAATGGATACATTTAATCTGAGTGCACTGTTTATCCTCATAGAAAACTGGATATTAACTAGATATTAACGTTTGTTTTTGCTGCATCATTTTCGTCTTTAATTTCCAAAATTTAAAGGTTTTGGGTGTGTAACTAAAAACGCACAAAAATTAATCACAATGGTGTCCTCAAGTGGATTTGATGAACAGGTGGTCATGTGATTATGTAGTACAGGCTACCAAATGATAAATTCATAATGCATTGTAATACTGGGCATAGCATGCAGCTACGCAAGTATGCAAGTATGCAAATTTCCATCCTAGTGCTCAAAAAAAAAAAAAAAAAAGGAATATGGCCACTAGAAGGCACTGTAAGTGCATTTGTTCTTGCTCATGTAGTGAATCAGCAGCTCTTGTTCACAAAAAGTAGAAGATTCTGTGCAGCATAGAAATCAGAATTCATGAATTTTAATAAAAGTGTCTTTTACCGATCATGTGATATGTCCAAAATAGCACCATTCGCACTATATAGTGCACTATTTTGGACATTTTGCCTATTTCTAGTCATGACCTGAAGCATAGAGGTGAATATCCATTGCTCTTATGCAATCCCACAATGCACTGCAGTAAGAATTCAAACTATGTATCCTAGAACAGTGGTTCTCAAAGTGACCCTAACCCTAGGTGTTTTTTTTTTTTTTTTTTTCACATTTAGTTACAGTCATGGAAATCATAAACCATCATTATCAACGATAATATTATATTTATTATTGTTCTTGCAGTCATTAAACTGACTGGTCATTTGAGTTGAACAGGTTTAATCCAAACCTCACTATTTCAAAAACAATTCAGCTTATAAATAATCTCAACTTGGTGGAACGTTCAGTAACAGAAAGCTCTGTGGCTCTAATAAATAGACCGAAAGTTATTGCTATAGGGGCGGCGAAATGTTCCCTGAGAATCCCCTGAATCTTCCCTGAGATATTCCAAGGAAAAAATCCAGATCTTTGTAAGGAATCAGGAGCTGGGCTTCAGGAAATAGTTACATTTCTAAGAATGATCCAAGATATTACATTTTGTGTATTAATATTGTTCATTTGTAGAGGGTTGGCCTTTTTCCAGTAAAGTGGATAGGAATTTCCTAGAGGTCGTATGAGGAGTACCATAAACCCATCTCCTACTTTTACTTGAATTTACACCTCTGGGATAGTCTTCCTTAAGAGTGTTACAGGTCTATGGGTTACAAACCTGAGTTATGCCGGAAATCTCACTGTTCATCGCCATGTAGCTCTCCTCGGCCCTCATCCTTCTTGACTCAAGCATCATGTTACGAGGCACAGAATATACAGAACAGGCACACACACATACACACACACACACACACACACAAAACACAAGAGCAACAACTATTGTGGAAGTGTGAAGGGGTGTGTGTTTAGCCAGTGTTCACACACTTTGATCACACACTGTGATCTAATATTGCTGGACAGTGACCCCTTTTTCAGCTAATCTTTTTTTTTCCATTTTGGATTAACATTAGAGATGTAAAGCATGAGGACGGAGAGACGTTAAGTGTTGATTGGAAGAGACCTGACGCCAACTTTAAGCCGTTTCTGTCAATAAAGAAGCACAGGAATGATGAATGATAAACAGAGGTATGTCGTTGTCAATGTAAATGAGGTAAATGTCATGTTGAGTCATCACACACACACACACACACACACACACACACACACACACAGGTACTGCACAAACAGGCCTCTGTGTTTAACTTAACTCTCCGCTATTAAGCTTTCTCTCAGAGGCTGTTGAGTAAACAGAAGTTTGGCATATCCATCTGTCCACTCCTCATTCCCACAGCATAGAAGCTTCCAGAAAGAAGGATATGCTGACTGACCGGAGGCAGAAAGATGGGTTTGGCATGAGTGTGCGAGAAGAAGATGGTTCATGTTGAAGGTGAACTGTTTTCCTGTTAATGTGGCATTATTTCACTGTATACAGTAACTGAATCAAAATACATCAAAGCAAATCAATATGAATAAAGACAGTATACAGGAAAAAGAAAGATTGACAGAATGAAGAACAGAGGAGAGAGAGAAACAGGGAGAGAAGAAGAAAGGATAAGCAAAACAAAAGGTAGGCAGAGAGTGAGAGAGGGCAAAAAAGAAGAAAAAGAAGCAGAAAAGATCAGCAAAAAAAGGTGGAGGAAGAGAAAGGATAAAGCAAAAATAAAAGAAAGGAGAGAGAGAGAATGAAAGAGATGGTCAAGTAGAGGGCGAGACAGAGGTTAGGGGTCTGACAGGAAAAAAATGTCAAGAAAAATATGCAGGGAGAGAAAGAGGGAAGCAAAAAAAGAAAAAAGATAAGAGGGAGGAGAGAGGGGATAGAAATAGAAAAACAAAAAAAGAAGGAGAGAGAAGAAAAAAATAAAAGAGAAAGAGAGAGAAGAAAAAGAAAGATGGTCAGGTAGAGAGAGAGATTAAGGGTCTGATGGGAAAAATTATGAGGAAAAATGGAGGGAGAATAAGAGAAAAGGAGAAGTAGATGCTATACATAAAAAGAAAACAGTAGTGGGAGTGGGGATGGAAAAGGAAGATGGTGAAAGAGAGGGCGAGGCAAAGACTAAGGGTCTGATAAGAGAAATATCAGAAACATAACTGACAGAGAGAGAGAAGAGACAGAGTAAAAGAGAAGAGGAATGTATAAGTAAAAAGAAAGGAAGAGTACAGGGGGAGAGGACATAGAAATAGAATAAAAATGAATGATAAGGAGGGAGAGGGATAAAACAAAGAGAAAGGGAGAGAAGAAGAAGAAGAAGAAGAAAGAGATGGTGTGTGTGTGTGTGTGTGTGAGAGAGAGAGAGAGAGAGAGAGAGAGTAGTAAAGCATGAAGAGGCAAGAGAGAAGAGAAGAGAGAAGAATATAGGGAGTTAAAGTAAAAAAGTAAGAAAGAGAGGGAGAATGTGGGAGTGGAGGGTGAGAAAAAAGGTGAGAGAAACAGAAAAAGAGAGAGATAAAGGTGCATGAAAGAGTGTAACATTAAAGACTGTGACAGTAAGAACAGAAGAACAAAGAGTAGGAGCATAAGTGAAAAAAAATGAGAGTGAGAAAGGGGAGGATGAAAGAATGAAAGAAAGAAAAAAAGAAAGAAAGAAAGAAAGAAAAGGAGAATGAGATAAGTATGACACTGTAACCTTTGTTCAAAGTGAGAAGATGAAAGGATGTGTGTGTGTGTGTGTGTGTGTGTGTGTGTTCCTGTCTGGCTCATCAGAAAGCTCTCGTCACCGTTAGTACAGCACTCAGCGTGAGACACAGCATCACTGATTCTAACCACTGCACATCAGATCGTAACATTTAACACCCAACTCATTTACCACTCGTTTAGATATTCAGAGAAACTGAACTGAATCAGAGATGTTGTGAGTCTTTGCACCTTAAAGTCGTCCAGCTCAGAAGCAGCGAGACCATGAGACATTCCACGTGATCCTGAGAGGAACACACACACACACACACACACACACACACACACTAGCAGTCACAGTGCAGATTCCTCAGACTGCCATGTGTCTGAATTGTCTCTATTCAATAAATAGTGAGTCTTCCTAGACTGTGATAATGTCTAAAAGCATAGTGTATTATATCTGAATCAATCCCAAAATGCATTGCAGTAGATTAGAATCCAGTCAATGTAGTCTAGGGCCATGGTTCTCAAAGTCCGCAAGTTTCATCCTTTTGTTACAATGGTGGAAATCACCCACTGTTATAAGAGGTAGGATATTTATTATTGGAATGTTTGACTGGTTGATTGGGTTTAATTCGACTCACAATAAGCGTGGAGGTCCAGGGTCCCTGGCTCAAAAAGCTTGAGAACCACTGAGGCATGCAAATCACCCATGATGCACTTTGTAGGTGTAAATGTGTAGGGAAGAGGGTACTGTTTTGATAGAAGTATGGACAAAAGTTAAGTCAAGTTTTATTGAAAAATCACAATTAAAGACAACAGTAGTTGATCCAAAGTACTGTACATAACATCATATAGCATCACATTAAATAGCATCATAAGACAAAGAATAAAAATAAGTTTTAAAAATGGCTAAAGGTGGAGCGGACCTCACGTGAAAGGGGAGATTGTTCCAGAGATTGGGACCAACCACAGAAAAGCTGTCTTAGTACAACAACAGAGACCAGATAGAAGAAGTTGATAAGTAGATCTTAGTGTTCTGGTAGGAGAGTAAAGGTGAAGAAGGTCAATAATGTACTGTGAAGCAAGACCAGAAAGAGTTATATACATAAATAAGAATTTTAAAATCGATTCGGAACTTAACGGGAAGCCAGTGTAGAGATTCCAAAACAGGGGAAATATGATCCCTCTTTTTGGTCATTGTTAAAAATCTAGCTGCTGTATTTTGCACAAGCTGCAAGCGAGATAAGACAATTTGAGGAAGGCCAACATACAGAGAATTACGGTAGTCCAGCCGTGCTGTAATCAGAGCGTGAATCACAGTTTCCAGGTCTTTTGTAGAGACAAACTGTTTTAACTTCGTAACAGATCTTAAATGAAAGAAGTGTCCTTTAACAACTGAACTAATTCGTTTATCAAAGAGTACATCTGAGTCAAAAATAATGGCAAGATTTTTGACAATCTTATCAATGTTAGAGGAATGAGGACCTAACTGGACGTCAAGGACAGAGGAAACGATGGAAGATAATGACTTCTGTTTTACTTTCATTTAACTGAAGTATGGGTTAAGCCAGGGCATGAATTAAATAAATCTCCAGAAGAGTGAAAAAGTCTACTAATGAGAACTTTTTATGTGTATACATAATCATTTTTTCCAAACAACCCTATTTAGTTTAATTGATAGATCACATGATTAGGTTCCACAAATACACTGTATGGTATATTTTTTCAATCAGAAAACCTAAAATATAATAAAATAGTGTCATATTATGTTAACATTTTCACAAATAACGACTACATATGAGAATGAGTAACCCATTTATACACATCTTTACACTGAAGTACTGTTATTTTATTTCATTTCATTTTTATTTTATTTGGGTTACTGCCCAACACCTCAGCCAACATAAATACAGAACAGCCTGTGCATTTACTGTTTGCATAAAATCAAACCTATCTGGCTTGCAAAACACTGATATAATTTATTTTCTCTTGCAACACACCGAATCCACAATCCGCAGACAAAAAATACACAGACCTGGCAACCGTGCATACCTCTGTTCTAACACAAAGTGTGTGAAGAGGACAAAGCTCTCTCTGACTACAGAGGGAGGAGGTCGCTGGCATCATTTTCTTCTTCATCCACATCTTCATTCTCTCCATCTTGGAGGTCTGTGGATATGAAGAGCATTTATATTGGATTAGACAGAATGACAGAACTCTCTGCACCATTTTTTAAGATGTATTCATAAGTTAATATCATAAGTATTCATAGTTAAGTCCTAAGTATTTATGAGCTTGCATATTCAGAAAAAAATCAACTGGTGTGTGTCAGTTGTTTCCACACTGAGCACATCATAGGAGACATCAAGTTAGTCAGAGACGCTGATAATCTCAAGGACTGAATATTTCATGGATAAACTTGTGAATTACACTTACTTAAAATGAGCTGTAAGCATAATAGGTGAGTGCAGTCAGGTTATTCTCCAAACCATAGGCACATTTCTTTACAGGAGAGTGCATCAAATTAACAAAAACACTGGCACTGGCATTTTATGAATTCAAAAACTCAGTGAATTAAAAGTGTGATAAAGTGTGATTGATCTCGTCGCTTCATTAAATTGTGCGCATGAATAACTGTTGGGGCACGATATAAAAAAAAATAATAATAAAATGAAAATAATAAGATGCACTGGATCAAGTGCTATTTTATAAATAATGAGGGTGGAACCCATGTTGTTCATTTAAGTTAAACCAAATTTTTAGTGATTAATGTGATAATTACAACTAGGACTACTCATGCAGCAATATATTAACAATACTCTAGACTCTTATTAGATTTATTTCAATTCTTGCCATCTTCTCAGTCATATGTCATTGTATTTATCTTTTTTTAATTGCATTTTCTTTTATGTTACACTGTATAACAATTGACAGAAAATATGATGTTAAACGCTTAACAATGGATGTATCTTTTGAATCTGGCTGTGTGGTATTAGCAGATTTTTTTAAGAGGATTGCTCTTAGCCTTCAGTATTTTATCAGATAATGCAGAAATGCCATTGCCAGGTATTTTTGTACGAAAATATGAATCAGCAGTCTAGTATAACTTTAACCATGTGACAATCAGATTTTATCTTCACCTGGTTCAAATGCTATGGAGTGTTCTAGAAGCCAAAAGTCTACGTGTCAATCTACTACGAATTAACTGGCCACAGTAGAGTGACTGCTTCACAAGGGTATTTGTAATATATACATGGTGTGCGTGTGGGTGTGTGAGTTGTGTTGTTGGCTGTAAGATGAGCACCAGCTCTGCATGTTTGTGTCTGTTGACACACTCACCCTTTTTGCTGATGACTGAGAGATTAGCGCTGAAGCCGCGGGCAGACACGCTGCTATCTGTCATGAACTGCACAACCATCACCCTGCCAAAACTCAACACCGGGGGAGGAATGCTCTGACCACACAAGACCACTTTTACACACAAAAAAGAGAACTATTTTAACCATAACGCTACATTTACATCATGCTGGAAAGTTCAAGATGATGGGAAAAGAGGAAAACATTCCATCACTCCAGCTAGAATGAGTTTATGCTTCATCATTTCATGTACAGGATTAAAATATAAGCATTAAAGTTGTATTTCTATCTTACATTAGCTAGCATTACTATATAGCCATGTTCATGTTAAGCATTAGCATACGTATATCTCTTACTAACAGTGCTGTGGAGCTTCACATTTCAGGAAGAGTAGCTTTGGTCAGCTTACCAATTTGTTCTCTTGCTTCAAAGTCTCCGAATACAGACAGTGAGTCATACTGACACCCTTCAGACTCCTCCAAGACAAAGTCAGTGAAGGCGAGCTGAGGAAAAAGAGAAAAAAGTTCCACCACAGTGCAAATATCACACGCTATATCTACTGTACACACAGCAGTGCAAATGTTTATTAGTTATGCAACATTACATTATACATTACACCAGTTACACTGTAAATAGAGGACTGAATTATTGATGAAACCATAGAGCAGGAATGAATGCAGATCAAATATCTGTAACGACCTTTTAAAGAACAATACAATGACACTTTTCAACTGCAATAAAACAAATAAATCTTAGGTTTTAATTCAGTAAATATGTACTACCAGGAATGGACTCTTTGAGAAGTATTTATACTACAGTGCTGTTAAATTCTCAAATCTGATTGGTCAGTACCATACATTTGTAATTGTTGATATGGTGAAGTGTCCAGGAGTAAACGTTTATTTAGCATTTAAGTGAAGTGACTTGTGGCCAAGTATGGGGACCAATACTCAGAATTTGGGCTCTGCATTTAACCGATCCAAGTGCACGCGTGCACGCGCACACGCACACACACACACACACACACACACACAGCAGTGGGCAGCCTTTTTTGCTGCAGCGCCTGGGGAGCAGTTGGGGGTTTGGTGCCTTTGGTGGTCTCACCTCAGTCATGGTATTGAGGGTGGTAGAGAGCGCTGGTCATTCACTCCCCCCACCTACAATCCCTGCCGGACCCGAGACTCGAACCCACAACCTTCAGGTTCACCTTCATGTTGCAAGTCCGACTGTCTATCCATTAGGCCACGAATCGAATCGAACCCCAGTCTTCCGTTTGACAGGCAGAGATATTGTCCACTATACTAACGAGGAGGGAGGAGTCTCCAGTGTTAGCGCTTTATAACAAGAGGTAAAGTTGTAACTTTTAAGCTTTCTGACAGAAGAAAGTCTTTAGGAAGAGTTTGTGGTTTCTCTGTAACATTATGTAACATCCATCCCAGACTCTGCCCCACCAGACTGCCAGGGGGTGCCCTCAACTGAATTTTTAACCTCTTCTTTGTTTGTCATTTCAATTTCCTACATACCACTACATAAAGAACATGGACACTAACATTTAGTGAAGTCTTACAGTTTGCTTACTCTTTCTAGTGAGTTTTAAGCCTTGTTTTCTGGATATCTACTCAGTTTTTTGACTTGCTTTGTGTTGCCTTTGTCGTTGCCTTTGCCTTTCCCCTTTGTTTTGATGCTGGATCTGCCTTTTGATATTTTTTGCCTTGGTCTGTGCTTTTGTTGATTTTCAGATATTGTATTTTGGATAGACGTTTGTTCGTTGTGGATGGTTCCGCAACAATCTGTAATTCTTTAATTTAAAATAAAAATCATCAAATTGCTGTGGTGTAAGAGGAATACAACACTTCAGGATGAGCTGTTATAGGAAAATAATCAATTTGGGATGTTAATAGTAACTCAGCTTTGCATCGGGCCACATCACACCACCCCGGCATTGATCATTTCCCTATAACAGTACACTCCCAAGTGTTACATTACTTATCAGTCAGTAGTATTCTTTATTATTCAGCCTAGGCTTCAAAAATGCACACCATTACATGAATCAGTATGTGTAAATCTAAAATGGTGTACCCCTCAGCCCTACTCTAATGGAAACAAGTATCGCGTTCTCTCTGGCCTGGAAAACTGATCGCGAGGTCTCCACTCTCACTGCATATTCAAACAGCCAATGAATGCATTCATGTCCAGAGACAAGCTGACCGTGCCAGCCTCACGCCCTGACCATGACCCTCAGGCCCTGTTACCTTGACAACATAACCCTCAGGGACATAGATTACCCAGCGGCAATGGGTGTCGTCGCCATAGGATCGTGGGTAGTCAGGGCTCTGCAGGGCCGCCAGGGATTGAAACAGTGCCACTGTGCCGCAGCCTGGCCCTGAACAAACACAAAAGAGGAGGCATTGGTGGAGCCAAGCATGGTCGAGCACAGCGCACACACTCACACACACACACACACACACAAACACCCACACTCATCTCCCAGTAGACAATGCCAGTTTGCATGCAATACAAACATGGTGCGGTGTTGTGTTTCTTTCCACCAGGGGTCATGTGGTGGAGAGAGAAAGTGCGGCAGTGGTGTTTTGATCCACCACTCCTGACTCTCAGAGGATGTGTGTGTGCGTGTGTGTGTGTGTGTGTGTGTGTGTGGCATCCTCTGGCACAGCCGTTGTTATGCTCATGGCCCCACCAGCACAAGGTCTCACAGGACCCACCTGTGCTGTGTCACCTTAGAAAAAGTGCACAGACTGAGGTCTCAGGAGGCAAAGCTGTCTCTAGTGCCAAGCACACACCTGTGTGGAGAGCTACACATGCTGAACCCAGCCAGACAGAGTGTTATAAATAATTAGCACTCAAGATTAGGGCTAATGATGGAAATATGTGGATACAAAGATAGGAAAATTAGATGTTGTTTGTATCTATGCCCCAGTGTATGTGAGGGGCAGATGGAGCGGAGAACTACAAATGTTTAGAAAACATAGCTTCATAATTCCATCAATTTTCCAAAGTTTCCAAAATATAATTGTGTATCTTACAGCACAGCGAACACAATACCTTTGTATTCTCTCAGTGTTGTAGATTTTGGGGACTTTCTGAGATTAATACGTAGGTTCCCAACCCTGGTCCTGGAGAAGACCTGTATATCTTAGTGTTTTCCCTGCTCTAACACACCTACATCAACTTATGAAAGGCTGCTAATTAGCTTATTAGTTGAATCCAATATATTAGGGTAGAGAAAACACTAAAAAGTGCAGGACATGGGGTTCTCCAGGACCAGAGTTGGGAACTTGTTGGTTAGTGCACTGGACAAATTTTGTTCTCTAGAGTGTCCTTTGGCATCTTTGCATTTGGGTTTCTATAATGTACTGATTTTTTTTTTTTCAAACAGAAGTGGTAATCCCACCTTTCCCACCTAAAAGTATCAGACTGCACATAGCACTTTGGATTTCTGTGACATATGTTGTTGTGTTACTTCAGATTACACATTTAATAAGGCCATGGTGGATCCAGCCTTGTTGTCACAGGGCATTGCTTGTCCCTGGACCCCTCTTAGATCCATCACTGGTCAGAATTTGCATTTGTTTTGGTTTGTTTATATAAAGCTGTCTAACTGGTAGGCATAATGATTTATAATCTCACTATCCAGTGTCACCCAGAAGAGGACGGGTTCCATTTTGAGCCTGGATCCTCTCCAGGTTTCTTCCTCACGTCTTCTCTGGGAGTTTTTCCTCACCACTCTCTCCTCTCGTTCATTAGGGATCTAACTCTACATCTGGATTTCTGTAAAGCTGCTTTGTGACAACATCTGTTATTAAAAGTGCTATACAAATGAAATAGGATTGAAATAAGTGCTGCTTGTTCGTGATCAGTTCCCTGGGAAGACCAAAAAAACTAGCATGCAACAGTGAGAAAACAAATGTGTACCAAGTTAAAAGTTGTGTTGTACTTTGGCTCTGAAGGGAATCAAAATACCACCGAAGGCAACTTACCTCCACAATGTTTGATAACAACAGGTAGGCAATGCATAAGTTCACTCTACTTGACAGACTTGTTCATGACTCACATGCGGAAAGCAAAATGCTAGGAATGAGCACCAAAAATTTTTCGTTTTTTTCTGTTAACTCATTCATCACTATTCATAACTGTCATGTTTTAGCTCACCACTAAACTGTTTTGTCTTTTCAGTCAGGTTTTCTGGGAAATGGCTTTGCTAGGTGGCTTGACCGGTTAGGACACCTGATTTTCAACTCACCCAAAGTGTAGTCATCTTCGACAGCTCTGAAACGGACAGAGAAGCCTGAGCCCGAGACGCTGAAATCAGACATGAACTGAAGCGTGGTGGTGTTGGAGTGTATGAGCAGTGGTGCAGGGGACTTGCTGCCACAAAATCGGCCTGATTACAAATGCAGAGCAAAATATATATATCAGAGCATATGGTTAAATTTTACTGTGAAACTTTGTTGGAAAGACAGTTCCAGGGTCCTCAGTTTGATCCTAAGGTCATGTCATTGTCTGTGTAGAGTTTCAAATGTTCTTTCCATGTCTGAATGGGTTTTTTCCAGGTGCTCCATTACCATCCACCTCCCAAAACCTTGCCAGTAAGTTGATTGGCCCCTCTAAAGTTCCATTCAGTATGAATGAGCGTGAGAATGTATGTGTGATCTGTTCTTTGCCATGGTCTGCTGTCCCATCTAGGGTGTGCTCCTAGTCACACTCAGTGTTCCCAGGATAGGCCCCGGATCCACCACAACCCTGACCAGGATAAAGCACTTACTGGCATGAGATGGGAATACACCCTGGATGTGACACCAGTCCCATGGGTAACATTGCCGCACTGCTCACGTTACTGTCCATGTGGATTTTCTCACGTTCTCCCCATGTTCATGCTGGTTTCCTAAAATCTCCCAAAAACATGGTGGTAGGTGGATTGGCTATGCTAAATTGACTCCAGGTGTGAATGTGTGTGTGTGTGTGTGTGTGTGTGTGCGTGTGCATTGCTCCTGGGATAATCTGTGGATCTGCTGGGACCCTGGATGAATAATTGGACTAACCAACCAAAGAACCCTTAAAAAAACCTTTTTGGTCCACACTGCCTTTCCACATCTTCCTCACCTATAGGTAGGCCTTCACCAGCAAACACAGTGAGGTGATCACTTTGGCACAGATGGTGGTTCTCCAGGTCAAACTTCAAGAATTCCAGCAGGATTCTTTTGTCACCTGGTACACTGATAGACCAGGAGCATGCCCTGCCCACAAAACAACAACAAGCCTTTGTCAGTCCTCCTGTACACCTTAAGAAGGATCACTGAAACGTTGAGGACTCACTCATTGTTGCTGTAGTTCAGGCCTGGGTTAACCGGGTATTGTATAATTCCCTCACTGCCTTTTAGATCTCCGTCTTGTACACTTAACTGGGAGATTAATTTTCCTGAATGAAGGAAAGCCACATATATCAGATTTATTCCCATAAACATTATGACTCAAATGGGAAACTACTTCAAAATCTGCATATATATTGAACCCCTTCTCCAAACTGCTTTCATGCTAACACAGAGATGAGGCAAACCTTTCTGGAGCAACCATTTGATGAACACAGGGATATTAGTGAACACAGCAGGTGAGCTTCTTCCAATCAGGGGTTTCATCCTGTTGTTGATCCAGCTGCGTCCACATCCTTTGCCCCAAGATGTGATTCCGACAACCACCCATTGTCCATCTGCCCGTGGGCACAGCAAAGGACCACCTGAGTCCCCCTGTGGAATACGGCAAGTATTAATTTCATTAATTTATTAGTCATTCATTTTTTCCATGGATGGATATAGATACCATCAGTACTGGTTCCCCCAGTACTGGTTCCCCCCAAGACTGTGTTCTTTCTTCTCTACTCTTCTCCCTGTACACCAACAGCTACACCTCCAGTCACCAGTCCATCAAACTACTGAAGTTTGCGTATGACACCACCCTTATTGGGCTCATCTCTGAGGGAGATGAGTCTGCTTACAGGTGGGAGATTGACCATCTTGTGACCTGGTGCAATCAGTACAACCTGGAGCTCAATACTGTGAAAACAGTGGACATGGTGGTAGACTTCAGGAGGAACCCAGCCCCATCATCCTGTGTGACTCCCCAGTGGATACTGTGGACTTCTTATGCTTCCTGGGAACCATCATCACCCAGGACCTCAAGTGGGTGCTGAACATCAACTCTCTGATTAAAAAAGCGCACCAGCGGATGTACTTCCTGCAGCAGCTAAAGAAGTTCAACCTACCAAAGAGAATGATGGTGCACTTCTACACCTCAATACCCAGGACCCACCATGGTCTCTTATCCACCTCCATGGACATTTGTACAATTAATGCCTCTATTTCTATTTTCCTAAATTTTAATATTTTTATATTTATGCTCATAGTTTTTATAGCTTTATAGTTTCTTTATATTTAGGCTTTTCATTTCATAACTTTCTCTTCTCTCTTTTACGTTCTTATCTTACCTTACAATGTTTACCTTATTGATATTAATTTTATTTCATGTATTTTACTGTTATTACTAAGCACCAGTACACCAAGACAAATTCCTTGTACATGTAAACCCACGGTACTTGCCAATAAAGGTGATTCTGATTCTGATTATGATTCTGATGGGGTGGCAACTACCTGAGAAGGTCAGTGCAGACATAGTTTCCAGTGCCTCCCGGGCGAACCTGAGACTTTCTCGAACTAACTGAGTTATAATGCAGTCCTGTCAGCGGGGACTTGCCCAGGTTGAGATGCCAACCCACCTCAACTAGCTCGTCTTGATTTGTATGGTTTTTAATAATTTTTGTTTAGTTATTTCACATCATCAATTATTCCCACCTCACACCCAGGCTCTGGATCCACAGTGACCCTGACAAGGATAAAGCAGCTACTGAAAGTGAGGGAGTGAACTATTCTATCAATCAAACTTTTTGAGGCTAGAACAAATCCCAAAAATTGAGCTAACAAGAAAATTGTTTCCAGTTTTCTAAGATGGCTGCAGTCATAATATTACAGCATTCAGTGATACCTGAAGTTTTGCTCATATTTATAAATGGTAGTAAGTCCCACTTTGTCCTAAACCACACCAGCAAGTCTGGTTTGAGGGAGGTATTTTGGGGGATACAGTTCTTTTACCTGGTAGCTACTTGTTATCCTTTGTAGCTTTTATGGAATATGTTGCTTCAGAAACAAACACTGAACACCAAAATGTCTTGGCTGATAGACTACATTTGGGGTAAGTGGATAGTTTTGCCAAACAATTCCTTTAAGAAAGTGGTTGATGGATGTTGGTTTAGTACCTGGCAGGCATCTTTCCCTCCTCTCTCTGGTCCAGCACACAGCACTGTGAGGTTTTGCAGTCCTGGACTGAGGGTCTGTAGGATGTGCTTGCAGATTGCTGGATCTACCAGGTTCAACTGCACTTCATGAAGAACTGAAGCCATCTGACCTCCTGGGAATAAGCAAAACTGCTAAATACTCAGAAAGGTAGCCATTAAAGTCACGAGCCATGTGGTTAAATCTTCTGTTTTCTTACTCTCTTTTGTCCGTCCCCATCCAGCAACATTGCAAGTGGTCTTTGGTGGGAAGATCTCACCAGGAAGAGGAAGACAAACAGGCTGAGCAAAGTCATCTGCCAGTGATATGCATTCAACATTAAGAAGAAAAAAAAACATATTCAGTGTTCCTATGGTTTAGTTAATAGAGCTATGACAAGTTTATTCATTGTTAAGCAAATAATTAATCCATGTTGATGCACTGAAATGTTGTTCTAGGAAAATAAGCAATGATTGGGTGGAGTGATTCGGCCTGATGCAAAGTGAAGTATTATTAATACTGCCCAGAAGTTTTTTTTTTTTCAATAACAGCACTTCCTGAAGTATTTTATTCCTCTTATGCCACAGCAATTTGCCAATAAACAGCTATTTTTATATTCTATTTATAAAAGAAAGACACAATATAATTTTATATGTTAAATTCTCAATCTTGATTGGTCGGAAGGTGTTGATTAATTGTCTATAACAGCAGCTTTGGCAGTAGTTCTGCATGCAAATGAAATCACAGGATTACGTTAATGCATTCACCCTAATATGGTATGTTTTCTATAGTAACTTGTCTCACATACATTCCACAGCATTTAAGCTGATTTTTAGGATTTTATAGTATAGTGTATGGGGTGGGTGTTTTGGTTAAAAAAAAAAAGGTAATTATAATAATAATAATAATAATAATAATAATAATAAAAACTTGCTGAAGTGGATGTGTCCTTTCAGCTCCAGCAGGGCAATATCATAGTTCATAGGAAGTGTATGATGGTACTGCTCATGAAGCATCACATTCTTCACACCAAACCTCTGCTCACCACGATCCACCACTCTCTGGTCATACTCGCCCACCACGGCCTCCACACCACGCAGGAACTCTCTACACAAACATCACAAACGTCAAATAAAATCAAATCAAATCATATTTATTGTCACAATGCTGATCTTGCTGCCTAGGCTCTCATTAAGCAGTATTAAAAAGTCAATACACATATCATACACACTATCTGCACTATTGTATGAATATCACACACTATATAGTGTACAGTTTACGTAAACATACTGTACATATATCCAGTATACATAAGCTCTGAGAAAATAGAGAAAACTGCACAATACACATTACATAAGATGAGGGAGGTGTGAGTGTAATAATGGAGGATGGTTACTTCATAAATGGTACAACACGTGCAAAAAATAATTCAAGTTGGTGCAGCCAGGTTTAAATCCAGATTTAAAAACAAGCATTCCTATTTTTTAAAAAGAGATAACACAAATGTCTAGTAAATTATTAGTATTGCTATAGGTGTAAAGATGTAATATTAGTCCTCACTCTGTGGAAGTAGAGAAGCAATGAGCGGCAGTCAGAAGCCAGCGGTCGGTGAGGATGGCAGCTCCGCAGAAATGAGATCCTCTGAACCTCAGAGACACCTGGGTAAAAACACACAGCTCACTTTACTCACCTGTGTACAGCAAAATCACACACTCGAGTCTAAATCCCCCTCCATTTCCCTTCATTAGACTGCATTAGTTAGGATGGTACATGCCAGCCAGGGGTGAGAACCGTAAAGCGCCTGCGAACCTCCAACGATCCTCAGATAGCGATCGAAAGTGCTTCTTAGCTGTGGAGAGCCACACTTTGCTCCTGAATAGATGGGGATATTACCGTAATTAATGTGAGAACTCTTATGTGCACCATTTCAGTCGTATGGTGCTAAAAGTGATGTTCTTACCATTGAGAAGGGCAGCACATGAATGGCACACAAGACAGAGAAGAACTGCAAAGATCCGGAGAGCCAAGAGAGCCATCGTGGAATCTGACATCTCCAGTTAAACCTGGGGCTTTTATACAGGAGATGGGGGTGTTCGAGTAGCAAACAGGGGACAACTGGGTCATTAAATCTGGAAGAAACACTGAGACATCCTTCCACATTAAATAATTACAACAGTTCATCTCAGTTACTTTTAATATTTTTTATTTATACCAAAGCAAAAGTCTAATCTGGACAGTCTAATCTCATGTCCGTGCACTTTACATATCTTCCACATACAGTCAAAATACTCACATTTTCTTGTTAAATTTATTACAGTATTTTTAAAGAGAGGAACATTTCACACTGCAGGAGTTTATTCAGTTCTGCAGGTTTACTGTGCACTGCTCATTCACAAGCCAGGAAGCTGAGGGTGCCTGTTAAAAGCCTGACAAAACGCATGTGGCATCAGGAAAATGTCTCTGGGCTGAAAACACACCATGTTCGTGAAGGTCAAAGATGGAACATGAGCCACTTTGGATTTACATGTCCTGAACAGGTTTTGTTTCAATCAGTCAATAAAACAGAGCCGAGATAAAAGGAGTCCCATTTTACTGCAGACTGTGGTTCGGCTGAATAAGAGGCAAGAAGTGATGACCTTTAGGTCTGAAGATTTCATTCAGTTTAATCCATTTTGATCTGTACAGCACTTTCGTAGAAATTGTAAAAATGTTCAGTCTTTTTTTTTTTCAGCAAAGAAAGATTTGGCATATATTGAAAAGACAAATGCACTTTCCCAAGTGGTTCCAATCTCAGTGTTTATTCTGTAACATGCTATCAGATGAAACAGACACAAACACACACACACGCACACACACAAAACGTTCTCTGTTACATGTTTACTGTAAAGCAGAATGACAATGTTGTCTATTCTGACCTTCAGATGTAGCATCATGAGTCACTAATACTGCAGATTTCCACTGAAAATACTGAAAATATTAAGTAAAAAGAGAACATTATGAGGATTTAAAAAAAATTATATCTGCTAAAAGGTGCCATTAAGGCAAGCTGTAAGGCAAATCATAGGTTTATATTAATGCACTCATTCTAATATATTATCGTTTCTATGGTAACACCTTACACAGAATTTGCATGGCAGGGATTTTTTAAAATTTTTTTAAACAGATTTTTAAAATTGTTGACATGGTGAAGTTTTCTCTGATGAGATGTTTGTTTAGCATTTATGGAAGGAGTCTCCAGTGTTAGTGCTTTGTAACAATCAGAGGTAAAGCTGAAACTTTACGTTTTCTGCCAAGTCTTCAGGACAGAGGAATTTTCTTGTTCATGTTTTGATCTTTATTTTATTTTAACTTCGAGAGAAAGAAAAAAGGAGTGTCTGGTGAGGAATGACAGTTTATAGCTGCTACAACATAAGTGAGAACAGGAACTACCTTGTCTCATGGATGTTTCACAACAATAAAAGTTACCTTAAATCGATAAAAGGTATGATGTGCTCTTCAATTCATTACAAATGTAATCGTTGGATAATCGCTGTGGTATGAGAGGAATAAAACACTTTGGGATGTTTATAGAAAAATAATCAACTTCAGGGTGGGAACAATAACTCCACAGTTTGCTGTTTAACTAGCCAGCACCTTATGCACTTACATATGTTATAAGAGAATTTTTTTAGAAATTGTTAGCCCAGCTTCATAATTCCAAAGTTTTTCAAAATATGACTGTGTTGCTGAAATATGTCTCAACCTGTAAATTAGGATTTGATGTTTTAATATCAAATTTTTTTCAATTGTTGCAATAATTGTAGCTTTTAGGTTCTTATAAGCCTTTTTCCTGTTTCAAAATGAAATAAAACCAAATTGAATTAATGAATTCGCTGCCAAGAATGTACTTATGTACCTATAACAATGTACCTATGAATCTATGAAAATGAATTGTTAATGTACCTATGAATCTTTAAAGTAATGAATCTAAGAAAATGAATCATTAATGTACCTATGAATATCTAAAAATGAATTGTTAATGTACCTATGAATCAATGAATAAGAATCATTAATGTACCTAGGCCTGTGGAATTAGTATCTGCTACTAAAATACCCCTTCTTTCACTTAAGATGAGGTTCGGGGTGTCTTTTTCCAAATGCACAACAGCTGAAACTGAAGCTGTACTGTTCATGCCTTAATTACAGCCGAAGCAGACTAGAGAGAGAGAGAGAGAGAGAGAGCGAGAGAGAGAGAGAGTATGAAGTTAGCATTGGAGTGACAGAGCCTGGCCTCACTGACACTGGACAGAAGGGTATGTATGTTCTAACAGGTGCTGAAACTAATGCTCCACTCCATTTGCTCTAAAGAAACCGCTCTGCTTGCTGAATGCTCCATGTTAACCCTGGCATTAGCCACCTAGGAGTAAATAGTCATCAGCTTATTGTGCAACCAAATCCAAGTGGGATCTCCATGGCAACGTTGCCTGGCAACATTCGTAAACCTCCATAATGGTAATTATGAGCTTCAGGAACACCTGTAAAAAATCCCACATAACCTCTAAACAGCAGGTCTGAAAGGAACGTCTCAAAGAGAGCGCACTGTATTTGCAGTCACTTGAGTAAAAAATATAATATGCATCTCTCAGACTTCCAGGATTATCTATTTCCTTTTCTCTTCAGCTCAAATATTTGTGTGATATTAAGCTAAAAAAAAAGGATTTTCTTCTTGTTGTGAAGATCCTTTATATCCTGTACTGTAACCTTCTGAGATAAGCTTGCCTTCCTCACTGTTATTTAGTATTATTAGTGTGTATTACTGTTTATTACTGTTTACTGAGACTGCCGCTGCCTGCTTTGTGATTCGTGTGTGTAGCACTTCTGAGCGCTAGCACTTCCTCCAGCCCTCATGTATAATTGTGTCTCTCAGTGCTTCCTCAAGCTATCTCACACTCAGATCTGACCAGTCTGAGGA